>NC_083277.1:83075731-83382953 GCF_963506605.1 Zootoca vivipara | reverse complement strand
CCAGACTCCCCCAAAGCCTTACAAGTTTTCCCAGTTGTTCAATGGCTCAGCCTCTTTGCGGAACTGAGATCCCACATGCTCAGCCAAACAAAGAGCCAAATTTCACTAATTAAAAATAACTTCAAGCCCATCTCCTGCTTCCAAAGACCATCTGTCATGATGTTTGAATGCGTGCGGCCAGCAACAAAGCACATGCCACCTGCTTATTTTTAAACCCCATGAAAAATGACGGCGCTAATTTAAGAAAGGAGTTCAGCGTTCCAACGCAGAAGTCGCAGAGAAAATGTGCTCGGTGGACTGCATGCTTCACCCCATGGCTCCGCACTGTTTTTGCATTCTGGAGAGGGCAACTGATGTTGATCATAGAATCCAAAGGCCGAGAGGAATTTAGCATGTTTGTGTGCCTTCTCTAAATAATAACGAACAAGAAAGACTCTCTTGGTTTTCTAGAGGGAAACAATTTCAGCTGTTCAATCCCGGTCACTTCCGTAACTTGGTATTTTCCTCACAAGGAGCTATGAAAGGGGGAAGTGGAGATCAGGAGCATCTCTGAGGCTTGGTTCAATGCACAGTGGGCAAGAGCCACTGAGCTCAAGGCAAGTGATTACTTCTAAGCAGACATGCACAGAACTCCACTGTGAACCTTATTCCTTTCCCTCCAACTCCAGCCTCTGGAGATGCCCTTGTAACCAGATTCCCTAGGATGAATACACATTACCGTTTACCCTGACTCCAGTGTGCTCCCAACACTGGTGACTGAAGCCAAGCACACATGACATTAGCCACAATCCATATGTATCTAATAGGTTGTGTGTGCTTTTAAAGAAATATCACTGTTTGATACACTTTCCCCTCAAATGAGCTTCCATCCGAGTTGAAAGTGTGATTAAACAGAGGTGTTAGTTACAAGTAGGTAGCTGTGTTGGTCTGACGCAGTCAAAATTAAAATTAAAAATCCTTCCAGTAGCACCTTAGAGACCAACCAAGTTTGTCATGACAAACTTGGTTGGTCTCTAAGGTGCTACTGGAAGGATTTTTAAACAGAGGTGTGTACATGTCAGACACCCATTGCACATGTGCAGCTTAATGGAAGAGGAGTTCGGAGTGGGAGGGGTTGTAGGCGTGGCGAATCACTTCAGGCAGTGTGCATTGGGTGGAGACACCCCTGCCCCTCTCTGGTGCATACAGTATTACAGCAATGTAAAGTGCAGTGGGAGGGGATGACCTGGCTGCGTTTCAAGCCACTCATGTTGTGCAGCCTTAGTTTCGTAAGCTGTTGCTTTGAATCACTATGCCTAAAACTGCTCTACTAGGAGTGGAAAGGCAGAGAATGAGATGACAAAGCACACTGTTCAATCAGATGTGCCTCCAAAGCTATATTCTACCAAAACTGAAAGCAGAACTCAGAGTTTCAGGATCGAAGAATCCTTTGACCTGTGCTCTCTTGTTTCATTCCAGAACACTCCAAGTCCCCCCCCCCAAGCTCTAAGATAAAAACCATCTCTAATCCTCTTTTGCTCTAAATCTCTCCTCCACCTCCCTGCAAGTGTGTCATTTTCTATCTGTCCTCCTAGCAAAATATAATCTCCCTCTTGGTTTTTGAGACTTTTATTCTGCCAGAGCTCATTGAATTATGATGACGCCAAATTATTATGGGCCAAAGTAGGTCTACAAACAGTAGCCGGGGTGCTGTGGTGGAGCAGCAGCACTCACCTGGCCACCAGCCGGTTGCTGCTGCTTACTCACAGGTAGAAGGGGAGGGGCAAGGTGGTGGTGTGGTTGGCGTGGTGCAAACACGCCAGCAGGAGCACCAGATTGTCTCCACTGGTGGGTTCACGCTCCTCTGCATGACCGACTGCAGGTCACGTGAGCCTTGCCACCCCACCCCACTGCCTACAACCAAATTGAGAGAAGGGGGCGTATGGATTTAATTCAACTTCTTTGGACTTTGCCAGGTGATGAACATGCTCATTTCCCCTCCTGAATTGAGCTTCCTTGACATTCTTCAATATAGAAAAAGAGTAGTTGGTTTCCTTTTCAAAAGCCAGGGTGGGGGGAAGCAGCATAATGACCACATCTCCAACTGCATAATGATTTAGACTAAACAGCAGCTTAGGCAGCCTGAATGCTTTCTGTGCCACAGAGGAAGTTAGTGGGAAGCCAGTGTAGTGTAGTGGTCAGAGTGTTGGGGTAGAGAGATCTTGGTTCAAATCCCCAGACATGATGCTTCCTGGGTGACCTTGGGCCAATCGCCATCTCTGTCTAAACTAATTCTCAGGATTGTTGCGAGGATAAAAGGTGCTGGTTGGGAAGAGCCATGCATGCCATCTTGAGTTCACTGGAAGATTTATTACGTTTCTATCCCAGCCTTTCTTCCAATAAACCCAAGGCAGGATATAAATGTAATAAATATATGTTTTTACACTCTCCCTTCCCCTTCCTGCAATATTTCCCAGCTGTCACCCACAACTGCTATTTACTTTTTGCACACAAGTCTAGGGCACAACTATACGTTTCAGCTTCAATACCAGATACACTCAAATAGTACCCTCTAACTAATGCAAATGCAGCACTCTGACATATAGCCTCTGTTTCTCTCCTGCTTAAGGAAAGCACTCCTAGTCACTTACAATTGCTGAGAAACTGTAGCCTACACATTCAGCTGCAGTCCTAGGCATACGAACAAGGCAGTAAGGTCCAAATAATATACTGAGACTTATTTCTGAGAATTGCAAGGCAGGTGACAAGCGTCTCACACAGGCCTGAGTTCTTCTGGTACCTCTCTGAATATTAGATACTGCTCTTCTTCCTTTCATAGCATGCTTGGGCCTGTTTAAGAACATAGAACAAGCCCTGCTGGACAGAGGCGCCAACTCTATAGAGCTGAGGTGTCTTCGGCCCCCCACCCCCCCCAATCTTGAGGTTCTGGGCCTTGTGGCGGTTTGCCTCTCTGGGGCTTGTGGCACCAGGCCTCGTAGTGGCGGTGGCAGGCCTCAGGGCGTGGCCTCCTACTATCGGCCTCCTCCCAACGCCCATTGCGCATGATGCCCCCCACTGTTGGATGCAACTCGGCACATCTGCTGCTGGATTAATTCCACTGGTCCAACTTCCTTTCTAGCCACACACCTTAGTACTGTAGAAAGCAGCTTTGTGACAATTGAGACCAATTGTCTGCCCACTGACAATTACCTGATTATATCAGGATCACAAAGGGTTGTTACTTCTTCACCAAGGATGTGTCCTGGGCTGGTACTGCTATTTATTTATGTTTGGAAGTTAGGTGGCCCTGCAATGTCTTTATGGAGCCCAGGTGGGGCCTCTGAGAATTTTAAGTCCTCTGGAGACAGTTCACAGCAGACTTTTGTGATTATTATTAGCACACACCCTGCCACCCACATTGGCTGCTTTATGTAGAACTGAAATGCCTACAGCAGCAATACAAACAGTTTGTGTGAAAATTGTGTGAAACTAATGGCTAAAATTATCTTCAGTGAGCCTTGCTGCCCTCTTAGGATAGTCTTTGAGGAAATGAACAATCACACTAGGGAAGTGTTTCTATTATCTCTGGGGGTGAAATTTTGAATCCTATACTGTAGAGAGTTTAGAGTTTGCTGTAAAGCTTGAGGCAGACTGCTTGACTTATCCCTCCAGATGGATAAAACAACTCTTATCTGTTTCTAAAATAGCACCCTAATACAAGAATTTCCCTTACATTCCTTTTGTTGTTTAAAGGACTTGCTAAAATTCAGCGATAGGATGGCCTTTACTCGCTCAGTTAAGTGTGATGTATTCTGCTTTTTTAGAAGATACAAGACAGGTCGTATTCAGAGTGTGCCTGTCCTAGTGGTTTAAAGCATCTTAAGCATCTTAATCTTGCACATATTACTACATGCTGTCCTTTGTGTAAAGTTCTGAGAGAATATTATTCGGGTTATATCTTCATGAGACATATGAATAAGGTCCACCTAGGAGATGGTAATCTCTCTGCTGGTGCACAAGATAAAACGCACAACTGTGAAGAATGTACCTTTTCTATCTGTAGCCATTGATGTCATGGGGATTTTATTTTTTTTAAAGGAGTGTGGTATTATCTTTTCTGAGAGATTCAGAATTTTGTTTCCATAATTTTTCTTTAGGAGCTATAATTGCTCCATGAAACAGAACCAATCTGTTTTGTCTGCATGGAAGTGTCAGAGGTCTGCTGAGGGGGTGGGCAGGTGGAGCTCCATCTCTGTGGACATTGCCACTGCAGCTGCTGAAGACACAGGTGGGTGGAAGCTGTCAGTGGCATCTATAATGGGCCTGTCTAAGACAGGGAGGAGATCAATCTTAGCTGGTTCCCAAGTGGATCCAACTGCCACTAATGGGCCTTATCTGGGCCTGGAGCTCACATGGCCCCCCCCAAAAAGGGGGGGGGAGAAAACTGACCTCCACACCTTCTGTCTTAGCTGATGCAAGCTAAGCTGGATGTGGCCATGGTCCCACTCGTTGCTCAGTTCAGCTCTGCTCCTCCCCATGTAGGAGTTAGGATGAGGAGAATCAGGAATTTTATGCTTATTATACAATTTTACTCAATTTTGTGGAAGTAAATAAGTAAAGGAAAATGCAGTGGCTGGTTACAGAGAAGCTAGCTCCATGGACAGTCTTCAAAGTGCTCAGGATTTTTCACATCAGGCCTTTTCCATGGCTGTGTTTTCGCTTTATGCTCCTGTACATCTTGGGCCACAAAGAAATATTCGCAACTACCAACAGTTCCAAGAAATTGTATTTTCTTTATTGTTTTATTTTTTTTGTAACTCAACAAGTTTCCATTTTTTTAAATATTTTTAAAATTTTCATTATTATATTTTTTTTCTGTTTAATGCACTCGACCCAAAATTGGTTTGGCATGTTGAAAGGAAGGGAAGGGGACTGAAAGACAAGAGAAATGGAAAGGAGAAGGGTGGGGGGGGGGAAGAGGCAAAGTGGGCAAAAAGCAACAGTGTGGAGATTGAAATGGATCAGCACCAACCTGTAGGAGGGGGACATTGAGGGGCCAAGGGAGAGAATGAATCGCAAACCTTCCCAGCAGGCCCTGGGTTCCTGGGCTCAGGCCTTCATGCTGCCATTCGAAAGGCACAGCTTTACTGCTAAACCTGGAGGGAGCTGGGAATGAGGATGGGAGAGCAGGGAGGGTCAGCTTCAAGGAGGCAGTGTGGCCTGACCAGGGAACCAGCCTGCAGCTCTGGAAAGCAGGCTGCCATTTCCCATTACGCCACTGGGCATCCCTTTCCCTTTTTGCATCCACTTCCTGTTCCAGCACAAGTCTTTCTCACTACCTTTGCTGGGCGTGGCATATTGGTGCTCATACCTTCAATGGAATGACTGAGTGAAAATAATTGGCGTCTGGGCCCACCAGTTGGTACTAGGTGGCCCTACAGGTGTTGTTCCAACCCTTTGAAGGCCACCACTGCCCACAGAAGTGGGGAGACCCAATCTAGGGCACAGGGCTGCCTTGTGGAGGCCTGTGCCAAGCAAGGAGCTGCTGGTATAAGGAGTCCCTGTATGGCAGCCTTAGCTGGCAGAGGGAGCCCAATGCAAAAATTCACTCCCTACAAACTGGGAGACCCCAGTGTTGGAGCACACCCCTTGGTCATGCAGTTTGGGGAAGATGGGCGATTCTCCGCTTCTGAGCTCTGCTGGTTGCTAGTTCAGGCGATATATCTGTCCTTTCACGGACTCTGCAAAAGAACCACGCTTGAGGAGTTTGGAGGCAGCCTGAGAGAGTTCCTGGCAAAGAAGGGAGTGTCTTTCACTCCCCCAACAAAGGGGGAGCAGGGCATATCTGCCACTGCTTCAGAGGATTAAGCTCAGAGTGGCATTTAGAGCAGCAGATTTGGAGTTTAAATGTTGCCCTAGAGGTAGTGCTGTCCTGAACTAGCTTATGCATAAATGCCCCTCATGTTGGCTTATAGACAGCCAATTATAGAGAAGACAAAGATGGCCTAGATGAACAGAGTGCAGTTTACTTAAGTGAGGCATAGAGGCTAATTTGCCCAACTGGCTTCATGGCACAGGAATCGTGGGCCTTAATCTTGTCCTAGATTTTATCCTGCTCTCCATGCTATTCTGGTTTGAAGGCTGAAGGGGGAGTAAGCTTGAGCTAGCTTGCCCAACTGCTCTCATTGGGCCAAGGAGATGTAACTCTGGAGAAGTCAAGCGGAGTACTTTGCTAAAGTGAGTTGAGTTCATGGGTTTGCATAAGTCGTAGATGGATGGGTAGAGAAAAAGAACGACAGGCCAGGTGCCTCAGCTTAATGGGGTGCAAGCAAAGAGGGCTTCTGGCTATGCCCAGGATGGCTGGAGGTGTCAGCAGGAGTTGTTTAGGAAGCTGAGGAGGGTTTCTCATGGGGAAGCTTGAGCCCCCTCTGGCCATACAAAATGAGTGGCACCTGTTGGCTCCTGAAGCTTCACGATAAATGTGATGCCTCCTTGGTTTTTTACTATCCTACAGATTTCACATTCAAACTTTAGATACCTTTAATTCCTTTCTGTAACCCACAGATTGAGACTTCAATGATATAAAACAAGATGAATTCTGTACAAAAGTTCAGTAGAAGTCAATCTGTGCAAGGCCTAGAGCAGATATATGCAGCCTTGCCCACCATTCCACCCTAGAATGATAATGCCACTTACGTTCAAAATATCTGGACTCTGCAGTGGGTGCTGCTGGATGGCGTTTGAAGCATCTGCACCACACAGACCCAAAGAAAAATGTATAGAGCAAACTGTTACCTTCCAAGTCTTGGATTGGCTGTGGGCTGTCCCATAACATCAGAGGGGTCACAGTTTCTGAATTCTTGCTCTAAGCTAATAGGGCATTTCCTTCAAGTTGTGGATTGAGAAAAGCCTGTTTTTATCACTGCTGGATATGAGGGGAACTTGCAGTTCCCTACTGAAACGCTAAAACTGGTTAAAGGGGTAGCAAATGACACAAGAATGTAATATTGGGAGTCAAAATAGAAAGTGCAAGGATATCATGGTAGTTAAAAAGAAGAAAGGTAAATTCCATGTTAGGAAAAGGATTAAAAACAAACCAGCAATTAGCGCTACAGCATTCTTGATATCTATGGCACACCCATATGTAGAATACAATATGCAACTCTCTTCTAACAAGGGAAGTTGTTGAAAATAGGTTAAAACAGGCAGCTAAAACCAGAGGGTTGGAGCATCTTCCCCACAAAGGAAACAAAAAGATGAGTTAGGGGGGAAAAGAGATTTATGAAATCATGAAGGTATGTGAAGAGCACAAATAACCTCTCAAAATAATTACCGGTATAGCCCAGGCAGGGTATATATATATATATATATATATATAATGTAACTGGTGGGGGCAGCCCGCTTCTATCCTAGTGGTAGCTTCACTTCTCAAGTTTGGGCTGGACAGCTATACTTTCTCTGGATCCACTCTCTATTGCCAGAGGTGGGTATGATAACGGTGAACAATAATTGACAACAGGTGAGGGAGCACACATTTAGAAGAGGACAGTCTTAGCATCCACCACAGCATCCTTGGATAGCTGCTGGGACCCCTTGTGGCAGATCTCAGCTCCCCAGCTGGGGACAACACACCACTGATCAGAAGTTCTGCCGGCACCACTACCGGTGGGTGACCTTATAAGGGGTCTCCAGTTTGGGGGGGGGGCTCACCAGAAGGTGGGTCTGCCAAGGGCCCCCTCATATCTAGGGCTGGCCTTATTTCATACCAACACACAGTGGGCATACCTCTCCCCTCAGTGGCAGTAATGGCTGCAGGACTCTTCCTGGCCTATACCTGTAGTCCAAGTTAAAACAGGGGTGTGCCTCTACAGAGCTCTCTCCAAGATTTTTCCTTGCACCAAGATAAGCAGTAATAAAAGAAACAGGGCAATGGCAAAGTGCAACTAGCATGAACACGCCTTCAACGCATATGGATTCTGGCTGCCACTACCCAGCACCTGGGAGCATCTGGGCTGATTCCAGTGGCTGGTTTCCAAGACTATTCTTACAGTGGTTACTTCAATAGTGTTAGCGCCCCCTTCCTCTTGTGCCAGGACAGAACATGCCGTAACACTGATACTACAGTACTTCATAATCGTGTCAATCTTTTCATTTCAATTAAAGTCCAAATCTCAAGTACAGTGTGGACTACTCATAGCTAACATGAAGCTGGAAAGCGCAAAGCCTTGAGGTTGGGCTGCTAGAGACTCGGTCTCTACAGCTTCGCTCCAACAGGATGGATGAGGGCAGATATGTCTTTGGTTTTTTTGTTTTTGTTTTCCACATGAGGTTTCCAAATGGAGGTACCTCTTGGTGATCATACCAAGGCAGTTCCTGAACACAGGGCCTTCCTTGGGCCAATGCAGCAAATGCAAGTGGGGTGAATAAGGCCATTTGGTATTGGGGAGAGGATTGATCAGAACCATGGTTTGGTGATGGAATCAGGTAAATGGGAGTTGGGCCTTGTCCTCACAAGGGTAAGGTGTCCATCTAAGAGGGTGAGCAAGTTGGTTCTGGACCAAGATCGAAAGAGCGACAGGAAGGAGTTTGAGCCAACAGGGATTTGTCAGGATTCTCACACTACCCTTCCAACTTTCATGCAATGAGATCCTAATGAAGAATACAACCCAAACCTGTGGAAACAGTAACAAGGGCAGGGAAAACCCCACAACCCAATTCCTTGTGCCCTTTGAAAGTATGACTCTGATATAAAACAAAATACTTCTGAAAACCATTAGTCCCTATCTCTGAATCAAGTATAATTACATTAGGTTGGGTGGAGGGTGAAAAAGTAGGTGAAAAAGTCTGTGCCTATTATATGCCATGTCCCGAGATAGTAAATGATGTCAGATCAAGCTCTGTGAGCTACAGATGTATTGGGTTTCTTCTCTTTCTTTGTGGCCAACCTTTAACTAGGTTCTTTGCAGAAAATATCAATATGGGCACACAACAAGCTTCTCTTTACCAAACATGATCAAGGGGCATTCTTGGATGCTGCAAACATGCAGCTGCTAGGGGAAGCAACCATATGAACAGGACTAGCACAATGATAACACAGGGGAACACGGAGCAAGAAACTGAAAAAAGAAAGCTCACTGTCATCAGGGTTAGTGCTGTCTCCTGATGGAAAAGGAGGACTTGATTGATTGTGCTGCCACTGTACAGGGCAATTTAATATTGGCACCTTGGGTCTTAGCTGTGGCACTGGGATAAGAGATGTAAGCAGGCCACAAGGAGTGATGATGGCTCTTCTTTCCTGCCATAGCATGGCACAGAGAAAGGAACCCCCTGCCTATTCCAAGGAAGGTAAGAATGCCAAACCCTCGGCTTCTGCTTTTTACCTAGTCTCTTAGCAATTCCATTAACTGGGAGAGGACAAAAGATGCAAACGAAATAAAAGTAAGAGAACAAACATTTCAAGGCTCCAAGTGGCAAAACCACGCACCATTTCCCTTTTTGATATAACATGACATCTAGCCTGGAAGTTTCTACATAGATAAGACTTGGCTGCTTAAAAATAATGATGATGAAATGAAACTACTCTGTCCCCCCTTAGAATTCTTAAAAGCGAAGGATTTTTCTGTAACCGACAGCATTACAGCATCTTTGGGTCTTGCAGTAAAAGTGTGTTTTCCCCCACCCACAATTCCAAAGTGGCAGTTAATGAGAAAATAACCAACTTCATGTGGAGATGTATGAAAAAGGTACCTCATCCGGCAGGAAAGGGGAAATGCTTCAAGGTCACAGAAATGACGCAGTATATGTTATATATTACATAAAAATTGTGCCAAAATGTTTTTCCTCTTTTTTGATTGTAAAAATCTGCTCTCGGCGGGTTTCCCCCAGTTGTCTTTGTCAAAGAAGGGATTTCCCCCCATTTTTCCTTCCATGCTCCCATACCACACATGGGGCCAGAGCAGAGCTGAGTACCATATATCTATATATATTATATAGATATAGATATATTTAAAACCCAGACAGAAAAGTCCCTTGGTTTGTTTTTCCTTTTTTTCAAGTGAGTAAATCAATTCTCTGTTTTGTTTTTAGGATTTCATATTTACAGCATTTCAATGGGTATCACATCCCCCGCTTCCCAACCCGCCCGCCGCCCGCCCCAGAGATATGGTGTCTCTAGGTGAGACTGGTTGCTTCCCCAACTCTCCCAGGCTGAGAGTTGGTGAGAAAAGTCGGAGTTGTGCTTGAAGAGGGAGATTTGCTATTTCTTTTTCCTTTGGGTGGAAAAAAAAGTGCAGTCTGGGTTAGTGTTTTTGTTGCTGTTTTTGTTTGTTCTGTTTGTCATTTTTCTGAAGGACAATCCATCCAGTCTGGGGGGGCGGGGGAGAGTTCAACACTCCTACTTTCTCCCATGTAGTCCCAAATGTGTTCTGACGGCAGCCATATTTGCATTGCAGGATACTCCTGACGTTTGCGTCTTCGTGGGCAGGAATGAAACGGAAGGAAGGTGAGAGCAGTCTTGCATCACTTTCTAAATATTTGGAGCTGGAACTTAGCAGGCCGTGGGGGCGACTGGTGGAACTGAGTGGAACGGGAAGAGATGCTCCCTCCGCTGTCACCCCACCCCATCCCTCAGCACCTCTTACTTATTGTGCAATTTTATGTCAGGCTCGGTGGCCCTAAAGCAACTAGGAGGGGAAAGGCCACTATGTGTGGCCATACAAATGAAAAGAAATCTAAAGACAGCCACACCTCAGTGCTACTTCCTCCTTCCCCAGAAGCAACGGTGCTTTTCAAACATTCCTATGTGGGCTTTAATTTTTAAAAAAATAGAGAGAGAGGAAAGAATAAAAGCAAACCTTTCCTGCCAATTTGAAAGAGCTGAAGAACTTGATGCAAACCCTGTTGATAAACTGTGACAGTCAACAAATACTGGAAGGCAGGTTCTCAGCATAGCGTTATCTGAACAGCTCTTTCTTCTCCCCCCACCCTCATACCTTTCTCTGTCTTTTTTCTCTCTTTTTTGGCAACAGTTGAATCTAAACCCCGACTAGGCAGAGTGCCACATGGCCCTATTTGTCCCTCGTACTTTTCTGCAAAACAGGCCAATTAAGCTATGGGAAGGCGAGGGGTGGAGAGCAGGCTCTGAGCCAGGGCGCAGGGCAGGGCATTTCCCCAGGTGCCACAGTCTCTGAATGTGGAACCCTCATGGCTTTGATTTTCGTAACATTAAAAAAAGTCAACTTTTTAACTTTCCCACCCTAATTTCTTGGTTCATCCTCTGCCCCCCCCCAATTATCTAGAAGGTATTGTCAAAATAAGTCTGATCCTTTTGCCTAGATTCAGCTCTCTTTCCTCCATTGCATTTATTTGCCTGGAGAAGAAAAACGGACATAACCAGATAGGCCACATGCCAGTTTCTGTCTGGAAATCTAATTGGATGGAAGGAAAGATGGACAAAATGGCTGCCCCTCCCTTCTCCTCGGAGAAGCCCTCTGCCTCACTCAGCTCTTTCTTCCACCTTCCCTCCTCCATTCATTCCCCAGCCCTGTGCCATTCTCTTCTTCCCCACCCTTTCTTCCAGGAAAAAATTTAAATGTTCAGGTCACGGCAACAGTGCCGTATTGGGGTTTTTTTTGGGGGGGTGTTATGGTCCCTCAGTCCCTTCTCAGCCCCTCAGAGACTGGTCACCAGCTGCATTTGGCCATCTCCCTCCACTGCTGGGTTTTCTAAGCTTCCTGGGACCAAGTAGCCATCATTGCTGGGTCTCCGGACTTGGTAGTAGGCCTGGAGCTGGTTGCGCGGCACCAAGGCTGGCCGATTGGTATAGTAGATTTCATTGATGGCTTGGGCATGAGGAATCACTTCCCCAACTGCCTCAGGGCTGCTGTCCGGGTATGGGGAGTCCCTCAGGTTGGTCATACTGGTGTATAAAGAGTCCCTGTTGGGGGAAGGGGCTTGGCCATCGCCCCCCTCTGTCAGGTCAGCTGTGCAGCTCTCCGACTCCTCCAGGTCACTCTGGTAGAGGATGGATTGTGCCCTCTGAAGCAAGAGCGGCTCCTCTAAGGCCTTATACATGAGTTCAATTTCCATGTTCTCCTCATGGGTCAAGGAAGGGGCGTCAGGCACAATGGCGTCATCCTCATTGTTGGTACCCCCTCCCCCTGCAACTATGTTGGGAGGGGGAGGGGGCCCAGGGGGGTTGGAGGTCTCGGCAGAACCCCCTCCCCCCTTGACCACACCACTGCCTCCCCCTCTCAAGTTGTTATGCACCAACTCGGAGATGATCATTTTTTCAAAGGCGGCGGCATCACTCAGGTTGCGTCGGCAGTCGGCCATCTTGGTGCCATCGGTCGGGAAGTCGCCACTGCGGAGGGAGTAGCTGTTATTGAAGTTGCCATTGAGCGGGAGGGTGTCCATGCCACAGGCGTCTCGGCTGTTGTTCAGGGGGTGCTCTGTAAAGGTGGGCACATATATGGGTATTAGTGGGAGGAGGTGGGGGGGGGGAGGTCATGAACAACTCATGCTTATGCCACAGAGCAGAAGCCATTACTTGAGAACTAAGTTCTACATGGGCAGATGGTCTGCTCAAGTGGTGTGTGTGTGTGCGCCGAGGAAAAGAGCGGATAAGAAGTGTGTGTATGAAATATGTAGGGTTGTTACATGGGGAGAACTGGCTTGTGTGTATGGGAAATGATGGCAGCAACAAAAATGGAGGTAGAAGCTAAGAGAGTTGAACCTGAAGCTGAGGCTGCATGAGTGGGTAATTTATTTAACTGAATTGAAAGGGTCAGTGCACATTTCAAGCAAGGCTTATTCGAGAGTTCCTATATTGACAAGGTACTCTCTAAGACTTGATTCACACAAATAATAATAACAACAACAACTGTGGGATGAGCTATTGTTTCGGTTTGCTACTATGTTATGTATTTTTGTGTTTTTATATTGTAAACCACCCCATAATCCTCTGATGAAGGGCGGTATAGAAATCTAATAAAAACGAAATAATAACAGTAACAAGGCAATGACCACGTGCATCAGAAATCCCCTTCATTCCTTTTTTTGGAATCCCAGGGAAGGGAGGCAGAGCCTTTTCCACCAGGGCCCAGTTCAGATCAAGAAGACGGGCTCCCAGCAATTGGCCACTAGCCGAGCTGCTCTTCAAGCTTTAGTTCTTCTCCAGGGAGCAGATGAAGGTGCCACAGCTATATACAGAATCCTAGCATTTGCCTTTGCCAGCAGGATAGCACAGCCAGCCAGAATGGGGCAGCGTTGTTTGTGCAGCTGCAGCTGCAGCAGCAGCAGCAGCAGCAGCAACAGCCCCTTATCTTCCTTCTCTTCTTGTCAGCACAGGGTTAGCCAGACAGTGCTCCTTTCTACTGGACTCGAAAACAAGCATAGGAGGACTCTGATGCACATGGTAAGATGGGGCTTGGGTCTGGGGTGCTTTGGGGTTTGTTTGTTTTAAAAAGAACATATAGAACTATTGTCCTTGAATAAGATGTATAATCTTTGGGGTACTCTTCTGTTAAATTTAATCTATTTTTTCCAACAAGCATCAGATTGCAGTTCACTTCTCTTTTTTATTGTCTAGTGTGGAAATAAGCGCAGGTTTCAACTACATGTGAGTTAGGTATGCATGTGTGAAAGTACTGACACTCGTGTGGGAAAGAGGAATGCGTGCTTACTGGTTTGTTGAGTAAGATAGCAAGAGTGCAACTAAGGCATAACCTCTAAGGTAACACGTTGGCATGGCTGCTGAGCCGCACACAGCCACATGCATAACAAGGAGCACACAAGTTATCTGATCTGCCAATGGAAGAAGCCTGCGGTCTCCCCCCAGCAAAGGGTGACCTCTGGAGCTGGAGGGACCATTTGTCAGAGATGGTACAGTCAGCCCATTAGAGCACGGGGTGCACACTAAGTTAAGGGCCCATGGTTTCAACCCAGCATGCAGGGATGGGAAGGTTGGGTATCGCTGAGCTCTGCAGATGCATTTAGCTCCATCTAGTGCCCACAGCCAGAATTGCGCAAACCATGCTGCACCACCACCCGCCGAGAAATGGGAACATGAGTTAAGGGAGGAGTTCCCTCCAAAAAGCCAGCACTCCTATTCTCCCTACACACCCACTACTCGGCTCACGTCTGTGCTGCACCCACCCCCAGCCTGCCAGTCAAACTAGCAATGAAGGAAACATTACTGCGAAATGGAACTGGAAAGGAGGGACGTACTGGACTCTCG
The DNA here is from genome assembly GCF_963506605.1 of Zootoca vivipara. Taxonomy (NCBI): domain Eukaryota; kingdom Metazoa; phylum Chordata; class Lepidosauria; order Squamata; family Lacertidae; genus Zootoca; species Zootoca vivipara. Next base: position 83,368,738 of record NC_083277.1, on the reverse strand, counting down.
GAAGCTCCCTGCAGGCAGCATCAGTTGGGAGAGGAAGAGAAAAGAGAGAAAGAGCATTATCCAGGTGGCTGGGGCCAGTAATGCAAAATAAGACATGGCCCAAATCCTCCCTGTGGGCATAGCTCAGCGGCACAGCACCAGCTGTTTACTCCCTGGCATCTCTAGGTAGGGCTGGGACCCTGGGGAGCCACGGCCAATCAGTGTAGATAATACTGAGCAAGAGGGACCAATGGTCTGTCTCAGTACAAGGCAGGCTCTTATGCACTGGGAGAGTAAAGGAGGAGCTCCTCCACTGCCAGTTCTCCTGACCCATTCCTCCCAGCGCTTGAGGCTTGAGGAATTACATTTTTCACCAGATTCAAAAGCAGAAATCTCAGGTGTTCTTTTTGCTTTCTACCTACCCCATCCCTCGCTTTCAATAAGGAAAATGTGGAGTTCTGGGCTTGTGTGTGCAAATGGAACCCTAATTCAGTCTGGGGCATCAATCTATAGGAGAAAGTATGCTGTCCTGGGTGACGACGCCCTTACCTGGGGAGTTGAAGACAGGTGGTGAGGCAGGGTTGAAGCCCACAGACTCAGCAATGAGTGTGTTGTAAGGACTGGTCCCGCCCCGTGTCTGCAGCACGGGGTTGGTCAGCAGGTGGTTCCCCATTGTGCCTGCAAAAAGTAGTATAGGAAAAGGTGTTAGCACCGTGGAGGTAGCAAGTGACTTGAGCCTCCACATCTGGGGTTGGGGGAAAGGCTGGAGATGGGGAGGAGACTGAGTAGCTTGGCTCCATCATGACCATGTGAGCAGAACTACATTGGAGGCCACCAGAGGTAGGCAAGGAGAAAAGGTGACTCACTGGGAGAAACTGATACAGAGTTTGGTAGGGATCTCTTTCATCTGCTTGGTTGTAGAGAGTGGGGTCGGGGAGCAGCTTTGTGACTGCTCAGTTAAGGGTGGGGCAGGACTCTGGCTCACAAAGGAGATGCAAGAAGTGATTAAAAATAAAGAGTGACTGCTCACCTCGATTAAGGGTGGGAGTGCTGTTGAGATCACCCGCCATAAAGCTGGACTCAGTTTGCTTCCTTACAGTATCATTCCACATTCTCCGGATTCGGCTCTGAAAAGACAGTCCCACTCTGGATTCAGTAGGGCAGCTAGACCCCCAGGGGTATTGTGGCCTAAAAATGTCCCAGCCTCTCCTGTTCTCCAGACCAGTAATAGCAGCACCCCCCAGTCCAGTCTGCCCAATGGTACCTGCGTCCCAGTGTAGTAACGGTTGTTGCTGCGGATGGCTGAGGTCTTGAGGGAGCCCAGTGTGGCCCCTGGCGGGCTCCGTAGGCAACAGGATGCATGTCGCAGGCATTTGCTGAATTCCCGGTGAACCTGGCGCATTGTAGGGAGGAGAGTCAAGGCAGGGGAAAAGACGTGAATGGTCTGGGCTGCAGCATGGTTATTCAGGCTGGTTCTGCCCTCTTAGCTAAGCCTTTTCATCACAATCTTTACCTTCACTAGGGCAGCAATGTTCCATGAATTAATTACTTAAATTTATGAGTTTAAAACATTTACTTAAAAAGGGTCACAATTAATCAGGCAGATATTTTCTAAAGATGCAAATGCTTATTAAAAACTGCAGGTGGCAAGCATCATCTTAAAGGGGCACTCTCCCCTTTCCTCTCACGCACAGGAGGGAATGATTCTTCTAAGATGATGCCTGCTATGATACATGGGTATGTTATTTACAAACAAAAAGACCCGTCTTCCTTCAGAAACTATTTTCTTTACTTCTATGCAAACTTAGTTGATTAATTAACTAATTAATGGACTAAAACTTGTTTAATTGACTCAGTGTTTCTTGTTTTTTAATCAGGCAATAGTCCTATGCAATTCCTTTCAATTTGGACCCAAAGTCCTTGCAGAGTCGATGGTTCTCTTCTCTTTAAGGCCCCTGCATCCCCAACATGCAAGCAAGGTCGACAGCTCTGCCCAATGACCCTGGTCTCCTAAATCCCTCAGCCAGCACCTTAGAATACCAGCTCCCATTGTTCTCTACAACTTTAAGTAAAAAGTGTTGTCCTTCACTTCTGGACTACAGATACTCACCTTTTTCTGCAGTGCACAATGAAACACAAAGATGAACATGCCCTGGAAAGCATTGAAGGTGGTGAAGAGATAGGCCATGACAACAGACTCCTTGTTGATGAAGAGGAGACCAAATGCCCAGGTGAGGCCCAGGAGAAAAAGGAGAGTGATTGCCCCGAGTGCCCAAGACCTGTAGAAGGAGACACTAGTGAGTTCAGGGAATTGGGAGTCCTCACCAGCGCAAAACTAGTCTCACATCTCCCTGCTGTTATGCTATAGATGCCTCTGTACAACTTCTGACACCAAAGAAACAGTCTACAGCGCAAGACATGAACCAAACAGAACTTGGTAAGACAATGTTAGGGGGATGGAGAGAGAAAGATGGGCATGTCAGTCAGCATGTGGGAGATTCTCCCATAGTTTGCTAGTGAGGGAGTTGTGTGTCTTAAGAATTACCAGCCAAATTGTTACTACAGACCTTCAGTTGTTCTTGCCCCAGAAATGTTGACTAAACTGCCTCCTTTACACCTAACCTTTGTTGTTACCCAAGGCTTCCATTCACTGAATACAAACACAAATCACGGGACTTGTGTACTACCTGCCATTTCCTAACAACACCCCATAGTCCCAAATGTTAGTTTGGTAGTTGCTCGACCATTCGTTTATTTGTTTTTTGTTATCTCTCTCTTAAAGCTTCATAAGCACTTCCACACTTGAGTGTGCTCAGACTCTAAAGGGGCTTTTCAAAATGAAAGGCTGTGAAATGGCATGGCCATATATTTGTCGCTCGTCAGCCGTGAGATCAAAGGCACTCTCTAGTAGGTGCCCAAGAGACGGACGCTAGACATACTTCCAAGCAAACATGGTTAGGATTGGCTCAGGAGTATCCTCTTACTGTCAGTGCTCCCAATCTTTGCTCTTTGAGTGGAAAGAAGTGATCAGCTGTCTATTTGTCTTTTTCATCCAAAGTACAAAACTAAAACCACAAAGTGTTGCTGTGTTTATTTCTGACTGAGATTTGGCAACTAAAATAAACACAGAAAGAGAGCAGGAAGCAGGCTACAAAACCACACCAGCCTGTAAACAAATGCACCGGAACTCTTTGGTAAATTAACTAAAAAGAGCAGGAAAAGCAAGCATATAAAAACTGGGCTGGTAGATAGAAGTAATGGCTATATTGCCAGAAACAGTGTTAATTAGCAAAATTAAGGCTGCAATCAAAAATATGGTTATTTTGAAATATAGCCAACTTAAATCAGTAAGGCTTACTCCATGTTTACATAGTTAGGGTATAATAAATTTTGTAAGAGGTAACCTGCAAATTAGGATCAAAATACATGTGGCTTGGAGTTCTGTTACTTTAATTTTTCTTTTTAACAAAGAGCAACCGTTTGTGTGCATGTGCATACAGAGGGCTGTGTGATTTGGATCAGGGCAATAGCACAGAGAAAGCATGGTCTACCCTTTCCCCCCCTTCCTTGGTTCCATGAGGTTCATACTTTCTTAGTTCAGTATTCATTCATGTTTGAGCTTCCCAGCTCTCTCTTTTTATTTTTTACTCCTCTGGATCCTTGAGAGGTTCAGCAGCCTCCTCTGTCCACAGCACTTGCTCCAGCTACTTGGGTTAAGTATTGTTCTGGGTCAGTTGGGCAAGGTAAAGGTAGTTTATAAGGCTGTTAGGATTAACTGAACTGCATTTCTCTGCTTAGTAGACTTTAAGCTATGAGTATTTTTTTTTTACCTTAACTCAGCATTAACCAGGGTGTTCTCACCCCTCCCCACCTCTAGATTATTTTGTATGAATGAGAGTAAGAAGATGTGAACTTGTGAGTAACACGTGGCTTTTGACAGACTGGCATTTGCAAGCTATTTGCAGCACTGAGCTTGACAAATTCCCTCAAAGTGTCAGAACTCTAACCTCATTTGCTGCTTGACTCAGACAGCTCCACTGTGCTGACTGAACGAAGCAGCCTCACTCTATTCATCTGAGAGGGGGACAATTCCTTTCCTGAATGTAAGGACACTCTCTTAAAATGAGAGGATGCTGGTTTCACAGGAGCCTTTGCAACATGGTGGGTCGTGAGAAAGAGAAAGGAAAAGAAAGAAAGATCTACTCGACATAAAGATGGCCAGCAGTCCAAAGCCTTTGGTGAAGAGATCAAACAAGTGCTTCATAATGTTACCCAGTGCTGAGTGAGTCAACCCATATCCCAGCATTCTGAAAGGATCATATGAGCCCATAAAGCACTATGCTTTGACCTCTAGCCTGTTTACTCCCAGCTGTAGGTCAGGAGTGAGAGACTGCTGAGACAGACAGATGGGGTCCGCTATATTATGGTCTGGGCAAGAGGCTAGTCCCTTTAAAAGCCAAGTTGTCTGTTTTCTCTGCTCTGGCTTTGTCCCACTAAGCTGTTTTAGAAGAACCAAATACAAGGCACCACAGGAATCAGAAGGCACTGGAGATGTGCTATTAAGGTAGGGAGAAGTTTGGATCTAAGCCAAAGGATCAAAAGGAATCGAAACATAAACTCACTTGATGTTGTCCAGTCGGCTGGAGTCAGGCTTGAGGACCGACGTGTTGCGGATCATCTTGTGCAGAGTGATCATGAGGAACACTAGGTTGATCTGGGGGGATGTGTACAGATGGATGTGAGCAGGGGAAATGGAGTCCTCTGCAAAAAAAAGCCCCTCCCACTTTCCCCTGCTAGTGACTTTCCCCAGATGCAGGGGGAAGCTTTTGTTAGTGTCAGTGTCTGTGTGTGATGGGGAGGAATGAGCAACATGACATCCCAGGCTAGGACATGCCATTTTAGGATAGGAACTTAATCTTTGCAAATTTCTTCAGTGAGGGGCCTTAGAAATAAGTTTTGGGGTGTGAGGAATTAAAATCTGCTATTCTTTTTGTGATTGGACAACATTCAGCTTGGTAAGACTACACTTGATGAAGAAGCAAATAAACTGCTGTCGGAAAACCAAATAATTTCTATTTTACCTTCTGAAAATGTCAGGTAATGTAAATAATAATAATAATAATAATAATAATAATAATAATAATAATAATATACTGCAAGTACTTGGCAATCACTTTCAATGATTTCTACACAATTTTACACACATTCTACTTACCAAGAAAACCTAAATTATATTAATTCAACCAAAATGTATTTTAAATTCCCAAGTCATGTTGCAACTTTTAAGCACACCTCATATTTGAAATTTGAAAGCTGAAAACACACCCTACACCCAGGCACTCTTCTTAACCCTGGGAAGAAAAAGGGAGGTCTGATGATGGGTTGAGGAGTAGAGCAAGGACTCCGGTTCTTTCCTCAACTTTGGGACTCTGATTCTTTGACTGATAAGGAAAATCCTTGAGTGTCTATTCCCAAACAATCCCTAGTGACTCACCACAATGACAAAAGAGACGGGCCCAATGAAGCTCCAGATGAAGTAGTTATCAACTCGAAGCCAACATCTGCCAAAAGAGAGCAGGGAAGTGTCAGATGGAAGCAGGAAAAACACCTCAAGGCTTGATTGCCTGAGTGCATATTGGCACAAAATGACACTCACCCAGAAATGTGCTGTCAAAACCTTGCCTGTTCTTTGCTCATTCTTCTGCCCTGCCCCTCTGTCATAACATCCATTAAAGGACTTCTCATCCCGTATTTTTCAAGTCACCCAAACCCGCCTCTAATCTTGTTTTGCCAGTTCTGTTGCCAACCTTTTCAGCCTCATGGGCAAATTTGGGTTTCTGAGCGAGTACTGTGGGCACCATCCCCTCTGGCCACATCTTTCCTTACTCCCTTGGTTCAGCCTGCCCTGCCTCCCCCAAGAGAGAGAGAGGAAGTCTGAGTAAGTCAGCTATATTAGAAAATATAAGCCTGAAAAAGAGCATAGAACTAAAAGAGGAAGGGGGAGAGACTGTCACTCTTCCAACTTCCTACTATGTGCTTTTCAAGAGAGAAGAAGGTAATAATCCTCACCACCTCATGATCAAGGGGGCAGGGCAACTCAGAGGCTTCATGGGTGTCAGGGGAAGATTGCCAGTGTGCCCCTAAGTGTCACAATGGCAACCTCTACTGTGGCGCTCCCCCCCCCACAGTTAGTGTAGAGTTGTGTGTGCAGTGTACTAGCCTCACACACACACACCCCAAAGTTATGCCTCAACCTCCTGTTTGTATCATTGCCATGCACCCTCCACTAACCTCTCCCTTCCATGTACTCACGCTTTCTCGGTGCCATAACTGCGGTAGTCAATGGCAGCAGCAATACCCACTACCAGGGCAGGGAAGCAATAGCCCCCCAAGTAGTAGTACTTCTTGCGGGAGTATTCACTCTCAAAAACCTCAACCAGCATGAGGTAAAGGTGGATGGCTTCCAGGCACATCCAGGAGAATGCTGCCAGGAAGAAGTAGTGCAGCAGCCCTGCAAAGATGGGGCAGGCAATCTGGGATGGAAGGGGAGAGACAGAAAAATTCCCATCAGCACAATGCCTCTTTTTGTAATGCATTTATTGAATGAATTTTAAATAATATCCTGTTTTTCTGATTGATAAAAAAAATAGCACACAATACAGTTGTTGTTTTTAAAAGGCAGTGATGATTGGAAAAGGTGCTGCACTTTTAAAAGTTGTGTAGTGACCACAAGGGAAAAATGCCCACCCTTGTCCCCTGCAAAGGCACACAGTTTCGTCCCTGGGTCTGCAGCACCTCCTCTTGACAACTGGGCATGCCTGTGACACCTGGCTGTTCCCAGCAGCAGTGGTGACTTAAGCAGAGGGGAACAACTGTGTTAACTGTCCACTTCCCAGGTGTTGCTTCTGTCACGAAACAAGCACATGCCCCTGCCTTGTAATCTGAGTCTACTCTAGAGTGAGACTGAAACTTCCTGCAGATATCCCATTCCTGTTACCCCCTCCCCTCTGTGGCTGCACTGACCTGGCAAAGTCAAATGTTCCCCAGTGGGATCTCCATCCTGTCCTATTGTACCACATGCCCCTTGCACCCAACTCCCTCCATGCAGAGGAATATGCCATGGTGATTTTGGTGTTGCTCTGAGGGGAGATTGTCACGCACCTCATACTGTGTCTTATCAATGCCGATGAGAAAGAGGAGTTCAGTGATGAAGAGATTTATGCAGAGGTTCTTGTGGATGGTGTTGCGGTCAGTCTGCAGCCCACGCAGGAAGCAGAAAGTGGAGATGCAAATGGCCAAGCAGACCAGGGAAATCACAATGCCCACCCACGTGATGACAGACAACAGCAGCTCATTGATGCGGCCCTGGTACTGAAAGAAAAAGCGGAATGAGGCTGGATGTGCACAGCTTTCCTCTCCTGTTATGTACTCTCCCCTGTTGTAGAGTTGAAATTTTAGGTTGACTGTAATACAGGTAGCACTTAATATACTGTCCTCTGCCAATGGACTGTCTCCATCTGATAAACTGCCGCCCTCCAAGTAACTGTTAATCCAGTGCATCTTTATTACGAACAGGGAAAGAACCAACTCCCAGCGTTTCATGTAAGAATAATGACCACCCTGATTTTCTAGGTTACCCATATGTACAAGAAGATACCGGGTGCATAATGAACTGGAAGGGGGAGCTTGACAATGGCTGGGGATGGTGGCAGAAAACCAGTTCTCTCTGCCCCCCATCTTCCCTCACCCCCCCATCTTCCCTCACCCCCATCAGTGGGAATGATATTCTTACAATTTCACGGTGTGCCATGAGCACAGCAAAGTTGGTGAGATGGCTGCATGCACAGGTGGTGTGGGTCTTGTTGGTCTCCACCAGCCGACAGCCCTGCGTGGACCAGTAACCCATCATGGAGCGCTCTGAGTAGTTCCAGAAAGAGCAATTGGCATTGAAGTGGTTCTTGTCCTATATGGAAAAAAATATGCCTGTAAGAATCGTCAATTATGTGGGGTGAAGCCAGAACAGTAGAGGGGCCCTAGGCTTTGAGAAGATGGGATACAGGAAAATGGTTCGCTCTGGAGAGAATGGGAGTGAATTGGTACACAATCAAAACATCAGTGTCAATGCACTTACAAAGCATAGAGTTTCCAATGTTGGGAGTATGAGTGCAGAAATGGGATACACACCACCAAGGGACATGCCCTAGGATGTGGCAAAAATGGGATGAGCACATTGGTTCCAGATGTCATGCAAGTCTCACCTCCAGGTGGGAGAGGGTAAAGATGACGGGGTCCATCAAGAAGACGCGGCTAGATTCCTTGTTGATGGAGGCAGCAATAACTTGTGAGTTGACAACAAGTGAGGGGCTAATTGAACCAACCTCACTACCCAGCTTGATGGTGGCATTCTCGGTAGAGAGGAAAAACCCCAAATTGTTGTAGAGAATGAAGACAACCTTGACCACTCCTGAAGAGAGAAGAAAGGGAATCAGGGTCATGATATTGGACCACAAAAAGAGGCAAATGTGGTTCTCATCACATTAGAGAAAAGGTCTTTGAGATGCTGGCTTCCCTTTCCCTCCCTGAATTTCATTCCCTGCTCACCATTACGACTGTTTTGCTTGATAGTGTTGGCTGACAGTTGGATGGAATTCCTGGTGGTATACTCATGTGGGAAAACAATATCTGGCACTTGGCCTTCTGTATTCAACACTGACACCTCCAGCACTGCAATGAGGAGGAAGAGTGAGATGAATACAAGCAGGAAATATAGGCACAATATTCTGAACAATTTTTAATTATCCTCTTTTTAATTTGATTCCCCCCACCCCAATAAGCAGAGCATATAACTTTCATGTTTCCTCATCTCTGGACTACCTGAGAAGACATGGAACGAGCCCGTTTCAAATTATACATCTGTCCTCCAAATGCTCTGTGGACACCAAATTGCCATCCCTATTTTGTGGCTGCTAACACTATATTTGGTGATAGTGTTTCTTTTGTTTTGCCCACATCTCTATGGTGAAGTAATGTGATAAATGCAAAAATTCTGTGGAGGCATCTGTACCACGCCTGCCTGTTTCTTGCTTTGATTTGTTATGTCCACTCACTTATGAATTGCTGTTCTCATTCTTTGTCTAAATAGCCTGAGCTATTTTGGAATTTTATTGCTTGCACTGCTGCTCTGGGGTCACTTAATCCAAGCAGCAGTGACACACAGAAGAGGATTTTCAGAATACTAGGCTTTAATTTATTGTTTTAAGAGCTTTGGGTTAGGTTTCCTACCAGAAATGAAAGGCCTCCCCCCCCCCCAAAGAAGATGCTTGAGAAAGCTGTCAGTTTATAGTGCTGTAGAACATGACTACTAGAATTATCCGCACAAAAGAGAATTAGCTTGCACAATCATAATTGTCTAGATTCTTTGACAGTTCTGACCAAGCTAGTAACACCTGGTAGGATGCTCACTTGTAATGGTTTGGATGATTCTGTTGAAAGGTTTGGCAATAGTTGTACTAATGGATTCTATCTCATTAGTGGTTATCCAAGGCATAAAACACGGGTGGGTTTTTCCTCCTTCAATAGTGCAGCCTAACGTGCTTAATTGGTTCCCTGATGTAATTTTATAGTTTTTGCCTCACCCTTACCTTCTGCCATAAGCAGTTCCTTCTTCTTGTGCAAGAGCCAAACAATTTAGAGTGAACATCAACAGATACTGACATGTATTATTAAGCAGTACAGTGCCTGTAGTATGTGGGACTTTCAGTGTGTGCACAGCCATAGAAGAGAACTGCATTGGAAATCCAGCAGGAACAAGAGGCCCACACAAGACCGGTGCTTATATAAATGTGGGCAGGAAATGCACTAGGAATTTAATGGGTGTGTGTGGGGAGGGCATCCATCTCTCCCTTGCATTACTCTGCCGATCTACTCTATCCCTTTTTGCCGTCCCTAATTCCAACCTTCTCTTCCCTCCATGTGCTCCAACTCCTCCTGCCCTGTTCTTCTCTACTTGCTTCAGCATCTCTAACTGCACCTCTTCACTCTGCTGCCCAGGAGAACTGTCTTCAATGTAGCACTAGGGGTATAGGGTTGGATTTCTTCAGTGAAGCTCTGCCATCTTGAAGGTTCTCCAGGTACAACAGTATGGTTTGGTGTTGTCACAGCAGGCAAAGAGAAAGGGATTGGGAATACATTGCTCTCCAGATGTTACACTACACAACAGATTTTCATGGTACATTTGCATGGTAGCAGTAGACGTGCTTTAAGGACAATCCCAGTGCTTATAAATAAGGGCTTTTTTTCATTCTTAAATGACAGCTCTTCCCTTTACTACCAGTAGTTGATATTTCTCCCTCTCTACATTTAGAAGGCTCAGGCAGTGTGTCTGCTCCCATTCAATGCAAAATTTTGAAGCAAAATACTGGGGTCTCTGAGTAGGGACAGCAGCCTCTCCTTGCCCCCCCATCCCCTCTATTCCTTTCCTTCCCCTTTAGTTCTTCTATGTGAGCCCAGCATCAAAGACTTACCCACATTATTCTTGGCAGTGACAAAACGGGCTGGCTCTTTGACATTGTCAGCCAGTAGGAAGGCTCCCTCCTCCAGGATGTCAAGGAGCATTGTGGCTGTGTGCACCTGCTCTGTGGCATTCATGTCCTTCCATGACTCTAGAGCTTCAGGTCGCAGCAGGTTGTCCACCGTCTCCACCACAGCCTAGAATGACATAAAGCTATGAGAGAGGATGGAAGCACCCTCCCCTTCCTCTAGCTTCCCACTGTCTAATAAACCAGCTACAGATGCCTCCTCTCACAGAGAGAAAACATTCATGTGTCTTTGTGTGGTGGCATTGCTGTCACCACTTGAAAATTCTTTCCAGGCTGCTTTGAGTATAATTTTACAAGTAGTATTGGGATTTTTTTAAAAAACCAATTTTGTGCATGTATTTGTTACTCCTTCGTTGTATAGATATTAGACATTCTCCCTCCAAGCAGCCCTTCCGTTGTAAGGGGGTATGGTATTTTCCAAATATTCCATAGCTGGGGAAAAGCAATTCTTCCCCTGAACAGCACAGCCATTGCAATCAACTGCCTTTGGTAATGCAGTTATGTGTATTGCACAGGCACCTACTAGAAATTGCCTTTGTTGAGCTCAATGATGAGCAGAACAATCCCGTATCTAAATGTCTATGCCATTTGTAACTGTTTTAGGTTGCTTTTCTCCCTTCACATTTTAGAGTCTGAACACTTCTCCATTGTATTATTTCTTCACTAGAGCATGTATTTATCGCCCATGTGCCCACAGAAATGCCCTGTCATTTCGTGCTTTCCCTTTTTAAAATGTAGCTGAATTTATTATGTACTTGATGACTATTTAGGGAAGTTATGGAAAACAGCTGAAATGATGAAGCTATCCAATTATAGCAGAGTAAAAGAAAACAACAAATGGATAGTACTGTTGAAAAACTGCTATTATTCGTACATTATTGGAACCAGAAATATAATGATAATGTACCATGATTTCCCTTAGTATTATGAGAGTTGTCTTTATGTGGTGTTCTTAGAGTAAAATAAAAAAATTAATATTGTTTTGTTATGTTCTTTGAATCTATGTGTCCCCCCCCCCCCGGCCTCCAGTTATGGAATGGGCATCTGTCATGATTTTTAAAGGAAGGTGGAGGTGGGTTTTTCCAGGGAAAGTGTTAGGACCATAAAATAAAAAAATGCTCAGAAACAGAGCTTTAAAGTGCAGACCTGTGCCTAATAATACAGCACAAAGGGAAGTCTGGATGAACTCATACTCTAAAATGGCCCTTCGTTGTGACAGCTCCCATGCATTAAAGAGGCGCAGATTGGGCCCATTGCTGTTGAGGTCCTGTGCCATCTGTGTTTGGGGAGTTTCCACTGGTTAATACCAGCCCACCCATCACCTGGACAGGGGCTCTGGGACATGCCTTGCCCATGAGGCTTCCCCATTGGAGCCAGACAGGTCTGGGCAGAGGGACAGCTCTGCTCCACTCAAGCATGTTTGACTGAGGACCTGGATTGCTCTGAGATTCAAAACTGTGAAAAACTTTGCTTCTTGGGCAGCAGCTCCTATCTGGGTTTCAACCACAGGACCTGTTAATCACACTCACCTTAATATAGTCCTTACATGTCCTTTCTCTCTTGTGCATCTGCAGGGTGATGCATCCATGCCCAAAGTGAGCAATGGTCCAGGTGGACAAAGAGAGAGAAAATGATTAGAACATAATTTCTGCAAGAAGGGTCCACAGGGATAGGTTCAATGGGGATCTTAAGCACATTTGCTCTGCATGAAGTCACCCATCAACAGGCAAAGAGATAACAAAGACATATCCTGAATGAAAGTGTGGATCCAAAGCAACATCTTATTGGACATTTAGATAAGATTTATTTACATTTACTAGAAAGACGGTTTGAGTGGCTGTTCAGCAGCAGCGTTTGGTGGACTGCACCTCAACAGTAGCCATTTTCAGCATAAGCGGAATAGTCTCACATCAGACTATTTATTAAGAAGTGCGTATAGGGAACTATGTTATTAGGATTGCATCACACAGCATAAAATAGGACATCCATTACAGAACTAGAATATTTCACTAAGCTCAAAGATCTCAGCTTTCATTTCTAGCTCCCTGAATGCAGGTTCATGGTTTCTAGCTCCAACCCTTCACTCTCGCTGGCATCCTTCTGCCTCAACATGCATGGCTCCCAATGCCCAGAAGCACCAATTTTCCTTTACCATTCCTTGTCCCCCAACACCATGGTTGCCATATTTTTTCCTATCGGACTCTTGTACTTTTAACAGCTGCACAACAAGCAGAAATCCAACCAGTGACGCCTTCACCATGCATAAAGCTTTATGTGATAAATTTCTATCCCCCCTCCCAAGATCATTTTTTTTGCTTGAATTTTTTTTGGGGGGGGGGTCAGGCTCCCTGCCTGCCAGCCCTAGAACCACTATCTAAGCCAGTGGATTTCAACCAGTGTGCTGTGGCACCCTGGGGTGCCTTGAATGATGGTCAGGGATGTCGCAGGCAACATTGGCCTTTGCCCCTCTTTCCTTCCCTCCCTCCTCTGATACCCTCTTGTATATCTGCCTCTCAAAGTCTCGCACAGCTGTTTGTTGCAGCAGCCCTGGTTACAAGCTCCCCAGGTGAATGGTTCCTCTGGGGCTGGCCAGTGGAACTCAAAAAGGTTGGAAACCTCTGATCTAAGCCATTAAATTACTATGCACCTTGTTGTAGTTCTTGCCAGCTGACTCTCTCTCAATAGGGCGTAACGCTTGAAGTTGTGCATCCAGAATGTCGAGGAGCTGCTCCATTAGTTTGACAGAGGAGCTGACATCTCCGGCGTAGATGGCACCACGCGTATGCCGGGCTAGTTCACTGGCAATATTGGCTGCATTCTCTCCACTCTTGATCTGCCAAAGGAGGGGATAGGAATGCAGACTGGCCTCAGTCAGGTAAAAGGAGTTGTGCATGCATGAAGCCCAAATGTGAACTGTCTGAGTGAAGACCACTGTAATGGGAAGGGGAAAGCAATACCTTCTGTGCCACTTGGTTGACCCAAGGACTTGTGCAGTTGCTGAGATCAGGCCCCCGTGGGTTCCAGTTTCCCTCCGAAGCAAGACACTGGAAGGAAGCAATACCTGTGCATGGGAAAGCAGGGGGAGAATTCAGTCAGCTTCCAGCTGCTTGGTTTTCCCCTTCCATCCCCACCCCCACCCTATCCTAACACTAGACCAGAGATTAAGGGTCTCGGAGAGCAATCATAACCTTAGTAGTGAATGAAGGGCTCTCTTCCTAGACAGCCCAGTTCTCACATCTAATATAGCAAGGAGTGCAGAGCAGGGATAAATGACTTAGTACTGTGGCAATAACAAGATGAGTTCTGTTAGCAGGGGATGGCAGGTCTAATTCATCCCACTGAAAACTGCCAGCTCTGAGTTCACATTGCAGAAAGTTGTGTGAATGAATTAAGTCATAGCAACAGTTCAAGCTGTCACACTTTCCTTGAGCTGAGTGCTGTGGGGTCACAAGCAATATCCTGTAAGCCCCATTTGCTCCTTGCACCATTGGCGAGAATACACTCCGCCGGAGTCCCGGCTTCTCCCATTTGAAACTGGGCACATCTTGATGCCTCTAGGACTCAAATGGAGCCAGCTTTAGAGTAAAGGCCTCATTACCTCGTGTGCCCTTAGGGCAAGGCCTTTCGACCAGCATGCCTTGCTGTGTGGCTGGCCACTGGACACGCCGCACCTCCTTGGCCTCACAGAAGAGCTCTGGAGAGACGTGCTGATTATTTGCTGGTGGACGCCGGGTGCTGGGCATTATGGCGGTGACTGGGTGAAGCTCTGTACCCTTCTGGTTTATGGCACCTATGGGGTGGGTGGTGAGGGGCACCTGCCGTGTTGTTGTTGTAGCAGCAGGTGAGACTGTGCTGGTGATGGTGGTGGGACGAACGGTGGTTGTAGTGCTGAGTGGTGTCGAGGTGACAGGGCCTGTGTGTAGAAAGGCAATTAGATTTCCACCCACATACAAAATATCCCCACAGGTTCAGCCATCACATGCTATACACAGAGTAAAATTACCTTTTCTTATCCAAGGTAGAAAAACCAAAGAGTGGACTTACTATAAGGCAGGTTCCTATGCTCTTAGGTAGCATTGGTTTTTGATTTGCATTAAAGCAAAGGTCTCTAACAAGCTTGATAAGTCCCTACTAAATTCTTCACATCCCTGAAAGTATATATCTGTCAGGTCCTTCCTGAAGGGATGGGATACAAAGGGCTAAATCCTCACTTGCCATTTTAAATGTTAAAAGAAGTATTCATGAGCATGATGCTGAATGGCATTTCCTCAGGACCAAATATTTTTAATTAATCAAATGCTCAATTTCAATGGAATTGTTTCTATCTGGGAAGTTTAGCAAAATTCTGTTCACTCTGAAAGTAATCACCTTTTGTTCTTTCTCTTTAACCTGACCAGGATTGGTACCTTGGCCAAACTCTTAAATCTCCAGCTAAAGTAGAAGAAAAGGCAGATACAGGTTCTTCTAACTTTTCCATTCCAGAGCCCTGTTGTGCATACACACTCCAGCATCAGTTGTGCTTCCTGGCACAACTGGAGACCCATTTAAAGGGGGCAGGCAGCAGGTCTAAGGAGGTGGTGGGTGGCAGGAGCTTTCTTTTGCCTTTCTTTTGCTTCAACCCCAGGTTTAAAGGGCAACCTCTGGTGACCAAGGTAAAAGAAGGCTAGTTTACATTTCGCTCTTCCCCACCCCAGCCCTGCAACTAACCTGTACAGTGGTGCCTCGCAAGACGAATTTAATTCGTTCTGTGAGTCAATTCGTTTTGCGAAAAATTCGTCTAGCGAATCCCTTAGGAAGGCATTGAATTTTTATTTTCTTTTGCCCATAGGAATGCATTAATTGAATTTCAATGCATTCCTATGGGGAAACAAATTTGTCTAGCGAGGCAACCTCCGCTCGAAAAATCTCTTCATTAAATGAAAAATTCGTCTTACAGGGCATTCGTCTAGTGAGGCACCACTGTACATGCAAAGGTAACCTTATTCAAGTTTAACAGTTAGTGTTGCACTGGCAGCAGCTGTGCAATGGGGGCGAACAGAGAAACAAATTAGCTGCATATTGCACTAAACAAATCTGAATCTGCCACCGCACCTGGGCATGACTGATCTTGAGTTTCCTGTATTCAAAATAAGCACAGATTCCCCCCCCACCCCCTTCGGTCCAGCTTCAAGGAATTAGTTTTCGTAGACCCCAGGCTTCTGCCAAATATTGCACATCAGACAATCCATCTCTGTCAATTTAAACTCCACGTGATGCTAACTGTCAGAATTTCAGGCACACATTAATTCTTTTGGGGTCACAGAGAGTTTGAATTGAACTGAACAGATTCTCTGATGCTTACTGTATGACTGGAACTAAAATACGGTACCTGCTTGTGGCAAAATGGCAAAAATGAAATATATTTTCAAAAGCCAGCTTTGGAACTGAAGCCTTGCTTTGTAAGATGAACTTGCCATTATATAGTTAGATGTTTCCTGAAATGTGATCGATGGCAGAGTTATTGAAAGTAGAAGTTGGGAGAGACAATGGCTCAATAACTTGAGATTGCTCGCAGTGGTTAGCTCAAGTGAAAATGTATTACTCTTATGCAGTACATTTGGGATTGCCTATACATAATCTTTAGTATAATGTATATATTTTAAATATACATGTATTTAAGAAGTAATTTCAAGTGACTGCTGTATTTGCAGAAATGTACAATTAAAAATGGGCATTATGCAAATGAACACTGCTTTTTTTTGTCCCCTAATGTATTTGACAACCCAATGGAAAATAGGAGGAGAAGCCAAGGGCCCATGATTTCAAGTCAGTGACGATTTCTCTACCCCACCCCATGTTCAGGTGCAAGGATTATGTCTCACCAGTACTTGGGTCAGGTGGGCCAAACTCAAGTGAGTAGCGCAAGACAAAGTAGTTGTTCCACACATAAAGCTGGTTGTCACGGGGGTTGTAGTCAATGGAGGAGATGAACTGGTAGGGGTTTGGGAAGGTCAACGAGATGGGTTCCTCCCGGTTCATATTGGTGTTGAACGCATAGTCAACACGGTTACCAGCTGCTTCACTGTCATCGTCCACGTAAACTGTCCGCACCACATAGAGGACTCCACATACCATGAAGGCATTGGATGCTGAGCGTTTGTCATAGCCGGTCTCCCACGTGCCCTCAAAGCGTAGCGTGTAAGGATTCAGTTGGCTCACCACTAAACGACCATTGTTGCCTTCAGTGGCATAGATGACCCATAGCCCATTTTCATCCACTGCCAGGTCAATGTCAGTCTTGCCGCCCCAACGGTAGGGTGAGGTGTCATGGTAGTTGGCTGTGTTGATGACTGTCTCTCCACTCTTAATGCGCGTCCGCAGATCATACTTGATAATGTTGCGTGTCCGCTCCTTGTTGTAGAAGACTGCTCCATCGTATACCACAAAACCTGTGCCATCAACCCTGTTGGGCAGGCGGTAAGTGGTGGTGTGCCGGGCACCCACATAATCCTCCCACGAGGCATACTCTGTCAGTGTGTCTGTCCGGTATGGGATCCATGGCATGACGTATATTCTGTCTCCGGCTTGCAGGGGGTCCTTGCACCAGGCTCCAGACTGGTGTTCTGATTCATGGGCTGACGTAGGTTCCAGGATCTTGTGCAGTGTCCCCGGGCAAACGAATACTAGGGAGGGGATGTAAGGGAGGAAAGGGTGATTGGGTAAAAGGGGGGAAATCCAGAAAGAATGTGATAGAGCAAGAGGGGGGGGGAATAAAGAGAGAGAAAGAGAAAGAGAGAAGAAAGGATAAATTTGTAAAAGGCTGTTGGCAGGAGAAGTGAAATCCGCGCTGAGTTTTGAGAGCAGCTGCAATCATGAGACTTTTATCTGTTATTGAGCAGAGACGGCTCAGTGACAAGTTAAATAAATACTGGGGGCAGGGGAGCATCAGAGGAAAGAAACAATTTCTCCGGATCAAATTAAAAAGGGAATTTAGGGGTTCCAAACCTTCCCTCCCTTCCTTTTGCTACATTCTCTGGCATTAAGCAGAGGATGTCAGATTGTTTCCCTGCAGAGATCTGAGTGGCAGCATCTGGGAAACCCATGAATCTGAGCAGTTGCTGAACTGACAATTCTAGCCCCTACTCTATGGCCACATGTTCTGCATCACCTTCTAGAAGTCAACACAGCAACAGTTTAACAGCTATGGGAAAGCAATTGGCACCAGCTAAACCCTGCATGATCTAAATCAGATGCTCTACATTGGAGCTATTGGGGCAATACCACCTAATGGTATGGAAATCAGATTTTCAAAAATGAAGGGCTCAGTATGGAGCTGTGAGGCTGTTTGTTGTATGGGATCCATAGAGTAGTGTATGCTTATCTGGTCTGAGGGGCTGGTGGAACCGAGTATTCTATGACATAGCTGCCAAGTTTTCGCTTTTCTCACGAGGAAGCCTATTCAGCATAAGGGAAAATCCCTGTAAAAAAGGGATAACTTGGCAGCTATGTTCTATGAGTCTCTCTAGAGGAGGGACATGTTTGTTGTTTACTCAACTGGACTCCTTCAGAGTTTCTGTTCCACTTGGATCTAGAAGCAGCTGGGGTTGCTTGTCCTATGGAGCTCCTATAGAGCTGCAAAGGAGTACCTTTAAGGCTGGTAAGATGATCCAAAAGCTATCCTGTTCCATGTTCAAAGGGAATTACTGTTTCACTGTGGATCAAGGCTAATTTATGCCAGCCGCCATGCAGCACTTAAATTCCAGTTGTGTTAGCACTGAGACAGATGGAAATTGGTCCCTATTTTTGCATCTGACTCTTATAGTTCTAATTTCTCTCAGGGATTTCTAATTCAATTTTAGAAACTTAAAGTGTTCTTGAAATAGCTGCTTCAACCCTTCCAACTTTCATGGAACGGATTAGACTTTTTTTTTTTGCAACTTTAGAACAGCTTCGTGGGAATGCCTTCCCATGGGGGGTGGAGGTGGAAAAGGTGACGGGCTTTCCTCTACTGGTATCAAAACACTGTTCAACGGGACATTGGGGAATGAAAAACAAGCATAAGAAAGATCCAATGTTTGGCCAGTTAAAATCCCCCTGAATATGAAAGATTGGGTGTTTCCTCTTCCTGCTGAAAGAGACTATTTTTCAATCCCTGGGGACAGAGAGCTGTAGATTAGCTGAGGGACTGGCTCCCTTCTGAAAAGAAGAACTAAAGGTATTGTAGCAGAAGGATGAAGTAACCAACAGCTTCTGCTTCCCCCATATCCTGAGTGCCACTGGAGCAACTTATCAGCCAGGTTTGATTCACATCAGCAAAGGACATGAGACTAGTGCACATGGCAGGGGGTGGAAGGAGTGATGTGACAGTGGGAGGGAGACCTGGGCAGATGGGAAAGGAACACCCTCCCTTCCACCCACAACCACCCAGTTGGCAGCCTGGAATCTTGGGAAAAGCCGGGAGGAAAAAGTTTGAAAGGAAGACAAATCAGGCTAGGCATTCTGCAAGTGTCTGCCTCCGGTTAGCTGGAGCAAGGCTGGGAGGAAAAAAGCATTTAGTGGTGGAAGGAGCAGGTGGGGTGGGGTGAGGAGAGCAGCATCGTAGCAGAGAATTCACCTTGTCTATTACAGAACAGTGTCACTGAGCGGCCATAGAGGAGCCATAGGAGCCATCACACTAAATCCAGGCTGTGGGCTTTAAAAGGCTGCACAGTGTGCTTGTTAACCACACCTCATGATATAGAGGCCAGTAAATTGAGTTTGCTGTCATAGTACAAGGGCCAGCGGGGTGGGCTGGAACCTGATCCCAAGCAACCCAGTTTCTGCTGGGGGCTGGCTTACTGCTTCTGCATGTGGGATCAAATATACTTCGCACCGAAGTGTCAGCAGGGTTTTACTTGGGCCTTGTATCAACTCCAGAATGTCTGGGATATTCTGTGAATGCAGAAGTGAATTCTCTGCTCTGGCTTTACTAAATAACGCACAGTTGCTATGATGTGCCACATGACTCTGGACACAGCTTGCACTGAAGCTAATTTGGGTTGGGCATAATTTAGAGATTGGGCTGGGGTCAGTACCATCAAACCCTGTCACAACACACCTGGAAGTGGATGAGGTGTGCCAAGGGTTCCAAAATTAATGGCAAATCAGGACGGGAATTGTCTGGCACCAGCCATGGGGGAGGAGAACAGAACTTTTTGCAATGCCAAGCCCCCACGGAGCATTTATTAATAACCCCCCCCTGCTCTCCCAGATCCAGACAGAACCTTTATGCTGCCATACCAGTACAAGTGGCCAGAGATGTGTTTCTCATCCACTTTTGCTTAAGTGAAGGGAGATGACAAGGCAAACTTGGGTCTCATGACTCTGGCACAATCTACACTACAGTTAAGCAAGCTTAAGTCCCATAGAAACCAGTGGGATTTATGTGGGCTTAAGTGTATGCTAGATTGCTCCCATTGTTTCCAATGGTCACAGTCCTTGGGTAACCTCAGAGGGAGAAAGCAGGGCTGAGTCAGCAACCTGAGGAGTTCACTCTTATTCACAGTGTTTTGGTCTCCATGGAGATGGCATGTTGCATCCTTCTTAGTAATAATAAATGACTGATTTATTATCATTGTCATTGTTGGAAAATTCTGCATTCTAACTTTCGTGGTGATGGGGGAGTACTGGCATATGGGAGGGATAAGAGATGATTCACAGAGATGGAGAATTGTTGGTCTAGAAGCCAGGAGTTCTTTGCTTCTAAACACCTTCTAACTAATGGACATTATTTGCCCTCCTGAGAGCTAGAGGCAGAACTCAGGAATCCTGGCTCAGAGACAGAAGTCCTTTGAGGCTTGCATTACACATTACAATTTTAGCGGTGCATCTTACAGATCCAAACTGAGTATCTGATAAAACCCTAACCTTTGAAAAGCTTGGGGGTCTTTTTTTTGTCCTCATATGTTCCACTATGGGGCCGTAATGCAAGGAGCTGCCTAGCCTTCCCTCCTTTAACTTGTTTTAAAGAATGCATGGATGAAATAGGCCAAGGAGAAAGGGTTGTAAATTGTCTTTCTCCCTTTAATTAGGAAGAAAGAGAGCTTATCAATCCTAGTATACTAGGTGTGCAGAGATCATCTATTTAGTCCCCTTGCATAAAACAGTACGGCTATCTGATATGGTCTGTGGTGCAGAGGGATGTAAAGTGATGGATGGGTTCACTAGTGAATGACAGTGAGTCAGGGGGAAGGGGAGCTGCCTAGCCTAAATGTTAATGACAAGGTCTGTTAAAGATCCCTGTAGTGTTTTCTGGTGTGACTCATCAGACAAGAACAGCTTAATGTGGAGCAGTTGGATTTTGTAGTGCTGCAAGGTGTCCCTTGTGTTAGCTATTTATCTCTGTCTAGTCCATAGTTCTCAAACTTTGTCATAGTGAGTCTCTTTTAAGTCAAAATCAAAAGCGTTCAAGACTCACTAAGTGGCCGTCTCAAAGGTTTTATTTTTATTGGCACCAGTCTCAAGCTGTAGCTCTTAAGACTGTGCCAGTGTCACTTCACAGTGGCTGGATGCACATGTCACTTTCATGTTTGTGACACCTGTATCTTTCCTCACACACAACCCCCCGGCCCCATTTCTGCACCTTTCCAAAGGCCACATTCCACAAGCCAATAACAGGGCAAAGTTCTTGGCTTTGGTGGCATTTGAGGCCAGAAGATGGTCTACACCTGGAGTGAAATACAGTACTGTTGAACAAGCTGCCCATGGGTGTGAAGGAAACTCCAGATCAATGCTGGGAAAAGAGAGGATTTCATGACCAAGTTGGTCAAAGTGGCTGGCCTGCTAACTTTATCACTCTCTTAGCATGACCCCTCATTTCTTTTCCTTCTGAAATGAAGGTCATTCCTTTTCCTTATTGGGAAGAGGAAGTGTTTGAATCCCCAGGTCAGTAGAGCTCCCCTCCCTATTTCCCGGGGGATCAAAGCTGCCACATGGCCAGGGACGCATCTTATATCATGCCCATACCCATCCAATTCTCCCTGCAAATTGATGGTCATGCTTCAGGGAAACAGCTCGGAACTGAAAAAGTCATCATCAAGCCAGGGTGTGGAGCCTGAACCTGTGAGCTCCGGTAGTCATGGTTTGCCAGTAAAAGATTTTTTAAAAATTGTCCAGTAGCACCTTAGAGACCAACCAAGTTTGTTCTGGGTATAAGCTGGGTATCTGAAGAAGTGTGCATGCACACGAAAGCTTATACCCAGAACAAACTTAGTTGGTCTCTAAGGTGCCACTGGACAATTTTTTAATTTTTTATTTATTTCGACTGCGTCAGACCAACACGGCTACCTACCTGAATCTAGAATCATGGTTTGTCAGTTTATTATTTCACTTCCTACAGCCCTCTATGGTTCTTTCTATCTAGTCTCACAGGCTTCTTTATCTATAGATATCCACCCGAGTGGCAAATACAGGGGGTGCAACCACCATCCTAGTAACCTAGATGTAGCTCACCTAAATACTGTGCCATGAATTGCAGAGTTTTCTCATTTCTCTCTCAAGGTCAAGCTGTCTATTGCTTTGGTTGGGAAGGAGCCGCATTAGAGTGAATAGGCTGTCTGGAGCCACTCTCTGATTAGCTTCCTCAAAGTGTACTCTTAGGACCAGTTAAGGACAGCAGTGGCAGTCTCCAGAATGGAAACAGCAATGTTTGCCATAATTCAATGCATGTGCCCAGAGGCTGCATATAGAGTTGCCAAAGGGTGAAGGCCTAGTCAGTGGACACCCAGGATGTGCTCATGGAGATGGATCCACATTCCTATTTCTGTAGATGCTTTCAGGAGCATGTGAACTTTATTTTAAATGGTACTATCTACCAGACTGCTGAAGCACTCAAGGTGGCTAGTGTTGTCTTATGGATTTGTATGTGTGTAGATGGCATTTGTTTGCTCCTGAATGTGTGTTAAATGCATCTGTGTTTGTGCTATCGTGTGCATGTGTTTAATCATATATCCCTATCTTTTTCTGAATGTAGAGCTATCAATATGTTCATGTGGACTTTTCTATGCATTACTTTCGGTTCCTTGGGTGACTGTTCCTGCTGTGTGATTTGTGTGTCTCTATTGCACACATACACCTCTGTGCTATTTTTATGTGCATGCCACCCTCTCTTGCCTAAGAATGATGAACTGAGGACAATGATGGGCAGGTGGATGGGGGCAAAATCCAAGAGATTTCAGCTTTCTAATCCTCCCTAACGCCTGCCTGCTCTGAACACCTTGCCTGACAATGTCGCTACAAAGCAGCTTCATGGAGTCTCACAGGTTCGGCTCAGCCCAGCTTCCCTTCTGGGTTGGTGGGGTGGGATGGATGACTCCTGGCAGCGGGGAGGAGAAACACACCATTAAAGAATGAAGCGCTGGCGAGGGGGGGACAGCACAAAGCGTTAACTGGTTCCGATCCCTCATGGATGGGGCAGTGTCGACTCAGCCTTCTAAGTCGGGATGGGGGCAACTGTGCTCTGGGGTTGGGGGAGAAGATGTCAGAAACAGAGAAGGAAACAATCAGTAAAAATCCACATCCAAAACCATGGAAACCTGTGGAAAAGAAAAGTATAAGTATATGCCTCCATCCCCAATCTTGGGAAAAAATTCCAAACCAATGCAGGGGGAAAAAATCAACAGTGCTTTTAGAACAAACTAAACAGAGAGAAAGAGAGAGAGAGAGCGAAAGAAAGAAAGAAAGAAAAAGAGAGAGACATGGGTTGGGTGGAATCAAGCCTGGCTTTTGAGTTTTACTACTTTGAAATTAATTAATTTGCTCGATTCCTAGCGCTAACCTGACAGCTTGTCCCTTGTTAAGACAGGCTCATTGCAGTTGTGAGTCCTGATACTTACATTAGGTATATAACCTCCAGATCTAGCCAAGACATTCAAATTAAAAATACATTGACTGATCCCCACTTCTTTCATGCACCACCCCCCATCTTCCCCCAATAACAGACAGATAGTCAATGATCATGACTGCAGCTTTCTTTAAAAAAAAACAGGCAGAAAAGGGGGGAAAGATCCACAAATAAAATCACCCAGGATTGAGCAGGAATTTAAAAAGAAAAGAAAAAGAAACAGTAAGCAAGAAAATTAAAAATTCCCACATCAAAGTGGTTAGTATATTGGTATAATTAATGTATATGTATTCTAGAAAATGTTATTTTCTATGGGTTTATCTGATTCTCACATTATCATGATAGTAGAGCAGAGAAAAAGAGTTAAGAAAAGAGAAACAGGCCCCTCAAGACATGTCAGAACATTAGGCCTACTTGGAGATTGGGGGTGTATGGAATGACTCAATTGAAAAATTAGCTGGGGGATTCTCTCCAAAGAACTGCCTAAGCTTAGGGTAAAATTCCCACTAAAAGATGGTTCACAAGTGGAATAACTGATGCTCAGTTTTATCCACACATTTGTTTCTCTTTGATTTTCAGACAGTAGTAGATAACAAAGCTACCCTGGTTAAAAGTGGCACCACTCAGCATGTACAATTGAATGGTCCTCACATAAAAGTGAGTCCACAAACAATAATGTATTAAATATGGTGAGAGGCTCAAAAGAGGACCCCTGCTCTATTCAATAACTGATAAAAAGGTGTTTTGTTCTGTGCCTTACACCCTGATCCTGAACACATAGCTTTGGGAGTGGTGCCCCACTGATTACAGTGTATAGGATCTAAGGTGTACATTTCCACTGCAATCTTACAGGCTGCTTAAAGCCAGAATGGCGCCTTGATAAAAATTAAAACATAGTTCTAAGTATGTAACTATCTCAAAAAATGTGGAGGAAGGCCTGGAAGTATCATTTGAAAGTCCCCAAAATTAAAAAAAAAATTTTAAAATAAAAACACACCCTCCCCATTGTTCTTCTGTACTGTGGCAAATTTTTATATGTAAATCCCATAAAATTTCGAGCATTTATTTTTTAAAAATCAGGAATTGGGATTAGAAAAAAAGAAAAAGAAAAAGAAAGAGAGAAGTTGTGGTTGAGGTAGGCCAAGGTACCCAGTTGGTTGCCATGGAAACACGAAGAAAGGAGCAGAGAGAATCAGTTGAATGATAAAAGATGCAGAGAACGGGTTGGAAAAAGTGTATTTCCCCTGAAGGAAGCAAAACCAGAGAGAGGACCCAGACATTAATGGTGCTTCCACTCCACATGTGAGCAAGGAAAAATGGAAAAGGTTTGGAAGGGCAGTTGTTAGATGGGTTACTTTATATCCTTTATTTGCTGAGTGTTGTTTAGTTATTGGAAGCTTTGTTTCTGGACAGGGAGGGGGATGCCAATTGGAATTAGTGAGACCAAAGAGAGAAGAGGTGGGAAAACCAAGGGGAGGGGAGGTGGGAGGTTAGGGGGAGGAGGATTGAGGAGAAAAGGTAAAGGAAGGTCACATTAAATATGGCCACAGAGAAAAAACAAGGTGCTGGGTTAGGGGTGGGGTCAGTGGTAATGTTGTTGTTTACCTTTCTGTTCCACTTCTACTTTATGCATCGGAAGGGAGAGAAGAAAAATATATTGAAAAAAAAAGGTGCAAGAAGGAAAAAAAGAGAAAAGAGATTAAATTGCTTTTGTTTCTCCCCGCACCCTAAAGAAACCATTTTTCTTTCTTTCTTAAACTGTAAATCTCCCCTCCCCTCCCCCCACCAGCCCAACAAACACCAGCCCCTCCCGCTTTGGAATCATTTCAAGGCAGAGAGCGTGTTGGGTTTGGTGGTGGTAGTTGTACTTTTTCATTTCTTTTTCGTCTGATCAGTTTGAGGTTTACAGTTTTTGGAGGGTTTTTTGTTGTTGTTTTTAATTTTGTGCTGGCGACATTGCCCTTCAGAAGAAAAGTCAGAAATCAAAACCACCAGAAAGGACGACAAAGGAACAAAACACAAAAGGGGGTTGGTTGCTGGCTCAAAGCATTTTGGCGGGGAGGAAGGTGGGGTTGGGGGAAAGGTAGGGTCAAGGAGAGCAAGCAGAAAAGGGAGAAAGGAAAAGAGCAAGAGTTTGAAAAGAAAAATATCCAAGAATACCATTTTTCCCCTAAGCAAGGCTGACCTATCATGACCATAAGTGCATTGCCTATCCAGCTCATTGCCACATCAATCAGCCCATTTATCTATCTGTAAATCCTCCCGTGCTTCTATTCCTTTGCTCCAACTCATAATTACTATATTCATAAATACACGTCCTTATCTCACTACCTTCTTTTACCCTAGTTTTACCCTTCCGCTGTTGATGTTACCCTTCTTTTACCCTTCTTTTACCCTTCCGCTGTTGATGTTAAAGCTGATGTATAAGGTTCTGCCTTAAACAGAGCCAGTCCAACACTGACTAGCAGCAGCTCTACAGGGCCACTAAGGGGGGGGGAGTCAATGTGAGGCCTAAAAACCAGGGACTTCAAGGACATATTCATAAAATTCCCATCTTCCCCGACCACTGGTCCTGTTAGCTAGGGATCATGGGAGTTGTAGGCCAAAACACCTGGAGGGCCGAAGTTTGGGGATGCCTGACCTAGAACTTTATGAATCCAGAACAAATAATGAACTCTGACCCAGCTGCTTTTACATGCAGATTATGTCCTCAATAAGATAGCTTTTCAAATCACATCGTCTTCTTCAAAAATAAAATATGCCACTACGTAAGACACTGGAAGTAGTCCTTTGCTTTGCTCTCTCTGAGTGTGTACAATTATTTATTTGGAACAAAATGAGTGTCTTTTCCTTTTCTATGACACTAGTCCTGTTCCAACACCTGTATCTTTACAACTATACAAATACCATGAAGACAAGCGGAGTGGGAGTCAATTTTCCTAATTCTTACAGCAATTTCCCCTACATCCCATTCAAATCCCAAATAGTGAAATCAACTAGAACATGTTGCAAAGTTTTTGGTCTAGTCAATTTTACCCCTAAGGTAAATTGTCCTTTTATTCTTTTTTAAAGGGCTAGATTAGTTCCCCCCCTTTATTATTAATTATTGTTGTGGGTGTTGTTATGGTTATCTTTATTATTTTATGGTACATTTTAAAGAGCTATAAAAATCTGCAAAGCTGATTTGACTAGGGACCGTGGTGAAGCACAAAAAACGACATATACAGCTCTGCAACACTGCCTACCGATGGGCGGGGTATAAATAATAAATTATTATTATTATCATGTCATATATGTGATTGGAAGGATCAGGATGCTTTCTATGAGCAAAAATCAAGCTTTGGTGGGACTAGACAGAGCTACTAGAACTGACCAAAAGTGGTAGAGACTGAGGGATGGACTGATTGATAATTTAAACAGCAGCTCTGCTGATCCCAGTAACTTTGAATTGTGTCCTCCACATTGTGTCATGGTAATACTGTAGGAACAAAATTTGGCAGAGGCACAAAAAAGGAGATGTTAGAAACAACATGTCTCCACTCTCTGCAGCAATTGTTACAATACAAAGTAAGAAGCAAAATTAAGGATGTGAAAGCATAGCGTTCCCAAACCTGTGCAGCTGCAGGCACAACAATCACACTAACCACAGTGATCTATGTCTCTGCAATCCAGGTTGTATGGAACAGCTGTGCATTGGTGTGTAGAATGGGTAACATGGGTTTCCTCCAGTAAGCTAGCCTGAGAAGGGGTATAAAAGTATGTCAGATGTAAATATGACTTTAGAAGAAGATTACAGAAATTCATAGAGGATAAAGAAATGGCTATTGGCCATCATAACTAAAATAAATCTCCAGGTTCAATGGTGGTGAGCCACCAAGTACAAGTTGCTAGGCAAAGAGCTGTTGCCTTCAAGCCCTTCTTATGGGCATTCTGGTAGCATCTGGCCTAAGTAGAAAATGCTTTAGGATGGTAGACTAAATGGAACATTGGTCTGGCCTGGACTTAACTAACCTGGCATACTAGCAGAAAGCAGCATAAGGGTTTCTGCTAGTGCAATAAGGCTTCCCTCCTCTCCTGTTTGATGTTTTATTGTATTTTTAATATTTTGTTGAAAGCCATCCAGTGGCTGGGGAAACCCAGCCAGATTGGCAGGGTATGCATGCATGCATGCATGTATGTATAAATCACTCATGAAATTTTGCGAAGAAAACTTCCTAACAATCAATTTTTCCAATACCAAAATAATCCCTTTTGGCAAGACAAAACCAAACCCATCATGGTACCTCGAGGGTCACACCATTGACCAATGCTCAGTTTTTAAATACTTGGGCATCACTTTTCACTATAGATTATCTTGGACAGCCCATTTAAACATGACCATCGGTGCTTTGGTTAAATTTTTCTTCGGAAATGGTGGACAACGGGTGGCGCCGACCAGAAAGATCTACATCAGCAAAGTACCCCCAATGCTGCTATACGTGGTGGAAATATGGGGCTGGAACATGAATGTATTTCAGCATCTGGAGTCTCTGCAAAATCTCCTAGCAAGAAAGATCTTAGGCCTCCCTAATGGGTCCATGGCCGCCCAATTGAGACTAGAATTGGGATTACCATCTATAGTAGCTAAAGCCCATACCAGATTAATTATCTATTACAAATCCCTTGCAGAAATTCAAAACTCCCGACTAGTTAAACAAGCTTTTACAGCCCTTACCGGCAGCAGTACCTGGTCTAAGGTCATGGAATTCATCTGTGACCGCTACTCCCTTCCAGACTTTGCTGCCCTGACCTCATGGGATAACGATAAAATCCGCAGTTGGATCCTAGCTAGGGGTGAAGCTTTCGATCTAGCACAATCTAAAGCAGCCAAACTCTCCACGTGGCTTCCCCACGTGAAGGCAGTTAGATCTCTGGCCCACTATCTGAGCAAATTGACAAACCCCACGCTAAGAAGGACCTTCACACTAGCTCGATTCCACGTCATCCCCACAGCATTCTTACATGGCGTTTTTTCCAACACACCATTGAACCTTCGACTCTGCCCATGCAATGAGAGAAAGATTGAGGACTATATACACTTTTTCTTTTACTGTCCTTTATATGCCTCAGTAAGATCCAGGCTTCTCTCTTTAATCCTGACGACCATCGCATGGGACATCGACCGCATGAAGTACTTATTGGTGGACGCCAACCCCTTGGTTTCACACGATGTGGTCATCTACATTTTACAGCCCCTGAAACTCAGGGCCACCTTTTCGGCTAACTTGCCCAACCCTAGTCCTATGTAAATTCCTGTTATACTCACAGTCAACACGCCTTGCTTTGTCTTTTACCTTACCAGCCGCACTCAGCTGGATTTTATATTTAATGTTGTAGTTGTATTTGTTGTATTCTATGTTGTTGTGCGACAGTTGCTTGTTTGATCTTTTATATGTGCTATGGCTATATGGCTAATGCAATAAACTTTTGATTGATTGATTGATTGTATGTATAAATAACCCCTCCATGCTTTCCCCCAATCTGCTCGGGGGGGGGGGGGCAGGAGAACCCTCAGGGCACCACATAAGCGCTTGCACTGATGAATGGTCAGAAAAGCACAGTGCTGAATTCCTCCCTATATTCCTTCAGGTCTCTGCTTATGCTCTTATGTAAGAAGATTATAGTGGAGCTCCTGCTGATTTGGGAAGGTGAAGTGTTAACAATAGTAGTACAAGTGGGCAGGATTGTTGGAGGCTGATTTAGAAGAGAATCATAGAATCCTAGTTGAAAATTTCCTCAGAATTCATGAAAAAAGCAAACTTTAATAAGATCAGAAAAATTGGCACACCCCAAGGAGGAAATGGAATGATTGCCCAGTGCACAAAAGAGCATTCCAATAAATTCCTTGTACATTAATACAAATTTTACTGTGTGCATACAATCCACCAACCAATCATCAGAGGTAAGCAAAATAATCAACATCCTCACTATTATTTTGCTATTGATAACTTCCTGTTATGGTTCATCGATGAGTCCCTCTTAGAACATTGAAGAAAACTCAGGATTTTATATATGGTGTTTTATATTGGAAACTTCAGGGAACACTGCATGGCCCCAGATGACTGGAAAAGAGATATAAAGAGGATAGACCATTTGACTCTCATGGTATCCTCAAACTCTGCCTCCTAATCCTCTTTTGAGGGTGTTGTGTGTATTCATTATGAAGGGTTAACCTCATCTTTCATTTGCAGGGAAGCAGAGGATTTCTCGCACTCAGGGTTACCATTAAATGATACCTAGCAGCTAAGAAATAAAATGTATTATTTAAAATACTTAAAATGTTTTAAATAAATTCGTGATTTGAGTATTCAGTTTCTGAAGGACTTTGTGACTTTGGTGACCTCTTAACATTAAAATGAATCCAGATAGAATATTTTTCTTGTCCGAGTCAGTGAGGCCCTGGAAAGTTAGAAAAGGGGTTGATGCCAGGAGTCAGAATAAACATACAAGTGATATCAGATTTGTGCTGACGTGTACATAATTTGGACTGAGTAAAGGAATGAAAAATTAAATAGACAAGCCGTTTTGTGGCTCAGAAGACCAGAACTTCATTTCATGATTTACCAGAGTGTCACCATATAACCATCATTTATGAGCATATGTGGAATTGAGCTTTCCATGTATGTAAAGGAGATAATGGCTCTGGATTGCTTTAGGGGGTATGTATGAAAATGAATCTTTATAAGACTATGATTTATTGAGATACTGAATCAAGCAGGGTCATGGATGTCAGAACAGGCTGTTTTCTGGACTAATTTGAAAACAGATTGTCCATGTCAGGCCTGTATAACATGAGGGCTTAGGAAACAAGTGGAAAATAAAAGAAAGGCCTGTTTAAAAAGAAAGGAATCCACTGCACTTCAGTTGATGTTTGGCTAGGTTTGTGGTCTCTTAAATCATCTAAGAGAAAATAGGTTTTAGAATCCTAACCTTCTTTAACTGGATGTCCCAGTTAAAGAATGGGGCCTGACCCACCATGCAAACCTAGGAGATGGGTGAAACAAGTTATGCACAAATTTAATCGAAGCAAAAAGAAAAGGGGGAAAATCATTCTACTGCATTTTTAAGCATTCTTCCCCCAAATGAATGAACAACTCTCTATATCTGGAATTAGCTGCATATAAAGCACACAAATTCATACAAATGAACAAACAGACCAGTCTCCTGTAGGCTGGGTGTCCACAAGAGGCTCTCTTCATTTATAATTGGGGGAAAACTGAGGTCCACATATGCATCTTGTCTTATGTGAGTTGCAGAATCAGTGACAAAACCCCAGACAGTTTGCTGGCCCTGTCAGCAAGAGAATTTTCAAGCTAGCTGGGCCCAGAGGCTGCTCTGTGAGAGCCACTTCCCAGCAGGCCATACGCCACCGTGGCTCCCTAGTTGGAAGCGTAGTCAGCAGAGGAGATGGAGGAGAAAGAGTGGGGAGGAAACCAAGGGAAGAGAGGGACCACATCCACAAAAGATGATGAATGTAGTCAAGGAAACAGGGCCACAGCAACATGGGCAGGGACAGTTAGGGCCTCCAATTATGCCAACACTGAAGGTGGGCAGAGGAAAAAATACTGAAGTTTGAATAAATGTTTATCATATAAACAAAGACAAAAACTCTTTAAATAGTCTAGTATTCATTGAGTGTCAAATTGTTGCCCATATATGTTTATGTAGCCACTTTGTAACACTCCCAAGGAAAGAGACTATGTCTTCCTTTTGAAATTTATTCCAACGCTTAGCTGCTCTACTGCCCTCCTTAAAACCATTCATTTTTTGCCTACCCACACTGGCAGTAGCAACTGCTATTTGACATCTTGAATTTAAATATTTGAAGACTATTAAGAATGTTCCATTTAATCTTTTCTTCTTGCGGCTCCTATATGCAACTCCTTCGCACTTCCTTATATCTTCCACTCTTTATTATTCTCCTTGGTTGCTGAACAGCTTCTCGTTTTTTCTCATCTTCCTTTCAAAGTAGCACCCAAAATGGAACACAGATTTCCTGCCGTAGCCTAATCAGTGCCAAACTACACTATGCCTCAGTATGGTTTTGCAGCACTAATGACTTGCTGTTTCCCCCTAGCTGGGCCCAGCGATGTCTATGGGCATCTCTATCTACACCTCTGTATTTAAACCAATTTCAAGCCTTTTCAAACTTCATGGCTTCCAACCAAGAAATCTTCAGAAATGCAGCTCTCCAAAATGATGGGGAGCTTCTAACAAGGCATTCTCAGGAACCTTATAAAATGATGACATTTCACAAAGTCGTTGTGAGAGAAGTCATGATGATTAAAACTGTTTAAGAATCTGATCCCAAACTAGTTTGCACTGGGCTAGACAGCAGCCAACAGTTTCCCCCTCTGACAGCTATATGAAAGGTTTTGCACTTTTGTATTGTTTTGAAGACCTGCAAAACCTGCCTGACTAGTGGCACAGGTGGACAAAAGAAATACAGTCATACCTCGGTTTAAGTACGCCTCGGTTTGAGTACTTTCAGTTTAAGTACTCTGTGGACCCGTCTGGAACGGATTAATCCACTTTCCATTACTTTCAATGGGAAAGTTCGCTTCAGGTTAAGTATGCTTCAGGTTAAGTACGGACTTTCAGAACCAATTAAACTCATACTTCGGGTTAAGTACGCTTCAGGTTGAGTACTCCGTGGACCCATCTGGAACGGATTAATCCACTTTCCATTACTTTCAATTGGAAAGTTCGCTTCAGGTTAAGTACGCTTCAGTTTAAGTACTCTGTGGACCGTCTGGAACGGATTAATCCACTTTCCATTACTTTCAGTCGGAAAGTTCGCTTCAGGTTAAGTACGCTTCAGCTTAAGTACAGACTTCCGGAACCAATTGTGTACTTAAACCGAGGTACCACTGTATGTGCACAACAGAGGAAGCAATAACTGTCTCAAACCACCCTGCCAGAGTCAGTGGTGGACAGTACTGATTGGCATAATTTCACCAAGGCTTCTCCCTCTACCCCTCAGGGAAGTTTTGCAATTAAAAACAAAACAAAACTGTGGTTTTTTTCAAGCAAGCCAAACACATACATGTGCTTATGGTACTTTTTTATTTAAAAAGTGGACGATCTGACTAAAGCATGACAAGAGGGTCAGGATACACCATTTGGCTTGATAGAATACATATATGTCTCTTATGCAAACTGAAAAATGAGGAGGAACCTAAGCTCACCTCAAGGATAAAGAACCTCCTATGAGGTTCCTATTATATCTTAGCTTCACCCTAAAAATGATCTGTCTGTTTCCAACCTCGTAGTGTATAAGTGCTGACAATGTGGACCTTTTCTAAATCTGTACAATCTAAATCTGCACAGCATGGATACAGTTAGTAAGATCTATTTAGGCTGCAGTCAGGCTTGGGGGACTGGCCCCCAAATATCTGTTTGGATCTTGGAGTTTCCATTCAAGCAATTTGGCTTGATAGAATACATATATGTCTCTTATGCAAACTGAAAAATGAGGAGGAACCTAAGCTCACCTCAAGGATAAAGAACCTCCTATGAGGTTCCTATTATATCTTAGCTTCACCCTAAAAATGATCTGTCTGTTTCCAACCTCGTAGTGTATAAGTGCTGACAATGTGGACCTTTTCTAAATCTGTACAATCTAAATCTGCACAGCATGGATACAGTTAGTAAGATCTATTTAGGCTGCAGTCAGGCTTGGGGGACTGGCCCCCAAATATCTGTTTGGATCTTGGAGTTTCCATTCAAGCACCTACACTCAGATTTATCAAGTGACTGGTCTGCCTATGTCCCCACTACTTTGCCTAATTTCCAGAAGTGTTTGCCTGGCAAAGCCCATTAAACTCCACTCACTCCTAGGAGAGAATCCAGGCACTAAAAGCAACCCTTTCCCAGTGTGAGTGGTGATACCCCTGGTAACAAGAACAACCCTGGCCTAAGAAAAAGCAAAGAGAGCAAGCAGCAGAAAACAGAGTGAAAGAAGAGAAGGGAAAGCTGGGGAAAGGAGCTGGCAGGAGAGAGGGGAGAGGGAGGTTGCATTTTGAAAAATATTGACACAATAATAACAATTCACTTTAAAAAAAATCCAAAACCAAAAATCAGACACATTAAATGAATAGTTTTGTTTTTCCACATGTCAGATTGGACCCTGAGGAAGGAAGATCAGTGTCTGGTTAGAGTGGAGGCAGCTGCAAAGGAAGGAAGCAAAAGGGTCTGGCAACATAGGCCCCTCCCCCTCTGTCATCCCTTTGTGATCCACCCCTCTCCCAGTGGGTCTCCAGCTTCCTGTGCTTTCCCCTTCCATCACCTGCCCCAGCCCTGACCCCCAATGACTACAGCACTGGATCAAACCACTCTCCTGCTTAAAGAAGCATGGTAGGGCAGCCAACAGGGAGCAGCAGAAACACAGAGGCAGAGTGAGGTATGACTGTAGCAAGAGCTGAGTTCAGGGCCTGCTACATATCCAGCACAAACCATTGTGGATGAAATGCCCAGCAGTGATACTTTTCAGTGAAAGAGGTCCAACCACAGTTGTCATGACTGCCACCCTGGTTCAGCATTAAAGCAGGATACATCCAGGATGGGTGATGCTTTCTCCTATCTGATGTGAGTTGCTAATTAAAGGTGAGAACTACTGCAAAATTCCTCCTCAGTTCAACCATTGCCAATCTGAGAATGGGCTAACTGTTTCCTGTTTCTGGCTCCATTTCACCTGCATACTGAAACCCAGGAGTCCTGACTCAGGGGCAGGGAGAGCATTTGATGTAACTAAGACTGATGTCAAATATTTACCAGTGTTGAGGAAATAATGTATTTCTTAATGTGTGGTAAAACTAGAAAGAAGGTTTCTGTCTCTTCTGGAGAAGAAAGAAGCTATGCAAATAAGCTGGAAAGAATGTAGCCTTAGTAGATTTGAATCAAAAGGATATAGGAGCACACTGTGAGCTTAACTATCCTATCACACTGACAGAAAAGCATTCTTATCTCAGCTATGCATATAATGAATAGTGAAAAAGATCCTGGATTATAAGTGAAGACACAATGGCTTTGCTCAGACATTTGTCCACAGTTTCATGGTTTACAAAGCTGTACACAAGCACTGTGAATGTGTCCTCCTTCTCCATCCTGGCTTATTAGCCTAGTTGTTTACTGAACATTAAGCCAGAGTTCCCTGTATTGGACATATCCGGGAATTACGGCTTAATGCAAGCCAGGATTCCCACACCAGAGCCATTACTTGAAGATACAAGGGTAGGGTAGGAGTGAGTGACAATAGCACCCATCCATAGATTCACAAACTATGGCTTATGAAACCATGGGTGAATGGCAGGATGTGACCAATGAAAGTTCTTATGAGTCTGGGAAAGAGGGTTTACATGTATAACTGCATATATATGAACAAATATAGCTGGGCATGTTAATACAGAGGATGCAAGCAAGCACAAACTCTGCTTACGTATCTGGCAATGTATACAAATGTCCTCCTGGCTTAGATCCAGAGATGTCTTGTTGAGAACAGAAAAGGCATTTCTGCTTGTGCAAGGCAGCCCTGTTAAATTCTTCTAATTTCCCCATCCACAACAATACTCCATCATGTACCTTTCCAGAAGGTCCCTCAGTCCTCAGGAGAAGCTTTTCAAGAGTTGAAAGGGGGGAGGGGGAAATGCCAAGAAAGCCACATTGCATGAGCGGTGTTTTGTTCACCTATGTTTGACTGCAACCATGTATATGTGCATGTGAGTAATATATGTACATGCACACATACATCCACACATGTATATATAACTGTGTGAGAGAGGAAGAGAGAGAATGCTCAGGTGCAGGAGTATGCTCACCTGCAAAACTAGTCAAACATGCAGACATGGAAGTCCATAACTTTTCATGTGGTTCTGGGGATCAGCATGTGCATGTCTATGGGAACATAAGAATGAGCTTGCCAATATGCTGATATGCATCCTGTACTGAGAAGGGCACCCTCAGTGTCAACAGCTCTGCCATAGTCAGTTACACTTCCAGCCATTTGCCATGATAGCTGATCCCAACATCCTCCATGCCATCCCTGCCTCCCCCTCCCCCCCAGACACTTTCACGATGCAGGTGATATCCTGGTCAGCCTTTTAGTGCCCTTTGCTGGTTTGGGGTATCCCCAGTGCTGTTAAACTGTGAGGGGTCAGGACTGGTTGCACCCTGAGATGAGTGTTGATTTGTTTCGAAGCCAACCTGGTAGCTAGAAGGAAAAGGGGCAGGAATGAAGGTTAAAAGGTTAAGAGGCCACGCCTGCCCTGCTCTGCTCCACTTCGTCTGTGAGGAGAAACCAAAGGGGCATTAGCGGAGAGGGGAAGGGGACACACCCTGTGAGGCTGACCCACCCACATGGACCCTAGACCCAGCGGAGAGTGTGCAAGACACCAAAGGCAAGGAACAAACCTCCCCAAAACTCCAAGCAACACAAGAGAAGGAAAGGAGGAGGGCATATGAGCTGCTGACCCAGGGAAGAGAGACACCACAAACCTAGCCCTTCAGTAGATTGCATTTAGGCTTACCAGATCAAAATACTATTGATAAGGGGTACCATCAATAAGGAGAAAGGGATTTCAGCTATGATTTGTGGGGCTGTTTGGAAATGGGGAGTAATCTTTTCGAATAAAGGCTGTAATTGTAAATAAGAGGCACCTTTGCAACCCCCCTAACATAGCAGTTTGCTAACATACGAAACCAGATTAGGGAGTGGCAGCCATAGCACCAGGCTTGTTCCATCAATAGGAATGAAGCAGATTGGCTCCAGGAGATAAAGGGCCTTCACCACATTAACAATTTTCCTGCTACTTGCACTCTGTAGTGACCAACTCCTTGCGTTCACCTCAGAAGCCAGAAAAATCAAATTCAGTGCTGCACTCAGTTTATGAACAGAAGACTTGAACAAACAAAATTCCCATATTGTTTTGAGAAAAATAATTGCATATCAACTGCTGTCTTCGGAGAGGGTTTCTTAGGATTGTCTCCCACCACATGCCATTTTCCTTCTTTCCAAGGAATAATGCTGGTGCTAAACTCCATTTCAGGTGCCTTGGTATGGATGCAGATGGGTTTGTGCTTAAAAACATGGGAACTGTGGCACAAGCACATTCAGAACGCACATGCCCACACTCAAAAAAAACATGCACACACTGAAGGACAGAGCCATCAATATCCCTGTGCTCATGAATTCATCCACACCATGTGAGCATTCATAAAGATACTTCTATAACAGAGGTGTACACACACACACGGAGAGAGAGAGAGTACATACAAGACCTACCCACAAACATTCGAAACATGAACTGTTGCCCTAGCCCCGTAATAATAGCCACAGCTTTTAGAATGCTGTGCTTTTTGTTGGGAAGAGATATCAACTCTGCTACCAACTGCCTGATGCAAAGGCTCACAGAACCACCCCAAAGCACATTTCAGGGCACTGAAACATGAATGTGTACACACACACAAGTGCTTGTGCATATGCACTGCACACAAGCATGAAGATGGCCATACATCTGAGTGTGCATACAAATACACTGTGCCATTCATATGGGTATACAGACCATATATGCACAGACGCAATGCATATATACCTGGACATGTTAAGTACTAATATACATACAGTATCTATTGTCCACATTTGATGCACTGAGTATGTACATATACTAAGGATGAGCCAAATGCTATAGAATCACACATATCCTCATCAATCACAAACAAGCAAGCATACAGTGCACACAAATAGCATGTATTTCAAGCACCGACACCTTGCATACACAATCATGTGGGGGTTCAAACACACTGCGATAATATCTCTCCTGAGGGTCTGTGCTACTGTGGAGGTTTTGTATTTCTCAAAATTTCAAGGATTTTGGTTGTTGTTGAGGAGAGATGCTGAAATAGTCCTGTTACTGGTGCAGCTACCCTGGCTAAAATCAGCATCAGGTGCTGAAATGGAGGAAGGTTATGGATGGTCCAGCTTGTGCCTTTTTGGGGTTCTCTTTCCTTAGGGCTCAGGTACAGAAAGAAAAGAAAGAGAAACTAAGGCAATGATCAGCCAAACATAGCGAGCTAGTGGCAGAACTGCAAACCAGGAATCATTTTGCCCAGTTATCAAGGTCCAAACCACTTGAATTAATTCTTTTCTCAGAACCCTGGCATTTTAGTCCACTTCTGCTCTAGCCATTGGAAACCCTTCTCCAGCACAACAGACAAAAATGTCAGGGTTCTCTGTTAGTTCCCAGTCTAGCTGGTGTCTCCTCTAACTGCATCCTATTCCCATGTCTGGGTGTGTATTAGGGGACCAGCCTGTGGAGTCTCTCTCCTTCCTGGGTCAGGTGGGAATCTTATTTGGAGCAATAACTGAAATAAGATGAAGCATCAGAGTTCAATGAGAAATGGACTCACTGTAGGGGACACAGTCATACTGGACCTCCAGGTACTTGTAGGTGCCAGGGCAAGGGTCTGGAAAAGCATCTGAGCCAGC
The DNA here is from genome assembly GCF_963506605.1 of Zootoca vivipara. Classification (NCBI taxonomy): domain Eukaryota; kingdom Metazoa; phylum Chordata; class Lepidosauria; order Squamata; family Lacertidae; genus Zootoca; species Zootoca vivipara. The sequence goes on along the minus strand of NC_083277.1, from coordinate 83,330,781 downwards.
CACTACGACACACTGTGTCCGATTATTGCACCTGAAAGAGAAGAAAGAAGGGCAGGTTGTTAAACTACTGACACAAACTGCAGTTTTAAAGGAAACCACTAGGTGGCACTGATTGATACTTAGTATTGCAAATACTGTACTTCCTAGAATCTTTGAAAAACTGCTGCACCACTATTTTCTTTGGGATGCAGATTATAATCTCAGGTATGAAGCTGATGCAAGCAGTGACCAGGCACAACTACTAGTCGGATAATCCAAATACACTGGCAGGAAGCCCTTTACTAACCCCATTCCAGGATTTGTTCACAGAAGACTTGCTGGATGTCAGACACAGCTCTGTGCCTGTGTTAGCTCTGGTTATGGGGCCAGAGACTGTCACCAACATTTGATTGTTGTGATACTGTATTGTATTATATTACAGTATCAGTATATATTAGTATCAGTATATTTTTTATTATATTGTATTATTTTTATAGTACTCTTTTAACCTAGGAACTTTTAACCTGACAGACTTATTTATGTGCAAACATGGCTCCTCAAATTCAAACTAAACTCACAACCTGCAGTTTTTGTACATGTCCATAACCTTATGGGTGTCTGCAGACACCAATGTGAGTGCTAACCATGTTCCTCTGTTTGTCTAAAGACGACATCAAATTCATTTTTGTTCAAGCGCCCAAGGTGACAACTCCCGTACAATCACTGAGGATTTACAGACCTTCGGACCTGGATGTGGTCTTGCAGCAGTGAGACGTGGTTAGGCCACTCCCTCCCCTGGCACCAGGTAATGGGTCTCTCCAGCCCAGTAACACCCCATCCTGGAAGAAAATCCTGTACTTGCACACCTCTGCGAGTCAATCCTTGGCTGTGTGGCGGGGGGGGGGGGGAGGAGAGAATATTATAACCTGGCCCCTGCATAATCAGAAATCCCTATGTGGTGGTTATTTTTATATTCTCTTAGCATACTGACCCAGATCACAACTGGCAGTTTAAGCAGACAGTCCTCTCAACAGCCAGTTGCAGAATTGTTAGCCTCTCACCCTTGCTTAGGTCCAGAAGTAGAGCTAAGAAGCACTGCCCCCCATTTCCCACTTCGTTAGCTCCTGCCACCTGCTCTCCCTTGAAAGGCTGATGCAACAGGCAAGGGAGATTGGAAGGGGGACTCCCAGGGGCTGTCGGCTGCCAAAGCAACTGGAGCCCGTATCAACTCAGGCCCCTGGGGCAGGACAGCCACCACCTGCTTCACTGAAGCGGAGTTTGTCAGCAAAGTGGAATGGATGAGAGTTGAGGTGCTGGGGCTTCCAGCTCTGTATAGCCCCACCCAATAGCTAGTCACTTTCTCAGATGGTGCTGTGCAGAATGCCCATCCACTGCATAGCTTATCTTTGAGCTATGTGCTCAAAAAAAGTTGGGCTGCTGTGCTCCTTGCTGGGTCCCCGGGCTGTTGAGCTGTGAACGAAGCTATGGTTTGGCTTAGCATGTTATCTGAGCCCGGGCTCAGGGGTTGTCTCACTCCAGACAAACCAGGAGCTGCAACCAAGGTTTGCTCTTGAATTTGTGGCACGTGCTCGTGTTCATTCAGCACACTAAGCCAAACCATAACTTTGCTCACAGTAGCAAGAGGACTGGGAGAGGAGCCATAGTTTGGCTAAGCATTATGCGCAAACACCACCCATTATGTTTTGAATTCTTATATTTATTATTATTCATTTGCTACAATGCAAGCAACTTTGGGTACAATCTGGTAACAAAAAACAAAAAACAAATGAACACATTCTGTTGACAGGAAAGGAGAAGCAGGCAGTATTTGATGGGCAGGCAGGGAGGCTGAGGTTTGGGAAGTTAAGAGAGCCCTAAAGTACAATGGCTGAAGGATGAGGGAGACAAAGCAGGCAGTGGGCAGACAAGCAAGAATGGGAGAGAAACAGGTCAGGGGAGGCACACACAGAGACTAATGCAGGTAAGAGGCAGAGGAGATATAAAGGGAAAGGAAACGAACAAAGGAGAAAACTGCACCCAGGATTTAGAGATAGGCAAAACATCATACTGTTGGCAGGTTAAAAAATCAAAGGGAGGGAACATTGGAGACTGGGAAACTGTCAGGGAGGAAAGGCCAAAAAGCTCATGAGTGGGAGGTTTCATACATTGATCTGAACAAAACAGGTCCTATCTTGAAGGCTTATCCAAGCTACCGTATTTTTCACTCCATACAAAGGAGGGGAAACTGTGTGTGCGTCTTATGGAGTGAAGGCACTGGACAGCAGCGGGATCCCTCGGCTGCCGCTGTAGTCACAAGCAGAGGGATGCCTCTGCCACTAGAGCCATGGCTCCCGGCGGCAGCGGAGGACTGAGCAGGCCGAAAGCAGCCCTCCCAACCGCGGCTCTTGTGCCTGCCCCAGTGAGAGGCGGCGGTGGGACAAGCGCCCCGAAAGGGCTCCTTTCAGGGCGCTCGTCCCTATGCTGCCTCTGCTGCTGGCAAGTGCTGCATAGGAGCAGCGGTTGGGAGAGGCAGAGCTGGAGTCCAGGGCAGGTCACCTGGTGAGCTCTGAGTGGGATCAAACCTCCGTGGCATTTCTCGCTCCAGATAAATCCATGTCCTCAGAAATGACTACGGCACTCTGAGCATTCTCAGAGGCAGGGTTTGTTGTTTCATACATCTCTAATTCTTAAACCCCTCTCTGTAAATGGGGTGGGGAGCACAATCTGGGCTTCTTTGGAGAGCTAGCAGACTTGAACCAAAGAGTGGGGATTGCAGGGAAAGAGCAGATTTTGGCTAAACATCAAGGGGACTTTCCTAATGGGAAGAGCTCTCAGTCAGTGGGGCAGCCTTGCCTGAGGGGGTCGTGAGTGCTCCCTCTCCCTTCCTCTCCTTTGCTAGAGCTACTTAAGCAGAAACTGGGCAACCAGCCACCAGGGATGCCAAAGTCCAACTTGCACCCTGCGCTGAGGTGGGGGTCGGACTGGATGACCTCCCAGACCCCCTTCAGACTTTCACATTCTTTGATTCTACGTTCTGGGACTCAGCCACAGCAGTGGTGTGGTTGCCAGCACAAACTAAGCCCCTTTTTGAGATGCTGGGAATAGGCAGCAGGCGAGGAGGTATTGCAAAGGAAAGGTGTTTCCTCTGGCAGAAGGAACCTGCAGCCAGGTACTCCCCTGTCACCCCGTCCTCCGGAGGGGCAGCTTCGACACCCGGAGCCACTGGGAGTGAGAGGCTGGAGCGTGCTGCAATCCAGACATGCAAAAGGCACCGGGGGGGGGGGTCCAGAATAAGACACTGGGAGGTGTGTGGGGGTGGGGGGAGGCTGACACCAGTTTGAAGAAGGCACAGAGGCGGCAGCGATGGAGTGTGAAAGGTCAGCAGGAGGCAGACGCTCCACAGACAGTACTTGAAGGAGTACCCCCTCCAAAAAAGTGACCCCCCCAAATCCTTCCTCAGAATTATTTTTTTCTTGTTTTCCGCCTCTAAAAACTAGATGCGTCTTAGGGTCAGGTGCGTCTTATGGAGTGAAAAATGGTACATTTGTTTGGTGTTTGTCTAGCAGCACCTGTGACATCTACCTAACCTTCTTTTTAGCATTTACCTACTGTGCACCCAGCACCTTCATTAAAATATATAGTACCTTTGGCACCACTTAAAGGTTTTTGCAATCTTAAGCAGTAATATAAATACTTTGGGTTCATCTTTTGGCTCACAGAAAGTTCTGTCCATGAAACAGAAGACTATGAGTCCTCAAAAACAAGGAAACTTCAGCTGTCTAAACACCAATATTACATGGGCAACAGTGAACAAAAAATAAATGTTTTGTAAGCGTGGGTTGTGCTTATGGACAGTATCTGACATGAATGGCCATTATTACTCCTCAACTAACCGAATGTGTGATAGAATTTGAGGTAAGATTAGAGGAATGAAGCTAACCATTATCAAACCAATCCCAACTGGGAATTTTCACTTCTACTGCACTGCAAAGAGTGTATTCTCCTTAGCACTGGAAATGGCAGAAAAATTGCCTATTTAGTATGGCTCAGCTTCTGAAGAGAGAGAAAGTAAAATAATTGCGGCATAAGATGAACATGTTTATTATGTTTGGAGGCATCATGACTATAAAATAAGTCATCTTGCCATACCTGCACTGGATCAAAGTTTATGCTAACCTGCCTGAGCTGTCCTTGTTACCCGTTCTATAACTCTCCCTTCAAACTCTTAGCTGGCTTCATGGCAAATATCACATCAAAAACCTAGAGACTTGGCTAATTGTGCTAAAAAGATTTTAGCACACCTTTGGCCACACTCTTTTCTGCCACTTTCTCATTGTTTTACCCATATATTAATTACCGTATTTACTCGAGTCTAATGCGCCATTGAATCTAATGCACACCTCAATTTTCAGAACCTTGAAACAAAAAAAGTATTTGCTGGTGAATGTAAATGTTCCATCAAATCTAATGTGCACCTTAATTTTAGCAACATAATTTGGCCAAAAAAGGTGAGCATTGGATTCAAGTAAATATGGTACCGTAGTTCAATATCAACATAGAAACTTCAGAATGCTAGTAATTTAGGAACATGGCATCTACGCGATCAGATCTTCATTGTGTTAAACATAATTTGGGGGGGGGTTCAACCTTTTTTTATATAATCATGCATTTATTCATTTTAAAAGTGTGCAAAGGCTTAAACCTGCTTAGAAGTCACACCCTCTGACCTGCAAGACCTTCCTACAAAAGTTCATCTAGCATGGACTGTACTACTTGTGACAGCACCCCTTGGACTTTGCCATTTCAGAATGCAGGGGGAGGAAAGGGGAAGAGGAACTGCAAGTTTGGTTGTTTCCCCACAACAAAAATTCCACACATGGAGAAGGATGGCACACTCAGGAAAATAATTCCAGGCCAGGCTTTTGCCTTATGCATTTATTTTCTATGTGAAAGGGTTTAAAAATCATAATAATGCTGGAGCATTCAAGCATGTAATTGCCAACCCACAATTTGAAGTGGTACAGCCTAGGAAGAAACATATCATATGGTAATTCTGAACAATTAGTTTGGTTTTGAATCTTAGCTGTATGGTCCCTGGTTGTGGTTGCTCCATAATTAGGGATAGCAAAAAGGTACATATTCAAATATTTTTCTTATTACTCCACTTGTTCCAAGGCACTGAAAGGAATTTATAGGACTAAGCCGGGCCTGGACAACTATTAGCCTGTCAAAGAAAACATGACTCCCCAGCCATACATGACAACCTATCAGGGAGGCTCATTAAATTTCCTGCTTTTGCTGCTTTCCTGGAAACAAAAGCTATAGGACTGACATACAAGCACCTTGTAGACCACAACAAATGGGCGGTTTATCTTGACATAAACTCTTGATATAAATTCTTAAGAAGAGCCCTGCTGGATCAGAGTAACAGTCCATCTAATCCAACATCCTGTTTCCTAGAGTGGCCAACTAGATGTCACTGGGAAGCTCACAAGCAGAACACAAGGACAACAAGTTGCTTTGGGGCTTCCCAAAGGTATCTTGTTGGCCATAGGGGGGAACAGCGCTGGTCTGGATGGAACAGTTGTCTGATCCATCAGGCATCATTTGTGGGCCTTGTTTCAGTCAGGGGTTAAAATGCCCTGGCTTCAGGTCTGCACCACCTATGAGTTCCTCACCACAACCTATGAGCCCCCCCCCCCAAATTTACAACTCATTTGTTGACTTCAGCAGGTCTCCTCTGTGGTGTAAATGGACTGTAGATGGGTGTTTAGGCAGCAGATATAGCTGCTTAGCAGCAGAAACTCTGCTTGTATAATTAGTAGATAATATTTGGTAACAGAAATGAAAATCCAAACAGTATGTAAATACCTTGCTAATGGTATTGGTAACAAATTAAACATTGAATATTGTTTAAAACATTAGTGAGTTTTGCTGCTAAGGGCAATTAGATTTAGCTTGCATTTAAAAAATCTGCTAGCAATCCTCAAAGCTCTCGGGGATTCTTGATTGCCCACTGCTGCTGCTGTTGAAGAAACTCACCAATGGATTTTGATAGAAGCATAAAAGGAGAAATAGCTTAGCGAGCACCCAGTCACTAGCAAAAGTGAGTAGGAGTAAAGGAAGACACTCACCAGCCTACAGGGTCTCTGCCAATCTAGAAAGGTGAAGCGCTGTGTGAAAATAGGTGAGATGGAATTTTTGGAGTGGGATGTTCAAGATGCCACAGCTGCTTAAGTCTAATAATATAGGTGTGTGTGAGAGAGGCAGATGTTTCTGTGTAAGGCATACAGGTAAAAATCAATCCAGATACTGCACCAGAACTGGTGATTAATGTGGGGATAAAGAATCAAGCATCATAGTTCTTCATTCCAGAACAATGAAGACCAGTGTTTACTTTCTAAATACAGAGGCTCCAGGCATCAAGCTGCCTGAAAGCCAGGCCCATACTCCCAAATGTGTAGAGAGCACATGCTCAGAGTCACTGTTTTCCATGTTATAATGACTATATTTGCTCCACGGCTGAGCCCTGGCTCCAAAAACATGTTTTCTGGAACTGAACCCTAATGAAATATGGCTTAGATTAAGCCATGAAAAACCCTCTTTTGGAGAAAAACCTATGTATTAATTGACTGGTTTTGCAGACCAGTTTACCACATGCCCAGATGGTCAATATGCAATTCTGTGCAAAATGTTACACTAAGTGAGTGGCAAACCTGTGCGCAAGAGCAGTCACAACTTAATTCAAAGCAGGCTAAGCAAAACAAAAACCTTCTCGGTAGTGGCGCCCACCCACCAGAAGTCAAGGAAATAAACAACTATCTGACTTTTAGAAGACATCTGAAGGCAGACCTGTTTAGGGAAATTGTTAATGTTTGATATTTTATTGTGCTTTTAATTTTCTGTTGGGAGTCGCCCAACAGAATAATAATAATAATAATAATAATAATAATAATAATAGTAATAATAATAAGACATACCACTATGAAGCAAGCCCCCTAAAAGCATTGTATGAATCAGTACCTGAGAAATGTAGTGTGCTTTCACTAGCTCTAGTCTTTTGTTTTTGGCAAATGTCCCCAGCAAGTTTTTACAAGAGGGGAGGGGAAAATGAATTGATTCCATATCATGTCATTGTAGAATTATGTATTTATTGCAACTTCTAACCCCACCCCCTTCAAAGGTAACAATCTGGTTTATATTGCACCCTATTCTCTGTTATTCTTCTGTTTTACATACTTACCAAGTCTCTACATGCACATTTCCCATGGAGTTTGTCTGCTCCTGCACTTAGGCTGCAATCCCAGAGGGTCAGACAAGAGCACAACATCCACACTGCTTCCCCATTTTTGGAGGGTTTTTATGGGTGGCCTGCCAGAACTCCTAAACTGTATCCTAAATTCTCGGCTTAGAAAGCACTTTGATGGACTTGTGCAAGGAGCTGTTTTAAGGGACATGCATGTTTCTTTTGCATGTGCACTGGTAACAGTTTCCCTTAGGCAGGACCAACACATAAACCACAAATGGCTTCCTACTCAAAACGAGAAGCTAAGAATCGTACCATATGAAGGATGCACCTGTTGCTGCCCTGACAGAAGCAGCGTCCATATTTAGCAGAAATGCTCCACATGCAAGGTTTTTAAAAAACAACAACATGAGGACTTCAGTAAAACCGTGTAGAAGAAATAAAATTAAAGAGCTGATTCTCAAAGAGTTCCACAGCAAATGAGTCTACACTGAAGGCTACACTTACATACTTTGCAACCAGTTCTAAACCACGCTTTGTTTCTGTGGAGGCAAAATGAATGACAAATGCAGCCCAATTCGTTTCTCACTTGTCTCATGACAAGTTGCCCGCCTTGCATTTCAGCTGCATTAAACAGTCATGGAATCCACCGCAAACAGTGGCACCTCCTCGCTGGGGTGTCACAGCGGTAGAGTGCCTGAAAAACTGCCTGTAGATGCACTTAATTGTATTCTAAGTGCTTGAGTAACATTATTTACTATATCCTACTAACTAACAATAAATGAAATCATTTTTTAAATGGCTAGTGACAGTACTGCTATTAGAACTTTAAATAATTCAGGTAACCAATCCTGCTCAGCAGGGAAGTAAAATTCACAGGAGCGCATGGCGCACTAAGCAAAAGTGAGAGATGAATCCTATGGGTGGGATGGACTACCAAGGAACCAAGCCTGCCTTCTTTCAAGGTGACTTTAGCACAAAGTAACAACAGCAACCAGGGCAGTCTCGAGCAGGTCGCGCGCCCTGGCACTGAGGGGCGGAGATCGCTCCGGCACCCCCGCCCTCGCAGGGTGCAGCATGGCTTCTGTGCGCCCCGCACCACCGGGGCACTGCCCGGCGCCCCGCACCACCGGGACTCTACCTAGAGCCGGCCCTGACAACAACAACCCAACCTTTCCTGGGTGGTGCTTATTCAGCAAATGTATTTTTGCAGGGTTGGTTGAAGTGAAAGTATGATTCATGTTAAATCTCAGATATTATACTGCTTAACCAAAAGATTCTGGGGTAAGGGTTTCAACACTATTTCTTTCATGTTTGGAAAAAACTTCGCCTTTTGAATTCCTGTCCGTAACATAGCAGTAAATGGCCTGGAGACCAGCAAAATATGGCAACTCAGTTAGGTAAATGGTGCCTCTGTTTTAGTAGTATTTGGTAAGGGATAGAGAGAGAGATTTTCTAGACTCAGGGATGACCGCTGTGAAAAGGTTTGAAGAATACTCAGTCTAAGCCTCTCAGTTCTGTGACATAACATTAAGCTCAGGCTGTGACATGAATGATATATTGGGAAATACATTCCCTATGCATTACAGTGGATGTTAGTGTGGTTTGCACACACTAAGAAAAACTTTAGAAAAACACTCATCCAGTGGAGCAGAGCTGCTGGCATTACCCGCCTGACAGCAACATGGATGGTGCTTACTGGGAGGGATAAGGCAGCAGCGAGGCTAGGGTTGCATGGGCATACAGGCAGTGAATGTCGTACTCCTGCCAATGTACCCACATGGCCCTGATATGGCTGCTGTCTTATCCCTCCCCCCCCCCAGCGGTAAAGGGGAGGCCACTGCTGTGGCTCTGCCCCACCAGGCAAGCTGCTTCTGGAAGTCTCAAGGGAGTTGTTGATGAGGAAAGAACGAACCAGACAGTAGACTACTGGATGGTAATCTGGGCCAGATGCAGATTGGGACAGCTAGTAATTAATTATTGTTGTTCTTATTAGTATTATTGTTTTATTGTTACAGGCCTTTATATCCTGCCCTTCCTCTGTTCAATCCGAAATGGCAGCTCAAAGGACGACATAATGGGTTAAGAAACTTACTGGAGCTCAGTGGCCACAACCCCATATTTTTTTAAAAAACAAACAAACCAAGAGTGACTTTGGAGGAACACAACAGGCCTGGGAGCAATTTGAAGGTGAAGGAAGTTAGAGAAAGGAAATGCCTCCTCAACCCCCCACTGAAATACAGAGTCTCTTACCTTTGGGACATGATTTTGAAGGCATCTGGAAGATAGCACTGGACATTCTCCATCTGGAAGGGATCAGCATCACAGATCTTGTCGTCCGTACGCCCATAGTTGGCATTTTCCACCATGATAACATCACTGCCTGGGCAGCGCAGCTCAATGGGGTAGCCCTCACATGCCAGTTCCCGCCGAACCAGACCAAAGGGTAAGCCAGCACGGCTTAGACCTGCTGAGATAGGAGATGAGAAGGTCAGGACTACAGGCTTATTATGCCACTCGATCAAGCAATTCCAGTTCATCTCCTGGTGGACTACTGCAATTTCCTACCAATCCTTAGGTATGCACAGCACACACCATGAGACTAAAGCATGGAAAGCAGGACTCCAGGGTTGTTTTTCCAACTCTGCAGTCCTGTACAAAGAGAACCTAGTAAATCAGGATTTCCTATTTTTCTGTTGCATTTTCAACACATGCTGCAAGACCTATAACATGTTTATCTACTTCTGAGTCTCTGTTTTCCACGTCAATCTTTGGAGAACAACAGCAGGGGTTCTGGTTTCCCTTCTACCTTCACTGTGGCATCTCTGGTGTATGTTTTTTATGTGGAAGAATGCTTGTCCGGACACAACCCAAGAAGAGGAGAGAGGGAGAGGGAGAGGGAGAGGGAGAGGGAGAGGGAGAGAGAGAGAGAGAGAGAGAGAGAGAGAGAGAGAGAGAGAGAGAGCTGCCCCCCCCCCAATTTGCTGAGCTGAGCTGCATATTCAGAGTAAGCTCTACAGACTTAGGCAGATGTGCCTTTAAAAACCCAGACATGTTTTTCATAAAGCTCTTGGCTCCCTGCACCACCCGTGACCCACTTTAGAGACAGCAGCTGAGGAAAGGGTCTGGGAAATGTGCTGAGAAAAATTCTTTGCAATCCTTTTGAATCCTGCAAGGTTTTGCGAGACTGGAGAGGTGGAGATGGGAAGTAAACAAGGGGTGGGGGGAACCAACTGAGATCTGAACATGGATATTAGGGAGGTTTCTAGACAGATTCATGGTAGAGCTTTATTCTCCTTTCTATTATGGGAAGGATACTGCATGATTGCCGGGCTGAGAGCTCACACTCCTGGATCCCTCTGAACAAGGAAGAGGAGAACAAGGACAACTGGGATCCATCCGCACAGCCAGGGCCAGCCCACAACATTTTACTGCCTGAGGCAAAGCAGCAAATGCCCCACCCCCGCTAGTCAAGGGCATTTTGGCATCTGAGGCAGAAAATCCCACAAGCACATTTCCCCCTCCCCCTCCCTAGCAGTAAAAATAATAATATTATAATAATGCATTAAATAACTAACACTTTGCTGCCTTTTCATGACATCCCAAATCAGCAGCCTGAGACAGCCCCCCCTTCCCATTCTGTCTAATGGTAGAGTCAGTACTGTGGGTACAAATTAACCTATCCGTCTTTAGCAGTGCAAATCTAAGCATGTTTAACCAGAAGCAAATCCCACTGAACTCAATGGAAGTTACAGCACAATACTTTACATGCCCACCCAAGAGTTCAATGGAGCTTACTCCTAGGTAAGGAGATGCTAGATTGCAACCTTGGTCTGTGCATTTATTTAAGATTGCGGCCTAACAACACAATCCTCTACTCAGATGTAAACCCTGTTGAATTCAATTGAGCCTAAATTGTCTCATTTTTTAAAATAGTTGTTCTAACAGTTCAAGAGGATTCTCCTTCTCCTTTCCAACTAGCATAAAGACTGGGCTGCAGTGTGCTTGGTGTCTCCTCAGAAATCTCACACCTCACTAAAGAAAACACTCTTTCCACTCCTTCAATTAAAAATGATGCTATTCCCAAAGAAAGTTCCCTCAAGCCTCTTAACACACTGGCCATAGGAGGGGCAGGGCTTCATCTCACAGCTTTTCTACCTCAGTGTTGGCAGCTCCATGTTGGTGAAGTCAAGGCATGGATGGGGGCTTGTTTCCCTGGCAAATGCTCTTATAGGTCAATGCTCAAAAGCTCAGAGTGGTTAAATGAGCACAGCTGTGAGGGGAGTGACTGCAAAGGCGGTTGAAGGGAATCAGGAAGCTGCTCTGTGCTCTATCCTGGCCTCTCCTCATCGCCCACTTACATGGAGTGGGGCTTCCACATGCTCCGCCTCCTATGAAGGATCCTGCCCCATCCTGGACTAAGCTTTCTACTGTGGGAGGAGCAGCAGGAGTACCAGCAAGTGAGTTGGAGGGAATGGTAGGAAACAGAAAACTAGGTAGACAGAAAACAGGGGCAGCGAACCCAGTGGCAGGAGCGAGCAGGGGAAGACAAGTGGGGCATGTGTGCCAATCAACTGCCTTTGATGATTCGCCACCTGAGACAAATAAAAGTCTTGGGGCCAGGCTTCCCTACAGCTGGGTCTTTGAGACTGCATGCTACAAACATCAGTTTGGGAAGGACAGCTACCTGCAACGACTGCATTATGGTTTCCTACCCTAGTAGTATGTTCTCCAGCTACTACCCGTGTTTCTCACAAAATAAGACACCGTCTTATATTTATTTTTCCTCCAAAAAAAACACCACGGCTTATTTTCAGGGGGTGTCTTATTTTTTAATTAAGCTTTTTTATTTTTTATTAAGCTTTCAGAGAGTTTTGCTGGGTTGGGGCTCGGCGCGGCGCGCGCTGCTGCCCTTGCCGGGTCCCGCTCAGTCGGGGCTTTGCGCAGCACGCGCTGCAGAAGCGCCATGCAGATCTGCTCCCACCACTACCAGTACCCCAGTACGTCTTATTTTTGGGGTATGTTTTATATTATATTTTATTGCCTTGAGAAAATCGTGCCATGGTTTATTTTATAGGCATGTCTTATTTTGTGAGAAACACGGTACTAGCTGGAGCTGGCTGAAAATTGCATACTTAATGGCCTGCTGCTGCTTCTGCCCTCCTCCCCCCAACAGCTGCATTTCTCTATCTGCATGGCTCCCTCCTTATGCTAAACTGGGAAGAAATGCCCCCCTCATTTTCTAGAAGCATTGCCTGCAGTAGAAGCAGCAACACCACACCCCTCATTCACTATTAACCAAGGGGTTGAAGTAGCAGGGCCTGGAACCTGGCAGAAGGGCCAGGATGGCAGTGAAACAGCAGCCACATACCTGAACAGCATAGGTGTGAACTGGCAACTATGTTCAGGCTGTCTGGCATGCCTTTCAGGGCCAATGCCCTGAAACAAACGTTCCGTTTGGCCTGTGCTCCATTTGCTTTGACGTGTTCTTTCTGCCATTATAATCTGTGTGACATTGGGTAGCACATCAGCTTTGCCTCTCCCAAATGGGGACGGTGGGAAGGAGCGGATACACTGCTAGAAGAAAACTGCAAGGGGAGTCGCTCGGTTGTATGTGTGGGTACACTGTGGCCCCCCACATGGCGGCACCTAAGCCTTCCTTGCGGGCTTCACATAGCCTCTTAGCTTGTCGCAGCTAATCAGCCAAGAGACCTGTACCTTCAGCTGCAAAGGGCAGGAGTCAGAGCCCCTAGTGGGGAACATACATTAGTGGCACTCAGGGCTTTAAAGGCAGGCTAGAGAGGGGACTGGGAAGCAAGAATGTCATAGCTGCTCTTTGTGTAATTTTTCCTTCCCCCTTGCTGGGTTAATGGAAGGACCCTGTGGAGGGAGTCTGTAATTAAACCATTAGCTGAGTAACTAACTAGTAACAGCCCGAGTGCTGGTGGTTGTTTTAGGCGGTGTTGGTGGGGGAGCCCAGCAGACGACAGAAGGTACGAGCTGAGAGAGCAAGAAAGGGCAGCTGAGAGTGGATACATGAATGGAGGACAGTAAATGAAGAAGGGACAGCAGACCTTGGCAGTAAGTATTGTAGAAACCAAAATATGGCTGCCAAAAGCCATGGATTTCCCACACTGGCAGCCTCAGGATAGGCTCATGAACAAAGCCCCAAGAGTCTCCCAGCTGCATCTGGATGTGTTTGCAATGAGCTGGGGCTATGGCACCTATTTGGTTTCAGGGCAGACAGCTGGTTGCAGCTAATTGTAGGTGTGATCCGAGACTTTCCTAAACATATTGAGTAATTCACAGGGGCACAGTGTTGCGGGGAAAGCTTTGCTTACAGCTCCTTATTTTATTAGCTGCCACAGCTACCAACCTCTTGCTTCTTCTCAATAGGGTCTGAAGAGGACAATGACATTATATCCCCTCTATGCCCTTTCATCAGTTGTCGGTCTGTCTGCTCCTCCACACACCACTCCACTTTAGCAGCTGGGCAAAACTGGCTATTCTTGGGACTGAGGAGGTAAGTTTACTTTGGAAAGTACCAGGACAGATTCCTTGTATGTGGACAAACGAAGGAAGGGAACTGGGCAGAGGGGATGGTGGAGAAGCTGTAATTATCAGGGGTAAAATATTTAACACATAAAGCATAAACCTCCTACTCAGACTGAAGGAGATGCTCTTACAATGGGCAATTATCAGCTACTATGCCCACTGATTCTCAAAAGTGGATTACAGGAATCTTGCAAACAGGTATACCAGGCAGGCAGCACTGGGTGGCAGAAGCAATTGGGAATTTAGCAGGATAAAATGAGAAAAATAATGGGAATGAAAATATTTTTTCCCAATATGTTTCAGAATGACCAGCCCAGTGCTCCTCCTGGGGTACCAGTAGCCTCTTCATCCTGGCTCTAACCACATAAGCAGGCTGTCTACTGATGGGCATCATGATGGGAATTAGGCCCTCCCTACCCAAACTGTCAAGCTCAGCCATACAATGAACTATGGGTTAGTGCAGAAAACTGGCTTTGTTTAAAGCCACCCCCTGCCTATTGAAACCCATGTGGCTGATACTTTGAAGCTGGACCCAAGTGCTATGCAGTTGCCCTAGGAAGGGAACACAAAGGGGCCTGAGAGATGAAACGCCAGAAGCAGCAGCCACAGTAGTGCCTTGAAGTGGGAAGCATGGGACAGAAAAGCACTGATTAAAGAGAGGCCAGGTGCATTATGGGAGATTCACCAGTGACTTTGACTGCGAGAGTTTCCTCCTGAAAGAAGGGGGGAGATCAAACACTCCTCTCATACAGCAATCTCCAATAGTATGGCCAGGTATGATGTGGGCATGGGTAGAAAATGTGGGGATGAATATGAGGAACAGGAACCCTGGGTTGGATATTAAGTATACCAGTGTTCCCATGTTCTCTGCAGTCTTACAGTGCTTCAGAAAGATTTTTCTTTACGTTTATGATTCCAGTATTTAGTTACCTGTGCCTGGAAGGCTCAAGGTAGGTAGAAATTATGGATATACAGAGACCTCAAACTGAAGTGTTTTCATCTTTTGGGAAGATGGATAGATCAACAACAACAACAACAACAACAACAACAACAACAACAACAACAACAACAACAATGTGATCTTAAAGACTTCAACTGATCTTGGAAGAGCCTTAACAAATTGTGCCTATCATATGTAAAAGGCCACATTCTCTACGATGGGCATTAAGATTAAAAAATAATGGTTCCTTGAGTTCACCATCAAAAGGCTGAGGCTAGACAGCAAAGGCATGTAGAAAAGCAGACCCATAGCCTGTGAGTACAGTGGTACCTACAGTGGACGCTTCAGGTTACAGACTCTGCTAACCCAGAAATAGTACCTCGGGGTAAGAACTTTGCTTCAGGAAATTGTGCGGCAGTGGCACAGCGGCAGCAGGAGGCTCCATTAGCTAAAGTGGTACCTCAGGTTAAGAACAGTTTCAGGTTAAGAACGGCCCTCCAGAACAAATTAAGTTCTTAACCTGAGGTACCACTGTATTCCACATTTTGCTACTGCACTGTCCAGGCACAGATATTGGTGCTGAACTCAAATGCCAGCATGTTCACAATCTCCAAGTTACAGAGATCAAGAGCTATTTTAGCAGAGTCTACTCTCTCCAAACCCAGGGGTGGTAAGATAAATGCACACAGGCATGAATAAGGATGCTGAGTCTAAATCAAATCGTTGATTTATGTGTATGAGCTCCCACCACTGATAAACTTGTAACATTCAGGTTGAACAGAGACCCAAGAGCTTAGTATGATCTAGGATCCAGGCCACAGAACTATAGGCCTTAGTTACAGAAAACAAGGTCATTTCACTTCCCACAGTTCTCTTCATTTCTTGACTACATCCAAATGCACTGTAGTGCAAGGGTAGTTGGCAAAGGCAATTTATGTAAGTCATGAGGAGCAGAAGAAAAGAATGCAGAGCAAGCAAATATGTGCAAATTTGCACAATCCATATACAGTAGATCCTCATAGGATTCAGATTTTATTTGTGCATTTTTGCAAGCTTTTCTTTTTTTAAAAAAGCATAGGATATACGAAATTTTGGGCTCCCCCTCACAATTTTTTAAACTCTTCCCTGTACCTTTGTCACAGCATTAGTTTGAGCATCTTCAGAAAGACTACTTTACATTTCTTTGCATTTTTAAGCACTGTTTACATGTGCTGGGGCTTTGTGCATTTGAGTTTAAGGTGGCCTATGGTAGGATACATAGATTAGATGAGAGATTATGGGTATGGTCAAGTGCAATTCTCACATGAGTGCAGGTAGCTGTGCCTAAGTACAGCTGCCTTCTAGTGGGTACAATAGGCAGTACTCAATTGCCCATCTGCCTGTCAACCAAAAATCTCAGGACAAACCGAAAAGGATGCTGGCAGTTTTGTGTCTTCCCTTGGGATGCAGCCTGGTAGGCTAACAGTCTATGAAACCCCAGTGTTTTTCCTTGGGAAAGGAGATACTTGGATCTGAAAGACTACTGAAAGGCCAAAGCTAAGCACACCCTTTAATTTCATATCCAAATTGCCTCTCCTGCAAGAGACTCAAGACCTCCAACCAACACCATTTTCCTCCAAGTCAGATTCACCAAGACTAAAATTAGAATGTGGGACAGATGGTGCTGTATGGATCCGATTAAAAAAAAAAATTCATCTCCTCATACCCCCCCCAAAAAACCCCTTAGAGGTGGCAGAGTATTTGGGAGACATCTGCTCTCAAGGGGGTGGGGATAAGTCATAAGTTCCTGGATAATGTGTAAAACGTGCAGGGGAAAGCAAGAAAAGAATAATAGAATGAATTAGATGATAAGTAAACAAAAATTAACACAACAAGAGGGAAGAAGTAAAATATCGAGATCACGCACGGGTGAGGGGGAGATGTGGGAATTTATACTTTTATTTTCTAACTGTGTTGTTATTGTATACACAGTAAAGGGAAATTAAGAACAATGATGTATAGTTTAATACTAATTGGGGCAATTTGTGTAACAGATCAAGGTTAGAAAATGTATTTGGATCTTGAATTTGATTGTTGTATTTTTGTATGTGATAGTTGCATATGGTTTGTTTTTGTGGCTTTGAAATAATAATAATAATAATAATAATAATAATAATAATAATAATAATAATAGAAACTTTTGCAAGATTCAAAGAGTGATCCTGTACAATGATCCTGCAGGGCAAGGGGACAAGCCATCACTATGGTGGTGAAATGGCTGCTATACAATGGACTCACTCAGCCCTGGAGGGGGGAACACACAGATAGGAAACTATCCAAAATAGAAAAAACCAGAAAAATTTCCGGCATCCCATGAAACTGATTGGTTTGCAGGACAAAGACAAACTTCTTCACACAGTATGCCATCCAATTGTGGAATTTGTTGCCATAATATGTTATAATGCATTATAACTTTTTTAAAAAAAATAAAATGATATGTTGGTGTTGGGGGGGGGGTTGCAACTTGTCCCTTTTTAAAAGGCACATCTGTGATTGGAGCGTTCCATTCTCAAAGAAAATGATGAACATTCTGTTTTAAAAAATGAACTGACCACCTTCAATGCTAATTCACATGTAACCAGTCCCTGTTAACAAATTCTTCTTCCTCCTGGGCTGCACCTAGAGTCAACATTTCTTGTCCAGCAAAACTAAACAGGACAAGCTGAGGCTGACAAATTTATGCCAGGAATGCAACTATATACCTAAAGGGCTAAGAGGCATGTGGTTTCACTGCACGGAATGCTGTGGCTGGGTGTCCATGACCGAAAGATATATGGAATCGGAAAGCTGGAAAGGTAAAAAAAGGCTATCTAGTCCCAACATTCTGCCCAAATGCAGGAACTTCTATCTATGTGTCCTAGTCTCACTCCTATCATTCTGCTCTGAATAGTGTCCTACAAAGCAAAAGCTAGTGAACCCCACAGACCAGGGGTGGGGAACCTCCAGCCTGCAGGCAAAACGTGATCCTGCAAAGGTACAACTGGGAGCTTAAAGAAACTTCCTGATAGTTCCTTTGCTGGAGGTCATATCCCTCCCAACACTGCTCTGTGCAGCAGCTTCTTTCCACCTCCAACACCTGAGGTAGAAAGGAGAAGCACAAGGAGGCTTGCAAAGCATATGGCTAGCAACACCCCTTGCGCAGAGGTTCTCAATCTTCGGGTTTTGACAGGTGGCCTTTATATGATGTTATAATTATGTAATGTGATTGACAGGTGGGTTGCCCCTGTCAAAGTTGCCCCGCAAAGGCTCCCCACTCCTGTCACGAACCATGTGCTTGCAGAACAAATAGCTCATGACAATTCAAGCAAGTAAGCCAAGCTATGCACTGCACAATGCAAGGGAAAGGAAAGGAAAGGAAAGGAAAGGAAAGGAAGAAGTAATATACTTAGTATGTTACTAAGTAACTGGGGGAGGCTTTTGAAGATAGGAGTTATGTGGGGTATTGTTGAAGGAAATGAAGAAAATTGGGCTGGGAGTGGAAACTACAGATTATTTGGTCTGGGGAATTGACTTGCTTTGCCACCCCCAAGTGTTCTTGCTTTGTACTTGGACTTGGACTTGAAATTGGTGGCACTTGCTTTTGAGCAAACAGCATGGATAGGATAATGATGAATTTTATAATTATTTATTACTTTATGTACCACTTACAAGTCAAGATGGCTGCACCAGTAAGATGCATTCAGGATCAGGATGCACAAGTAATTGCTCATGGGTAAATGCAACAAAAAAGCAAAGTGCAGGGAGGGCAAAGCATGCAACCTCCCCACAGGACAGGCAGTAGCTTATGGCAAATATTTATTTATATCTTTAATTAAATTTGTATACAGCCCTTCATCTGAAGATCACAGGGTGGTTCACAACATAAAAATACAAAATGTAAACACAAAATACATAATAAAGCAAGAGCAAAACCGATCAATAACACCACTTCCACTTATATTTAGACTTGCCTCAGTTTGTGTTTTAGAGGCCCATATATTTGGCCCTCTGGAGGTAGACAGCTTAGTAGTGTGGATTATGTTTGATCCGTCTAATGATCAGAAATAAAATGTTCCCTAAAAGGCAATTCAGGTGATGTTCCAAGATACTATGACCCTTGACTTGGGAAAAGGGAGAGGCACTATTTGCCGAGATGCTGCTTATCAACATTTAGCAGCTGAACGTAAGACAGAGCAGACAGGTGAGTCACCTTAGGTGAGATGCATTGTATTTCATAAATTATGACAGATATTATGAAATCTGCATTTAATATGCATCTGAAATTTCAGTGACAGCTCTCCGACAAAAGCTGTAGCAGCTTCAGTTTATGTGTCAGGTGGTGAACCTTTTTCAGCCTGAGGGCTGCCTTCCTTTTTAGGCAACCTTCTGGGGAGAAACATGCCCACTGGTGGGCTGGGACACAGGCAAAAAGTGGGCAGAGCAAATGATGTGTCTCTTTAGCTATGTAGAGTAGGCCATATTCCAGCCACATAAAAGTCAGAGACTTCTATACCTCCCACATTACTCTCCATCCAGACAAGGAAGAGGCAATTTCACCTTTCAAGCATGCATTCCAGCCAGGAAAAGGCCCTCAAGGAGGATGCAGTGCAGGTGTGGCTTAAGGAGGGCCTGAGGCGAGTCTTGAGGGGCATAGAGATTGCTGGAGGGCCACATTCGACCCCCTGTTTTACATGGTTCCTAATTTTAACTTGTTCATATCATGTCCTATTCCAAAAGTTTAGGAAGAATCCGATCAAGATTCACAAGCACACCAAAATATAGCCAGTCATAATCCCAGGGTTCCTTCTGCACTTTCAGGGGCATGGCCCTCTACTTATTGGGAAGGTTTAACATGAAGCACTTTTTGGTTACGCACCAATATATATCTATGACAAGGCCAGGAATTGTAATTGCAAAGCACCGTACATTTCTAAATAAAGTACTTCTGTTTCCAGTACTTAATTAGAAAATATTTTGACATGCTCAACAGAAGCAGTTAAATACTGTTCTAAAAATTATCTTACTGCTTATTCTGGAAAAAAATATATAAAAGTTTTATTCCGGGAACTGCAGGATTGCTTACTTCTATTTTGTATCAAATGAGAGTTTCATTTTGTTTTCTCCTGTGGCCACAAGACAAAAGCTTATGACTGAATTAATCACAAGGCCTGGACTCACTCAGGAAGAAGTCTTGCCTTCCAAGGGCTGCCTCTCTTGAACTCCCCTTACCTTGGGTGGCTGAGGTGACAAGGACAGTGGTGATGCAGAGACTCCAGAGGGCATGGATGAGCCGGGCCATGCTGCACTCGATGCTGGAGCTGTCAGCAACCTGGAGCCACTCTGGTCATCCCAGAGTGGAGGACACAACAGCAGGCCTGGTGGAAGAAAGAAGAGGAGTCTTGAGTCCGGTTAGCAGCAGAAGCATTTTTTACCCCTTATTTTGCCCCCGGTAAAAGTAACAACTCTTTTGCATTCTCTTCCCTGCTCTAGGGCCCATACGTTGTTGCCCCAATCAGCCCACCACCACTCAGTGTATTTCCTAGGAAGCCCCTACATCTCAACACGTCTACCTATGCCCATACAATCATGGAAACCTTTTCTCTAGAAGCAGGGATTCTAACAGAAAGGGGCATAAGGTGCTGAAGTTGCCACTTCCACCACAAAGTTTAAATCATTTAACTTTTAAAGGAAGGGAATTATTTATATATCAGTTATTATCTGCCCTTCACTGTAAGGCCCCAGGACAGGAGACAACAGAATATACAGCTATAAAAACAAAAGTTTTTTCTATGAAAAGAATTACAAGTAAGTAAAACTGTTCCAGGCAAAACCAAAAGAGGTGGGTCCCACAAAACAAAATACTTTTAACTGTCAAAGGCCAGGGTAAAGAGGTTCATTTTGGCATGCAACAGGAGCTGCAAAACAGACCTGCCCAAAACTGTCTCCCTATTCCTGTTCTGCACTGTACCTTAAAACCCAGAGTCCTCCATACCCAGGCTCTGTTCAGGTACTCCCCTTACCCCCACTAATTTTAGTAGCTGGTACATGTGAAATCATCCTCCACTCTAATCCTACCCTACTTTTCTCAGAGCCCCACTTACCCTGCAGCTGCAGCCCACCTCTCTATGCTTGCAATGTCTGCAAAGCCATGCACACTTTCCCACATGAGCAAAAAAGATGTCCACTATGAACTGGGGCTCATTTAAACCACAATAACAGAGAGATGGAGACAGAAATATGATGTCCTTTCTGGAATCTTCCAAAGTGGTGGCTTCAAAAACTTTGTATTAAAGCCAGCCTTGCTGCAAAGGTTACACAAGCCTACATACAGTACAAACCTTTCAGTCCAAGAAGAGGAAGCACAAAGAGCTGCACAGGAACAGTAAAGAACCAATGGAAGTTTATGATTGCAACACGAGAGGGGTGGCCTATCTAGAGGGGGTATGTCTTGGGAAGGAGGTATGACTGGCTAGAGAGGGCCTGAGGTTCCCCACCTGGGCCTAAAACACTGGACCCAATGAGTGATCATTGGAGCCAGGGCAGGAGGAGGTTAATGGCCACTAGGCCCATCAGGGCAGTGTTTAAAGTGGGGGCACAATTCAAATCACCCTGACAGCTACACTTACATTCTTATTAGTTCAGGAAAATAACACTGCCTCATTAACCATAAAAAGGCATTTTTGTTACTTATTTTAACACAGTGTTTTCCAAGCCTATTCTCTTTCAACTTGTTTTGTCTTAGAACCCTATAGCCGTTCTTTTTGTGCCCAATAGTGCTTTCTTTTTCCTCTAGAACCCATAACATGACTTTGTCTCTGCCTGCCTGTCTGTCTCTCTGCAGCTCCCTCTCAAAGCTATGCTCAGTCCTCTTGTTCTCCAACCCAGAGATCTCTCTGCACTCCTTCTGAAAATTTGCATCCCTGGACAAAACAACAGTGCTTTCAGGAAGTGCCCCCCCCCAGGGTACAAAGGCAACAGGTCTCTGCCTTGTTGTTTATCCAAAACATACTGTATATGGAATATGGAGGTATTATTATTACTTCTATTACTATTTGTTGGTCACTTTCCTCACAAAGGTGACACAAAGATGCTTACATTATAACTGTTGTTCATCTATTCTAGATTTTAGAAAATGGTTTGTCTGCCTGTTTGTTATCTTATGTGTTTGTTCACCTCTCGAGATATCATCGCTAAACTTGATACAAGAGTTCCCAAAAGGGGGTGAGGGCAGGTTTCATTGCCATTTGGACGCAACCGTTTTGAATCAAGATGATGGAACAAATTGTGACTTTGACATGGTTTTGCCCATTTTTTGGCTGCCTCTCAAGTTATCGTTACAAAACTTGGTATGATGGTTCCCAAGATGAGAGCGGCTATCTTCATCATAGTTTGGATGCCGGGTGCCATTTTGAATCAAGATGGTGGGAAACATGTGACTTGGGCATGAGTTCACCTGATTTTTGGTGTGATGGGTCCAAACTCAGAAATCACAGTACCCATTTTTAAATCACTTTTTTTTGGGGGGGGGGGGTTTCTATCATCCTCCATAAACTAAATTCTTTTTAAAGAATGGCTAAATTCTTTTTAAAGCTACCTAAGATAATGACATCCATCACAGGTTAATTGAACAAACACTTCCTTTTATCTGTTCTGAATCTCCCGCCAATCAATTTCATTGGGTGACTCCCAAATTCAACTATGATGAGGAAACCTATTACTTTCTCCACACCATAATTTTCTAAGCTTCTATAAGGTCCCCCTTTGTCATCTTTTCTTCTTTTTTCTAAATGGAAAAAAACCAAACAACCCCAGATACTTGAGCTATCATAGGAAAGAGGTTCTGATCCCTTGGTCATTTGGCTTTTCATTTTCAGTTTCATTATCTTTGTTTGAGATGAATGACCAGAACTAAGCACAGTATTTCAAGTTTGACAGTGCCACAGATTTAGACATTATGATACTTGCTGTTTTATTTTCACTTTTTTCCTTGTAATTTTAAATACGGAATTTGCCTTGTTCACAATTGGTGCAGCCTACGTTTATGTTTCTCTTTCCTGCAAAGTCACGGTTAGTTCATGTGTTGTAAAAGACTAGGGTTTTTTTAATCCCATTGTGCATAATTTTTCATTAACTTACATTGAATGTTACATGCCAATATCCATCCGCCCAGTTTAGAGACATCCTTTTAGATTCCCCACCCCCTCAGTCTGTCTGGGATCCTACCGTCCTGAATAATTTGGTATATTCCATGGTTGCTACCTCACCTGTGACTCCAGATAATTTTTGGAAAGTTGAAACCCCCCTTTTTTCTCCCTGCACCCCAAAGTACTCATTCTGCGCCATATCTGTAACTCCTTTTTTCACTGAGCATCTGTTGTTGTGTTTCTGTCAACTTCCCCTACTTTTCTACTCCTTGTTGAGTTTTGTTATAACAATATACAGTGCTAGCAATTCACACACTGAGGGAACATCAGATGCAGGCAGGCTGAGCCATGCATGACCTCAACATGATGGAAAAAGTGGTACCAATTCCATCATGTGGCTCTGAATCCAGGGAGAACAGCAACACAAAATATGATATGTGCATTCTCCCATCACCACCAGTGGTGAGCCTGCATAGGCCATGGTTGCTTCCATAGGCCTCAAACAGGCCTTTGGAATCTCCCCCAGGGCCACGTTCTGGCCTTGCGGCCTTATGTTCTGCAGGTCCCAACTCAATATAGAATGCAGTAACAGGCAATGGCAGCAAAGGCTTTAAACTTACTATGCACGGTTATATTTTCCCTCATAACTAGCACATAACCCAGTGGGATAAGCCAGCACTGGAGAGGACTGAGTATAGAGTGAGCCTAGCATGCATTATCCTTGGAAGTACTGAGGTCATGCTGAAATAAAGGAAGAAATGTTCATCACCCTCCACACTAATAAATTGGGGACAGAAATCAGAAGTCCCAGCTCACACTTTCTTGCATGAATACTGAACAGTGTTCCTCTTTCATCAAAGGCCGTGAGTCTCAATCTCATGTGAGGTGGATATTGCTCTGGCCACTAGGCTACACAAGTTGCCATGGAAACAGGCCTGAAATCCAGAGTGTGCCCACAGCCAGAAGGCCTTTCTGGTGTTGTTTCAGTCAAAGGGAAATATTAAAGCGACACTTGAGCAGTGCCTACCCAAGGCTCATATATTTCTCTTGGCCCGTACCCCTGGGACCTGAAATTTAATGTGTGGTGATAACAGAGGGCCTGAACCAGGCGTGTTCCAGCTCTGGGGGGAATGGCATATATAGAGATGTTTTGCTCCATTATTGGGCTGTCCTGTAGTCTCTATTCACCAAAAGAAGGGTGTAAACATGGGATTAAGTATTTTTGACACAGAAGAAACAACAACCCACTCCCCAGCCATAATCCCCATAGCCAAGCCTGATAACAGGCCCCTGCTGGCAGACAGATGCTCTGACAGCTGCTACTCGCCCCCCAGCTGAGCTGCAATGGGGCCTTTGCTGAATTAAACACAATAGCTTCTCCATCTTCTGACCCAGCCCCTGTGCTCTGACCTATAATGCGAATCTCATTTGTAGGTTAAGGACAAGGAAATGTCCACTCACAATGGGAATGGGTACACTGTATTGCCAAGCTAAGAAAAATATCCACTGCCTTGTACAGAAATTTTTGGTTTGCACAGCTTGACCTGAAAGAGGAACGTCATCTTGTAGGAGCGTCAGGGAAAAGGCTTGGGAACCAGAATTTAGAGAAGTGGGGATAGAAGCTGTCAGGACTCCTGGGGTCTAGACACCAGACCCGGCCCATCCCAAGTTGTTTGCACACACCCTCTGTGTTTTGAGTTCTGCACATGTGATATGAAAAAGCATGTCACTTTTCTAGAGGGAGCCACAATGAAGGACTCTGCATTTTTAATGGAATGCAAGGGAACAAGAAAACATAAACGTGCTGTTTCCAGTGGTCCCTGCCTCCCATGCCCCCTGCTGTTGAATTCTCCCTAGTGCTGCAGATGGGTGCTTGCAATCACAGCAGGAGGAGTGTTTCCTCCTGAGCATTTTGACTCCTGAAAGTTTCCCCAACTTGGAAGGGGATGCTGACAGCTACTGCACAGAGGGAAGAGAGATACAGCTGTCCCACTCTTGGCTTCCTTGCCTGGTTCTCTGGCAACAAGACAGTGATTCCCCATGGAAGCTGAGGGCACAACATGAGCAAGCAGTTGTAAATTTCCTCATAGAATAAAAGAGTATGGCTTAGCTCAGAGCAGGACAAGAGATGGGGTGAAATAGGACCATATATTTCACAGCCAGGGAACACTGTGTCCTGAACAAGAGCCATTCTCTCCACGTTCCCTACACCGCCCAAATTTAATATGGGATGCAGGCAGAACAATGGCTGATGCAGAAATAATCCCCACTCCAGTGGCGCCTTCCATACTCCATTGCAGGGACTAATAACACCTTGGACTAATAAAACTGCAAATGGGTCTCCAGCCTGAGAACGCCTGCTATGGAGGGGCACAACTGAGTCTCAAGGAGGAAGGACCATACGAAAACAAGCATTCAACAACAACAGCAACAACAACTGTGCAAAATATACAATACAGATGCTCAAGCTAAACTTTTGCAGCACAATGTATTCTACTAAACCTTGCCCACAGGAAACTACATCTTTTTTAAATTGTGCAATGGATGGATGAGAGTGCCCACCACTCTCCCTATTTCCTAAAGCAAAGCAGTCTCTTGACTGAAGCCTCATATACTCACATATATTTTTACTCTGTAAGACTGGTAATACACCATGGGTTGTAGGCACAATAGTTATAACCTGCATGGCAGAGTTGGCTAACTTTTGCACAAATTTTGGCAGTGGCAAAAAAGGGGGGGAGACCATTAAAGCGGACACAGAAGAGGAAGAGGAAGAGGAAGAGGAAGAGGAAGAGGAAGAAGAAGAAGAAGAAGAAGAAGAAGAAGAAGAAGAAGAAGAAGAGTAATTTGGATTTGATGTCTCGCTTTATCACTACCCAAAGGAGTCTCAAAGCAGCTAACATTCTCCTTTCCCTTCCTCCCCCACAACAAACACTCTGTGAGGTGAGTGAGGCTGAGAGACTTCAGAGAAGTGTGACTAGCCCAAGGTCACCCAGCAACTGCATGTGGAGGAGCGGAGACACGAACCCGGTTCACCAGAACTCTGGTAGGCAGAGAAGATACAAACTGAACTACATATGAGGTGTGAGGGGGCCACACCAACCATTGGTGTGCAGCCTCCAGGAGGTTTGGTCAAGGATGAATGTGGCCCTCAGGCTAAGAAAAGGTTAGCTGCAAGCCGTACAACAGTGTTTCTGTGAACAAAGAGGTTCACATACTATCAGTGTTGACAGAAGAGCACCATGTAACCATGCTTACTGGTATTTATTACTGTAAAGGAGCGTGTCCACAACCAACTAGTGACTCTGATTGTCATCAGTATTCAATAACTGTTAGCATTCTTATGACCGTGTACCATGTGGAGTTAGCACTTACCCGATTTACTACTCTGGAAAGAAGTATTATTGATCATCATGATGGCCACAATTTGTGCAGCATTTTTATTAAAGTGCAGAGCACTTTATAAACTTTCTTTTTGTTCACTCCCATTTGAATATACAATCAATAAGGAAAATACCTGCAGCTGCATCTGATTCGTGCCTCTCTCAGGCCTGGTCCCCCTTTTCCCTACTTCACATCATCATTCCCTTGCTTCTTGCAACACAATACTCCCCAGCAATTGTGTCAGCACAAACTGATGGGAGAGATTATCCCCTGCAGAGCCTTTCATGTTAATTTCCTGCTTCACCATGCAAACTGACCCAAAGCATCCCAGCTTAAGCTAGAGATTTAACAAGCAGGCTGAAAGCTGCCCCCATGCTGCCCCTTCCCACTACTGAGAGAATGCTGTCCAACTCCAGCCTCAGCAGGGTCCCAAGTCTTTGTCCTGCAGCACTTCACCTTGTTTGCTCTGGGCTTTGTGAAGCAGGGCCAGGAGTATGCTTCCCCAGGCAGGGCTGTGTGCATTAAAGACACTTCAAAAACCCTCCCTAATTATGGATTTATCATCTCTCCACAAGGCTGCTCTCTCACTCTTCCTCTCTTGGGAAAAGACGCCGCTTCTTAAGAAACTGCCTAATTACATCTAAAACTGCCAAATTATTGCATTACCCCCAAGAGGGCGGCGATGTACATATCTCTGTAATGTACACCAGGGTGAGACAGCAGCCAGATGTAGGCCTGGAAGAGATTATTACACAAGGGAAGCAAAAGGGCATTTGTAGCGTGTCTGTAGCTGGTGCAGTGTGATCCAGTGACTGAACACTGGAGTTGGAACAAAAACAATGGGCCTTTAATTCTCAGCTTTGGGAGAGGAGTAGGGTCTGGATGGCGAAAGCAGAAAAAGGCTAGGTAGGAAGATGGACCCACGGATGCGATGCCTGTTTATTGTTGCATGGCCATTAGGGAAGCCTTCTCTCTCACCATCTTGCAGACAGGAGGCTCAAGCCATTTGCTTTCCATGATACAGCCCTTGCAAGGAAGTCCCTGGGAGGAGAGGGGGAAACCGTAGCTCAGTGACAGAGCACATGCTTTGCACATAGAAGGTCCCAATCCGAGGCAAAGAACAAAGTAAAGAGGACTAGGTAGCAGATGATCAAAAAGGCCTTTGACCGAGACCCTGGAGAGCTGCTGCCGTTCAAAGCAGACAACGCTGGCCTAGATGGGCAAATATACTGACATTTTAAAAGGCAGGGGCTTATGTTCCTAAGCATGACTGAAATGCAGCAGCAAGTTCTTAGGCAGCTCTGTAGGCAGCAAAGGGTCCCAGAACAGGAATTCAGTTGGCCTCTCTCTCTCTCCAGCTTGGCTGGCAGCTTAACCTCAGCTACCATGTTTGGAGCACCTGTCTAGCCCAACACCTATTTCCACACAGGATTAGCACCCTCTCTTTTTACATCCCTTATCCAATCTAACTTCAGTGGAGGTATTTAAGCAGAGGCTGAACAGCCACCTGTCATGGATACTGTAGCAGCTTCCTGCACTGCAGGTCCTGTGCTGAGCAGTGGGTTGGAGTAGATGTCCTCCTCAGCTTCTTCCAGCACTATAATTCTATGTGACTTGGTGCCTCTGCAATCTAGTCAAGAGCCTACCGCTGACCACAAGCTGACCACCTTTTAGGTCAATTGCCCACGTGTCTAAATAAAAGGGTGGTGATAATGCACAACTGCTGGGTGGCTTCTCCACACTTTGCCTTGAGGCCAATCAATTTCCATTTTAATGAAAAATCTCCTAAGCAGGCCATGCTAGAGTCACAATATGGTGCAGTCAATGTGGGGGAGTTGAGTTGTGCTGCTTATCAGGAGTAGATCCTAAGGCTCGTGATAGTTACCTTGCTAAAGCTAAGCAGCTCTTGAAATTGTTCAATACAGTCATACCTCGACATCCGAACGCTTCAACTTCCAAAGGTTTTGACTTCCGAAGTCGACAACCCCGGAAGTCTTTCCGCCGTGTGCGCCCGGTGTGCGTGGTCTCCACCTGCGCAGAGCAGTGCGTGCAGTCGGCGCATGCGCCGACAGCGCGCTTCGACATCCGAAAACCGCGACTTATGAAGACGGCCGCGGAACGGATCATCTTCGTAAGTCGAGGTACCACTGAACTTTGGTGCATGTGCACACTGCCTTCATGTATTTCATCATGGAAGAAAAGCAGGAGATAAATATCACACGCGCTAGCCATAGGTGCAATCACATTTCATTGCTCCAAACTGCAGCAATGACCCACAACCCAAGTAAAGAACTGCATTTCCCCAGCAACTTTGGAGCTGCAAGAAAATCATCTTCTTTGGCGATCACTCATAGATAAATAACATTGTCTTCCATGAACACAGCCATAACAGTGAGTCCGTAACTGACTGAGGGGACCAATTCTGGATCTACATGTCCTTCCACAGTGGGGACATAGGTTTCCGGGCGGGAGTTGATCATGGTGAGGGTTTGCCTTCCTTTTAGCTTGTTTCTCCCTTTCATCCTGAGTTCATGCTTCTTCAAAGTCCATGTCAGCTTTGGTAAAGGCCGTTCTCCAACTGGAGCGCTCGCAGGTCAGTGTTTCCCAATTGTCGGTGTTTATACTACATTTTTAAATATTTGCCTTGAGGGAGTCTTTAAATCTCTTTTGTTGACCACCAGCATTAAGTTTGCAATAGAGTAGTTGCTTTGGAGGATGATAATCAGGCATCCAAAAAATATGACCAGTCCAATGAAGTTGATGTTGAAGAATCATTGCTTCGACGCTAGTAATCTTTGCTTCTTCCAGTACACTGACATTTGTTCACTTCCCAAGTTTGAGGAGTTGGAGATGGCATCCATGTTTCACAAGTGTACAGTAAAGTTAGTAGTACAATAGCTTTGTAAACAAGCTTTTTGGCTTCCCTGCAAATGGAGCTGCAATAAAATGTATTATCCTTGAAAGAAAGGTGCTTCCCAGTAGGAAGATAGTTGCATTCTCTGTATCAAATGAACTACCACTGCACATTGGTTGTGGAATAAACTGATCAAAGTCCTACTTTCAACCTATTTATTCAAGCTGGAAAATATTTTGTGCACAGAATGGCTCCATTTTGAAAGCAAAACCTGGCAGTAGGGGCTATCCGTGTTTTAAATATCAACCTGCTACCATAAAAACACTGATACGTGGTGGCTCTATGGCTAGCATTGTTTTAGGACTATGCTTAGAAGCAGCAAGTTAACTCAGCTGTCATATTTGATTCTTCAAATGGCTGCATTACATGTTTCTAGACGGGAAAATGGGGAAAGATACAACAAACTAATTATTAAGCACCCTAAAGTCATTTGACAGGGGGACAATATTTTCCCCATTCTATCAAGTCCCACCTCCCTCTTATAGTCTACTTTAGAACAACAGCAACTCACAATGGCCCGAGCAAAGAGCTGCAAAAAAAGAAAAGAAAGACAGTCCTCTGGAACGCTAACTGAGGCCAGCTCCAGTGCCTTTATTGGCATTCAGAGGTCTGGATTCCTCTTCCAAATACAAAGGTGCCCTGGCAACTCCTGGCATTAAGCTGCTTCCCCCAGTATGTCCTGTGCTTTGCATAAGGAGAATCACAGTTTTATTAGGAGGAAATACAGAGCCCTCACGGACAGACAGCTGGCACAGAACTCGGGGTTTCTGCATTCTGTTTCCAGCTGCAGAAGAGAAACAGGAGAAACTGGTACAGTACGGAGGGTGTATTCTTGCTGCAATATGTGGCTATTTCCTCAGCTTGCAACTCATTCAATTCACCTCACCATTCAGCATCTGAGGCCACTTTCCGAAATGACACCAGGGGCGTTTCAAGATGATTGAAACCCCCACATTTTATACTTACTGCTGCCAACAGCAGCTGGTGCAGAGGTGCGCTGGGAGGTAAGAGGCCACTGCGACTTGCGAGGACCCACCATCACGTGCGAGATGCAAGGCTGCAGGGGTGGGGCAGCACTCCACATGCTTTACATAGTCATTCATTCATTATTTAAAACTATTTAAAAAATGTAAATAGCTGCCGACTGGGTAGCAGTGCTCTGCACCAGCTGCTGTCAGTGCCCATGACCAGCCTGGTTGCTCTTAGCCAGTCCGCAGTCCTGCACACTGTGACTCTGGCCTCCCCCTGACTCCACGGCCATCTTGTATCATCTCTTGCCAGAAAGAGCACTGGCTCCTCTCCCAGTGGAAGCCTCTACCTGACTCTTGCCTCCTGCCCAGCACATCACTGTGTTGGCCGGCACCAACACAAGTGCTATTGTTCCGGCAACAGCAGTGCTTTATCCACTCCAGACATAGTGTAGGTGGCAAGATAATTGTGGGGTCAGGAGAGGGAATCTCTCCCCCCCCCAAGCAAAGGGAGATACACGCTTCAGCACAGAATAGGGTGATTGACAACAAAATTAGGATTAAGACAAAGCTGTATTTCCAAATAGCAGGACATTGCAATAAATGATAACAAATTTGTGCTTTGCTTTTCATGAGTAACAGAAAAGCTCCTAGGCCATAGGAGTAGTTGGAGAATGTTCAGCCTAAAGATAGATATTATATATATATATATATATATATATATATATATATATATATGGAAATAATTTCAGCTGTGAGGCAGAGTCAGGACACATGTCACAACCTGAACCCAGCAGGTGTCCATGATTTTCAGGCAACCTCATTCTGCACTAAGCTCACATAATGACTGCAGTGGGTAGAACGCTGGGATGAGGACCTAGGAAGCCTAAGCTCGCATCTCCACTTAGCTATGAGGATAAAACTGTGGGGCAGGCATGTACTCAGCCCCAACTTCTTAGATGGGCAGGATTTGCACATCAAATTTGCAAATGACATCAAACTGGGAGCAGCAGCTTATGCTGCAGCAGAAGACAGAAATCAGGATTCAAGATGACCTAAACAGATTGGAGAACTGGGCCCAAACTAACAAAATGAATTTTAATAGGGACAAATACAAGGTTCTGCACTTGTAAGGTTCTGCAAATGTAAGGTTCTGTGGTTGAAGTACACACACACACTTTTTATGTCTGCCATTTTGTCCAAACCAGGAAATTGAACTTGCCCTGCAAACCAGGATTGGAAATCAGGGGTTGATCCTGGTTTGCAGCAGGGAAAGGATAAGCGATAGTTTGATGATTCAGACAAAATGGCAAAAAAACCTCTAAAGCTTGTCTCAGCCTTGTGTTATCCATTAGGAAGGGGCACTTGGCAGAACAGGAAGGGGAAGTCACCATGGCATTGTTGGTGAGTGCTTTTGCGGATGGCTGTGGAGAAAATACAGCCGCTGTCTATATTTAAATAGATGAGCCTATGCAAATGAGCAGTGGCTACAGATGCTCTCTCCTTCTTCCCCTCCTACAAGAGTAGTGACATTTTGTATTCCTATAGAGTCCCTTCAGGGCAGGGAAGGTTCCTAGGTTTGTTTTCCCCACATCACAAGATACATTCTCCACCCTTTCTATGCAAAAGAAAATTAAAAACCCCGTTCATCTACTCATCTGTTAAGTTTGCATACTACCTCAGATATGCAGATGACACAACCTTGATGGCAGAAAGCGAGGAGGAATTAAAGAACCTTTTAATGAGGGTGAAAGAGGAGAGCGCAAAATATGGTCTGAAGCTCAACATCAAAAAAACCAAGATCATGGCCACTGGTCCCATCACCTCCTGGCAAATGGAAGGGGAAGAAATGGAGGCAGTGAGAGATTTTACTTTCTTGGGCTCCTTGATCACTGCAGATGGTGACAGCAGTCACGAAATTAAAAGACGCCTGCTTCTTGGGAGAAAAGCAATGACAAACCTAGACAGCATCTTAAAAAGCAGAGACATCACCTTGCCAACAAAGGTCCGTATAGTTAAAGCTATGGTTTTCCCAGTAGTGATGTATGGAAGTGAGAGCTGGACCATAAAGAAGGCTGATCGCCGAAGAATTGATGCTTTTGAATTATGGTGCTGGAGGAGACTCTTGAGAGTCCCATGGACTGCTAGAAGATCAAACCTATCCATTCTTAAGGAAATCAGCCCTGAGTGCTCCCTGGAAGGACAGATCGTGAAGCTGAGGCTCCAATACTTTGGCCACCTCATGAGAAAAGAAGAATCCTTGGAAAAGACCCTGATGTTGGGAAAGATTGAGGGCACTAGGAGAAGGGGACGACAGAGGACAAGATGGTTGGACAGTGTTCTTGAAGCTACCAACATGAGTTTGACCAAACTGCGGGAGGCAGTGCAAGACAGGAGTGCCTGGCGTGCTATGGTCCATGGGGTCACGAAGAGTCGGACACGACTAAACGACTAAACAACAACACAATGATCCCAGGCTGCCTCTGTGCATATCTGGTCTTCCTGTTCTAGACAAACTGAGCTCTTTTAATCACACTTATTTAAATCCTCTAAAACCCTTTAATCATTTTTGGCAACTTCTCTATATTTCCTCTCACTTGATTACAGTTTTCTCTCCCCCATATTGGGACCCTGGATTGTCCCCAGAGTCTCACCGATGGGACATGTGCCTCTCACCTGATGGAAGGATATAAAGCTGCCTTTTTATCTCAAACTAGAGTGATTACTAGAAAAGTATTTCACCTCACTCCCAGCCCTTCATTCATTCCCTGAAAGCCAATTTTAACAAAATGTGTCTGGGGACAGATCTAGGAACAATATGGGTGCCTCCTGAATATTGAAGAGTATTGTGGCTTCAGAACAGTAAGACAGGAGCAAGGAATCTGTGGTTCTCTAGTTGCTGGACCACAAGTCCCATCGTCCCTGACCATTGGCCATACCGAGCCAATGGAGGCCCTCTAACACCTGAAGGGCCTCGGGTTCCTCATCCCTGAAACAAGCAATTAAGGCAGGTTCCTACCAGATTCAGTGTTTACAAATTGTAATTGAGAAGCACAAAGCACAGAAGGGAATAGAAAGAAATGTGACAACCAAGGAGGAGGGCAGAGAGGAACCTAAAATCCACATTTGAAATCTATTGAGGGGAATCTTCACAGAAGCTTAGCTGAGGGGGGAAATACAGATCTGGAATGGCATTTGGGCTAGTCTGCACCAGGAATTAATTGGACTATCTCTCCAAGAGATAACCACACACACACCCAATTCAGAGAGATGTCCGTGTTGCTGAAAAACTCTAGCCTCTCTGCATTCTCTGCCACAGTGGAGACACGGTGACCCTAAGAAAGTGTTTTTGTCCTCGACTACCTGGATTGGGAGAACTTTGGGGCAGAGACTACCTTTGGTTCTGCATTTGCTCACTGCCTAGCACAGCAGGGCCCTGAGCACAAACAGGGTTGCTCTGTAATAGAAACAGTAATGTCACCATCATGCTGGGACTAATTCTCGCTCCTTCTGACTCTATTTGCACGGGGCTGTGCATGGATCAATATAAGCCAATGCACTTGCCAGCTGATAAATTATCCTCACACAGCTTAGAGCCACGGCTAAGGTGTAACCCTTTATCTACCTGGCATGTAGGTCTTAAATTGGATGCAGGTCATCAAGCCTTTAGCAAGGAGATAAGGCTTCAAAGTAAAGGCAGATCACAGTTGTCATCCACAGAGTACTGGGCTTCCTCAAGCTGTGCTTTCCATCCTTGCTGGATTTCATTGGGCAATACAAGGGAGCAAGAGGAAAACAAGCAGGCCAGAGCTTAGCTCTTAGTTGTTACCTGTCGACAGAATAGAGACACTGACATCAGGGTCATATGGATAAAGGTCTCCCCCCCCCCACTCACTGCACAGGGACACACACGGGTGGCGCTGTGGGTTAAACCACAGAGCCTAGGGCTTGCCGATCAGAAGGTCAGCGGTTCGAATCCCCACGACGGGGTGAGCTCTCAAAGCACGTCAAGGCGCAAGTAGATAAATAGGTACCGCTACAGCGGGAAGGTAAACGGCGTTTCCATGTGCTGCTCTGGTTTGCCAGCAGTGGCTTTGTCATGCTGGCCACATGACCTGGAAGCTGTACGCCGGCTCCCTTGGCCAAAAACGAAAGATGAGTGCCACAACCCCAGAGTCAGTCACGACTGGACCTAATGGTCAGGGGTCCATTTACCTTTACTTTACCCACCCACTGCAATGTGTGTCAATGAGAGCTGTGTGTTTATATTTTTACTAGGATTCCACAGAATGCGCAAGTATGTACACAATGTGTGCTCTTCTGCCTAACCTTGATCAGAGAGCAGAATCAACATGCATCTTGGTTAAAATCATCATTGTTCTGGAGGAAAGCTAGAAGATTTGATGCCAATGTGATTTGGGGGTGGGGGGAGCTTAGAAATCAGAATGCAAATAACAAGATTCCCTACATTCTTATGGTTTTAAGATTTCTTTTAAGATTACTTGGACAAAGCACTCCATAGTATGGATCACCCTGAATCCCATTCTTGCATTTTGCCAGTCAACTGACAGACTGAAATACATGGGCAAAAGTGAAGTGTTCAGGCTGAGTCTTCTCTTGGACCATTCACGAATAATTATTGCTGGAATACACACACACTTACTGTGTCAGGCTAATGGTCTCTCTAGCTTCATTTTCATTCCTCATACTTAAACAGGTGTATAGCAGCAAATGGGGTTGCCAATAATCTGGTACAAGGGGTACTGATATACTGGACTCTCAGCCAACAGAAAGGTAAGACTCTGAGCTTTCTTTTTTTAAGGCAATTCTCTAGCCCTTCTAGAAAGAAAGTTAGGAAGCAAAATGTACAGGTAACCTTCTAAACAATTCTTGTGACATAAGCCAGCTTGGCTGCTCCTGCCAGTCAATGGTTTTAGCCAATGAGTGAAATCAGAACTGAGATTGACAAGTGAGTTGTTTGGACAGCAGGCCATAGGAATTCTTGGGATCCTCAAGAGCTACTGTTTTCCCCTCCCATTTACTGTAGTGCACTTTTCCCGTTTCATTCTTATTTTCAAGTAGTCCATGATATCTCCATAGTTTGCCCTCCCCCCCCCCCTAGCAACCAGGATGCATCTTTCCTGTGATGGGTTCGTCTGAGATCAAGTACTCCTTATAAGTTATTATCTGCAAATACTACTGCACAATAGGTGGGTGTGGGTATTAAAATAATAGCCCTTTCCAATAGCAAATGCAAAATGTGAAAACTTTGCATAGAGGCTTAGGCATATTTCCTGCTGTGCAGGACTTAAAGCCAGACATCCATTAAGAATTCACTGTGCAGTTAACATACACAGAAGCTTCATGTTAGGTGGGGCTTGCTTCCAGGTACATGGTTACAGAACTGCAGCCTAGGCTTTGGGTTGGCATTGGGGAAAGCCGGGTTCTTGTGACCTTAACAGCTGTGTGGCAGGCAGAAATTCAACAGCTTAAGACTTTTCTGCTATGGGAATATAATTATGGGGGAGAGCCTCCCCTATCCTCATTCTGCTTGTCAAGACATTTTATTATGTGCATGACCACTGATTTATTTTTGGACCCTCCACTCACCTGCAAAGGATAATACAAATTTGCATATGACACAGCACATGCAAATGTTATGCAAATCTTTTGTGTCCTCTCTTGTGAGGGGGTCAGAGGGCCCAATCCACATTCAGTGTACTGGTTCCAAAGAACCCAGCTGGCACCCCTGACAGCAAAGGATACTAACTGAATTGTTTAGTCCTTATCAATCAATGGCAGCTTCTGACAGCCTAATGTTTAGGGTCAGCATCTGCAACAAAATGAGTGGCCTAACCATCGTAGTTAACAGCTGCTGATACCATCTTCCACAACTCTGTCTTGGCCCCTTTTTAACCAATTATACAATTGCCTGTCACCAGATCTGGTGGATAGATATTAAATGAAAAAGGAAACCACTCAGTTCCATGCATAATGTTGCATGTCGCCAAAATCTCCTATAAGCTTAGTTGTCTCTATTCTAAACAAAAGGGGTGTCCTTTAGCTTTCACTTCTTGGTGTGAGCATATATTTTTGTTGCTCTTGCCTGATTTATTCCCAATTCTGTTACACCCTTTTTCTTTCATTTTTTTAAAGCAGAGCGGCTGAGTTGCGCACCATCTCAAAATACTCCAATTCAGCAAGATACCGTAACCACATAGCACAGCAGGGACACATCTATACAGCTGATGCAGGCACAGATCCACATTTGGATGCATATTTTAAAATCTACTGCAATGTTCAGTTGGGCCCCACTGGATGTGGAAAGGAATAGACATCCATATCCAGGATCACTAGGTTTTGAGTGAGGCTAATGGCCAGAGCTGGATCAGAGCAATAAGGATATTTTCTGCATTGTTTTCTAGCCCATTTTTATTAACACAAGCCCTAACACTCTATTTCCCATTTTGTTTTTGTTTTTTAAATAATTTTTATTAAGGGTTTTTGGTGGCAAAAATACATTGTGCAATGCTACCACGTTATGGAAATTATTCCAAGATCTATTCATTGAATACCGATAGCTCATTAAGAAGCCCAATAGGGTGGGAGATAATTTGTTCTTGTTGTTCCTAACTTTACACACTGGGACTCAAGACTTGTAAGGACCAAACTAGACATGAAATGAAGTTGCACTTCTCTTTCCCCTAATGGATTGGATTTATTTATTTATTTTAAAAAAGGAAGAGGAGCCTCTGAGGCTGTGATCAGGAGACAAAGGAGTTGGGAGAGAAAAAGAGAGTTGCTTAACCTTTTCCCTTCAGGCTCTATCGTATCAATTGTGGAGAAAACAAAGCCTAATGGAAGAGCAATTTATTCATTTGTCCAATATATTTATGAGGCGCCCTAGAAAATAACTTTTCTAGGCATCACAGAGGATTATAAAATGTAAGAATAACAACCTACAGCAGCCCAAAAACTCATGGTCACAGGTATTCTTTTTTAAAAAATTCTTCACAGGTAGGTCTTCACAGGTTCACTTCTAGGTTTGTGGTTATCAATATGGGGGACTATGACATCAAGAGAGTCCCCAACTGCCCCACATGGTTTCCTACATACACTCTATAACATCTGGGAGTGCTTTGGTTTATCTATCCCAGCACTCAATTATTTAATGCCTCTCTCCCTCCACACACCATGGATTCAAATCCCTCTTTAAAACATTCCTCTTCCATAGAAGTCATTAGCTCAGCCTTTCCCAAACTTCAGATGTTTTGGAGTACAATTTCCTGTCAGTGGCTGGGGCTGGAGGGCATCAGTATGGGGGAAGCCAGTGCTAGTTCATCCCTTTAGCTTTCATCTCCCAATAAAACTAACCCTAAGCAAGTGCAACCGCCCTTGCACGTTTCCTCCAGTTACGCTTGGCTCTGTCACTATCTCCTCCCACGGTTCTCACTCCCTTGGTTGAAATTTAGACGTGGTGGAGCAAGGACTGTGAACATTGATGGCTATGTTAACGTACATGGTGGACAAAGCTAGTCTGGCCTCGGTTTCTTCTTGCTCTGGTAACGTCCACATCAGATTTCTGCAATGTGTTGTATACGGGGATGCCTTTGAAGATTGCTTAGAAATGGCACTTAGTGCAGAATGCAATCG
This sequence comes from Zootoca vivipara, assembly GCF_963506605.1. Taxonomy (NCBI): domain Eukaryota; kingdom Metazoa; phylum Chordata; class Lepidosauria; order Squamata; family Lacertidae; genus Zootoca; species Zootoca vivipara. Next base: position 83,292,980 of record NC_083277.1, on the reverse strand, counting down.
TCAGGTTAACAACAGGGACCGCAGAAGTTGTAAAAGCACCCCCCTGACTGATGATGCATTTCCAAGCTAAATTCAAAATCCTGGTTCTTACCTAGATTTATACGGCTTAGGGCAGGCATCCCCAAACTGCAGCCCTCCAGATGTTTTGGCCTACAACTCCCATGATCCCTAGCTAACAGGACCAGTGGTCAGGGATGATGGGAATTGTAGTCCAAAACATCTGGAGGGCCAAAGTTTGGGGATGCCTGGCTTAGGATATGGGGACCACATCAATCTGCCCACATGCTAATATCACATTTAGTGGCTCTTTTCTGGCTGACTCGCCTTCAGTGATTATTAGGAGGGGTCTGCTGGTGACCTAACAGGGAGAAGACCTTCTCGGTTGTGGTGCTTGCCTGGTAGTGGAGGCCAGTTCATTAGAGTCAACAGGGCACTGCCAGTTTCTTCCTCCAGTGTCAGGTTTGCCCTTGTAGAACTCAGCAGGGAGTGGGACAAAATGAGAATTTGTTGGCTCCACCTATGATTGGCTCCACCTACTGTTGCCTGCCCTGCCTTCTGCCCCACCAGTCTCAGTGGGCACAACTGTTTCCCGGGCATCAACTCTTATGTCTTTTTGGCACAAGTCAAAGATAACCCATGCCTTTGAACATCTCTGCTGAATTTGGCTTTTATCTGCTACGTGCTGCAGGTTTATGTTTTTTACAGCTCTGCAATTTTATTGTGGTTAGTTGTATTATTGATTTTATTCTTTTAATTGTTCTCACTTTGTAATCCACCCTGGAAGAGATAATGTGAAATGGTGGCAGACTGGCGAACACGTGCACCTACATGTACACTGGACCCAAAATCTTTAGGGGCAAGATTAAAGATTCCTTATGTGGCAATTTATATATAAACTGCCCCAGGTCTTGTACTGACAGGCAAATGACACTATTAGCCCTGCGATGTTTTCTTGAGAAATCAGAACCCAAAGTGTGGCTTCCTTGATCTTTGGAACCCATGCAATTAAACCTGGCTGCCAGAACTCTGATCCAGTCAATCTGCCCATCAGGCTTCTCTTTTGCCACTACTAGAGTTGCCTGACAGATGAAATGAGGAATGCACCTTAAACACTGAACTCGTTGAGATCCATCCAAAGTATTTAGGATTCATTCACTCTGACTACTCAGGGCCCTTAGGAATAGCTTGCTCGCTTCAGATGAAGCATTTTAAGAAACCAATTTACTGCAAAATAAGGATGCTGTTTACAAAAGAAGAAGTGGAATATGCTGGAGCAAAAGGAAAGCAAAGGGTCTGCAAAACACACACAAGGAAAATACAACTCCTAGTTTAACACTTAGATTGCATTATATTCCTAATCCTGAATTCAAACTAGTGTGCCCCCTCCAAATATTGTTGGGCTAAACTCCCAATACCCTGTAAGTAGTTTCTGCATGAATAAAGCCTTTAAACTCCAGAAACTGTAACTCATTATTCCAATCTAATTCACCCAGGCTGCAAGGTATGCTAACAAAATGGAGGCATGTTAATGAGTGGCTCTGATATTTAGAAACTGGGTGTATGTCTTGAAGGAGTGGATTCATAGTTTGGGGATACTCCTGCAGAGGTGGTTTTGATGTGTGATGTCTGGGGCCCAGCTATTTGTCAGAGTGCCCCCTCCCACATCTGCTTGCCCAGATCCTGGGGCCCTGCTCATTGTTCCTTGTTGTGGTGCCCCACCTGTGGAATTTTCTCCCTCAGGAAGATGACATTTTTGTTGGCATTCCATTGCCAAATAAAACACTATCTGTTCTCCTGGGCTTTTGGAGGAAACTAATTGAGATTTCAAAGACCCTGTCTTATTTGATGCTGCTCTGTTTCATGATGACTGGTTCTATTGCTGATTGTGTTTTAATTGTTGTTTATACTGTTTTCATATCATGTTGGAAACCACCTTGTGATCACTTGTATGATGGAGGGTGGTACAGATGAGACCAATAGTGGGACCAACAGTCAATAAAGCAGTCACTGCAAGTGCTGTAGAGGGAAATGAGGGGCAGATGGGCCCCATCAACCTGGAAAGGTAGCCCATCTGGGAGAAGAATGATGTTTTGTATGCCTCCTTCTGGCAATTCCTGCAGACAAGAGGGGTGATTCTGTCATCTGGGCAGCCCAGAACCTCCATATACACTGCCCTGGAGAACTATAGCAATTGTCTAAATAAATACCGTAAATACAATTTAGCTAAGCACAATTATGCACATTTGGAGAGCAATATGGCTTCCAAAAATATATAATCAGAGAAGACATACAGTTGTGCAACTCACACAGTAGTTTACACAGGTATAAACTTGTTTCCAGACAATGAGATCTCTCTCTGTGTGTTTTTTAAAGTTATTTGTGAAGTGACCCTAATTGGTTTGAGCATGAGTTTTTGTATGGGATAGAGGGCCTTTGACCGTCAATTACCATCTGTGCCCTCAAGCATGATGATTTATCACTATGCTCAGGGTTCATCAGCATGAATTATTCTGTCCCTGGGTAATTCATTTGCTCACATGCACAATGCTGATTCCTCTTGGAATCTAGACACACTCCCTGTGAAAGCAGGCTCCTTAGGGAAATTAAAAGGAGTGAAGGTCGCTTTATATGGTCACCCGATCAGATTGTCTGCCAAGGTGTGCATTGTGTGGTTCTTTTATGGACTTTGGTGACTCCCATGAACACGGAGGAATTCACACACTGTCGCTGTAGAGCAGATGATCTCTTGACTGTGAGATTTAGGGTGGCCACTTACTTATGCATTGCCAGAAAAGAGAAAATGCATCACCGAAGCATGACTTACATTAAATGTCCACAGGCTGGTTTCTATTGATGCAAACGCAAAACTAATTGCCATAATCTAAACAGAGACCCACATTTCACCATAGTGCAGGAGTTTGTGACCAGGTGACCTCAGTCTGCTACTCATGTCCTAACTGCTGATATGGCTCTTCGGAGCCCTGTTGCTCTCTCTTCTTAAGAGCTCTTTAAAATGGACTGCCCTCCAGACAGAGGATGCATTCAAAGAAAGGACTGCCAGTTCTTCAAATAGAGAAGTAAGGTAGGCCACCCAATGCGAGATGCTACGATGAGCGACCAGTTTCTTGTCAGGCTCGGAGTGCTCCTCCTTCTTCACCTATGGACTGCACTGGAGATAGAACCAAATCACTCCTCCAGTTCCTTGAAGTTGCAACAACCCCTTTAGTGTACGAAGATTTACTTAATTACACCAGTAGTGTAATTAACTGTATGCCATGATAGTTAGATCTTGCGTGCAATGCAGGAGGCATATCCAATCTATCCATATAGCTCCTCAAGGGCGTTTTTGATAAGCAGGCAGGCCCTGCCATAATTCCAATGTTTACACATGCTGACACCAAGAAGCGTGTATGTTTGTGTTTATACAAGCACAAACTGATAGGGCAGCCACATCAAGGATGGATACCTGTTGTGCTCAGCACGGCTGCTCTTCCATCTTTTGTTTAGAACAGGTGGGAAAATCTTGTCGAGGTGTTTTATTAGCTCGCAGATTTTGCAGCAAGAGAGCCAACAGGCTATGGCTTATGCCAGCAACACAGAAGGAATTTCTAAGAGGTACTAGGTGGAAAATGCCTGGCTTTTGTTTCTGACTCAAGATTTCTGCCAGCCCTTCAGGGTCTTGCTTGTGATGACAGAAGAACTGCAAGGCTAGATGGCACCAGTGTAACAAACTCAGCAAGTTTGGATACGGACATTGTCCTGGAGTCATTGGTCCTGATCCAACACCATCTTAGGCACGCTTAAGCTCATTATATTCAGTGGGCTTAAACATGCCTAACCGAGTGTAGGATTTAGGCATTTGTACGACAGCAGTCAAGCTGATCCTGTCTTGGCATGTTGGGGAGAGAGATCATCGTTTATCCTCTAGAAACGCTATCTGCTCTGACATCAACTTTAACGATGGCTTGTTGCATACTCAACTTTAATACATAAATGTGTCCAGGTCCCCCCAAAATTATAGAAAAACCACCTGTATGCCAGGAAGACACCACTAACAAGGAGGAAAAGAGAACAAAAACCCCAGGTGCTTGAAAAGGGGATATTACAGGTTCTACGTCTTTCATAATGATCCTTCCTTGGGGGTAGGTTTTAAGTAGGAATTCTCACCAAGTACATAAACCACTACAGTAACTCATTTGGTAAATTAGTTGCTATAATGGTTTATGAACTTGGTGAGAATTGCTACTTAAAACCTACCCTCGAGGAAGGATCATTCTGAAATGCTTGGAGCCTGTAATAAACCTTTTTTTCCCAAACACCTGGAGTTTTCCCTCCTGTTTTCTCACCAAATTTATTTCCTGCCAAAACTATCTGCAGATTGTTTTTATTTTTACTGATGTGGAAACTACACTAGTAGTTTGTATGGAGATGTCTTCATTCAGCAGCCCATTCACACAGAGCGTTGTGATCACATGAGAGGCACTTGTTTGATTCTTGGTGCTGAGGAAAGACATGCTGGAACAAGGTCAAGCCAAGCCTTCAAAATGAGGTTGTTGTGGGAATACAGGCATGGTTTGAGCAGCCATGATATACTCCTGAAACTTCTTGTTGCACAGCTGGGTTGGCATCCGTCTGTCTCAGGGGACAATGAAGGAATGTGCCTTTGCGGGTACAGTCAAAGTGATGGAAGGTTGCAATGCCTGTTGTGGCTGTAGAGACCAATACAGATGAAGAGACAGATGAAGAGATCTGGTTCTGCTGCTGCAGATGTATCATGGTGTGTCTGCACTCCTGCATCTCTGCACTGCTTCCAGTAGTCATTCTTCTTCTGGTCACTGTTATGGATGCATGGCCTGTCTGCCTCTAGGTACTGCAATTGTCTGCAAGGCATTCCCACAAGGCATGGTTGATGTTGCCAGCCTTCACATGACATTTTCAGACGTCTTTGTAACACAGAGTTGGTCTGCCAATGGGCCTGGTGCCAGAAACCATCTCCCAGCAGAGCATGTCCTTGGGGACCCTGCAATCTTCCATCCTGCCGACATGACCAAGTCAGCATAGGTGTCACTGAGACAGGAGTGTGGACATGCACAATGCACCTTAAACAAAACGCCTGAGAAAAATTGCCTCCTGTGAATGCGGGCACAATAATATATGGTGTCAAGTAATTCTCCTTATGGTGCCCTTCAGATCTTGCTGGACTGCAGTTTCCATCATCCTTGACCATTGACCATGCTAGGTGGGACTGATGGGACCATGTTGGCCATCTTTGCCCTTGAGGCTATCGAACAGACATGAATATATTACTATGGTATTGCTCATACATGTCATAAGAATGGCCGTACACAGTATTAGGGGGTATGGTATTTTTTTCCTAAGTAGGGCAGATTTCAGTGAAGTCATATGGCAATATCCCAGAGATTCCCTCAGAGGAAGAAGGCATACTCTCTGTACAAAGAACAGAGGCACTTCTGTGAGGGGGGAGAATGGACCCTCCTTCCATATGAAGAAAGAGGACAGCAGTGAGGGTATCATTCCCCTGCTAGGGGCTTAAAAGTTGTTGAACCAGTGCTAACAGTTCATTTGAACAAACAGCTTAGACATCAAGAGAAAGATGCCTGACTGGCAATGGCCAAGGATTGGAACGCAAGTGTGCTGTTTGGTGTTGTTCACATCTCATTTTGACGGCTCCCTGGCACAATATATGCCAAACCTTAAGCACAGGTTTGGCATGCGCTGTGCAAATACAGCTATCAAAATGTGCTAATTCTAATTCTAGAACAAATAACATCTTCATTACAACAGCCCAGGAACAGTCTATGTGTATGAGGAGCACAAAAATAAAAAGATAGATGAGTGGGAAAGATGTAATCCCAGAAAGCAGGATGTGTAGCCAAGCTCCGGAGAAGGTTTGCCAACTCATAAGTGGATGTATTAATCTGGTCAGAAATAAGTGTAAAGTGCAGCATTTTAATGCTGGTAGTATCTTACACTGAGAACAACTGAAAGGGTGAGAATCACAGAGCAGCAATATGCAATTTTTGCAAGCCACGAGTGTCTAGAGCAGGCATCCCCAAACTTCGGCCCTCCAGATGTTTTGGACTACAATTCCCATCTTCCCCAACCACTGGTCCTGTTAGCTAGGGATCATGGGAGTTGTAGGCCAAAACATCTGGAGGGCCGCAGTTTGGGGATGCCTGGTCTAGAGGAATGGGGAGAGGAAAACATAGTGCAAAATATGGGCTTCTCCAATGGTTGGTCTTCATGTTTTCTTTTGATTGTGTGATAAAGGAAGAGCAGTAAATGAGATACTCATTTCATTTCATGGCCAAATAATGAAAGTGCAAGATGCGAAGTATGAACAGCCACATCAACAACGGAACTACAATCAAGTGCACAAAGAGGCTATATATACACAAACTCCACTATCCAGGTTATGGTTTGTTGTTTTTCTTGCTGATGGCAGCAGCTTGGGAGGCTGATGCAGTATCCCCCCTCAAAGAAACTGTAACTTGTTCTTAGAGAAGAACTACTGCTCCATAAGAATGGATTGCACAAAAAGCAAACAAATAAAAACATTGTCATGCAAGTACCTTGCTTTGATTCAATAGCACTTTCCATCTGCAGCTAAATCAGAGCTTCAGCTAAGCAATCTTGCTATTTTGTATTCTTCATATATGCTTGACTCTGTGTTCTGTTCCCTTTTCTCTTAAAAAAAATTCCATTTTTAAATATAAAAAAGGTTTGTTGTTTGTTACTCAGAAGCTTGGGCCTAAACCCAAATAAGACTCAAACTACCAGTACTTGGTTCTGTTTTACTTAAATAATAAGCCATTAGGAAGATGGACATTGGAGAGCCACAACATGTAAAATTAGAAGCCAGCCATGTAGTCTTCACCCTGCTTGCAGGTGCCATGTTTGCATCAACCAGCTATTCCTACCTGAAATTAAAATTACGCATGGGGCAATTGGGTAGCAGGTCCACAGACAGAGCTGGTGGTGTAAACAGTGGCTGCAGCTCCAGCGATGACTGAGATGACAGCAGAATTGCCGATTAGCTTACTGGCATGTTAAAAACCATCTCAAGGACTGGATCAGAGTGGGAGAGGCATAATCTGACTAAGCACAATGAGACCGAGAATCAGGATTTCCCCTGAACTTTCTGTAGGTGGGCAGGTGGGTTGGGGAAAATATTTGAGGGCTAGTGGAGAAGGGAGGCTGGATTCTTAGCCCTTGCATGGCGTGTGTGACTTATTTCTTTATATATTGCATTTATATCCCACCTTTTTCTCCAGGGAGCTCAAGATGCGTCGTCCCCACTTCCTCGTTTAGTCCCCACAACAACCCTGCGAGGTAGGCTGAGAGCCAGTGACTGGCTCAAGGTCACCCAGGGAGCTTCATGGCTAAGTGGGGATTTGAACCCTGGTTTCCCAGGTCCTAGTCAAAACTCTAACTGCTACACCACACTAGCTTGCATGTGTGTATGGCTTGCCCTTCTTGGAATGTGGATTTTTATTCTACCCCCAAGAAACTAACAAGGCATTTCCCTGATGATGAGAGATGCTTCTTTCACCCATAAGATGTTGTGAGTGTCCCAAAGGGTGCTTTTTAAAACTGCACTGAGGAGATCAGACCACTAGCATAGATCTGTCTTGACTCTGGTAATGCCAATTTCCAAGTGGCTCGTGGGGGGGGGGGCATAGGAATCATACACAAGCAAAGTTTGATCCTTTCTGGATTAGTGCTTTGGTGGGTTAGAGGAAGGATGGAAATTCTGGCTCTCAGGATTCTGACTACCCTCCTTGCGCGTTTTTGCCTGGCCTGCGTGTCCCCCGAACCCCAATAATGCATTTTGCGGTTCTGGATGGCGTGTACGCAGAAACTAGCCTACTCTGGAGGCAAAAGTGGGCAGAGCAATGGGCATAAATTTAACTTTGTATAAAGGTTAAATTTACACCCATTGCTCTGCTCACTTTTGCCTCTGGCCATGCCCAGCACTGAGATCTGGCCCCTGGAAGGTTGCCCAGGAGGGAATGTGACCCTTGGGCAGAGAACGGATTCTCCATCCCTGGGCCACAGCAACCAGAACCTTTGCAGATGCAGAGCAGTCCTTTCTCTAAGCCAGGGCCTATCCAGAGGCAAAGGCACAACTGGGAGAAAAGCAGGCTCCTCCAGCAAGCAATGCAAGTCCATATATAGCAGTTCGATCTGTAAGAGGTGTCCCTTCCACTCAAGGTTTGTTGTATTATTATTATTATTATTATTATTATTATTATTATTATTATTATTTCAATTAAGCTTCCTATTTGCTTCCATGGCCAATTCAAGGTGCTGGCTTTTACCTTTAGTTCATAGGAGCCAACTCCTAGGGGCTGAGGGGGTTTTACCCCCCCTCCCAATAAGATATTTGAGGGGGCCAGGCCCCCCAAAGGTTGATGGTCATTGCCATTCAAATGGAGCGTGTGCACCAACCACATCATGTGATCGATTATGCAAGGCGGGGCCTACCTGCCCCCCCAATATTTTATTCAAGTTGCCACCCCTGCTTCAGTGACCTGGGTTCAAGTTTTCTTAAGGACCGTCTCCTCCCATAGAAACCCACCTGTTCCCTCTGGCCTTCTGTTGAGGCCCTGCTTGGTATTCACCCGCCATCTGACGTGAAGTGAACCACAGCCTTTTCATCCATAGCTCCCAGCCTCTGGAGTAGAGATGGGTGACTTATGGCCCTCCAGATGCTGTGGGACTCCAACTCCCATGAGTCCCCGGCCAGCAGGGCCAACAGTCAGGAATGGTGGGAGTTATATACATTCCCCAACCCTTCTCTGGAGGTTCTTCCTCAGGAAGGTAATGTCACCTCATTGCTTCTCCTCTCCCTCTTATTGCATTTGAGGTGGGGCTCTTAGCCGGATTCTGATGCTGTTAAGTTTTTTTCTCCTCCTCCTCCTCCTCCTCCCATGCCTCCTTGCTGGTTTTTGGTATTTAAGCTCTTGCTGCTATCGTAGTTGTTGCTTTAATGTTAGTGGTTCAATTGTTGATTTTATGTTTATATCTGACTTTTAATTTTGTTAGTTCCCGTGAGTGCTTTTGTTAAAGGAGAAAGGCGGTGCAGAAGTGGTTTAAAATAAATAAAATATAACAAATGGCTGCCTCCCTGCAGCCAGCAGAATGGGATTTTGTTTAAAGGCAGCCCAGGAGATAAAAGTAATCTTGCCCACATGCATGGGAGCTGAGTGACTCACGGTCCCTCCGAGATACATGAAGGGCCCTTCCTGGCAGACATTTGCGTTGGGAAATTCACACACACTGAGATCCAGAAAGGGAATCTGGAGATTTAATTGCAGTCTGTGGGCAAGGTTTGAAGTCACCATTGTCTCGGTCTCTCTGCAAGCTCAGGCTGTGGTGTCATTGCAACAGTGTCTCACACTGGGATGGCTCCCCTCCTAGGTGGAAGCTTTGCAGCTCTGCTCTGCTACATAAGAATCAGGAAATTGTTTTGCTGTGTTCTTTTTAATCCACTGCTTCATAATGCCTGGTGTTGCTACTTTGCCCCTTGAGCTTTTCCTTTCCGCTTCTATTGTGTTAATTTTTAATGAGATTTTAGGTAGTAAATAAAGGACAAAAGAGAGGGATGGTCTCAAATCAATTAACCCCAGGCTTAAAAATGGCTCCAGCAGGTCAGGATTTAGGAGTGCCAGTATGGGAGCGAAGACGGCAGTGGCGCTGCAGGTAGAAATTGGGGGGCAGAGGCAGTAGGTGGTTAGGTGGGACTGGGCGGGGACAGGACAGGATGCTTGCAAAGTTTCAAAGTGAGGGTGAAGCTTATTGCTGTTTGCCTCTACCATTTCTTTCTATATGCCTTCTTTAGAGTCTCTGTACCTCTCTGCATAAACCCCCACATTTCTAGTCCTTATGCTGAAAACTGTCCAAGCCTCCACTTCTGTCCCTACTCACTCCCAATGTGCACTCTCTCTACAACCCCCAGATGTTTCCAAGCCCACTTAAACTCTTTTTCTCCTTTCCATTTCTACAAAAATGGAAGTCCGCCTCCTTTGTTGCTTCCAGCAGCGGACACCCAGACACCTCCAGGAGCTCTAGCTGAAGCTAGCAGAGAGGAGCACCACTGATGGAGGGCAGGTGATCTTCACTTTGACAGAGATCCAAGCTCTGTCTAAGCGAGTGGGAAGCTACTCCCAGTGGGTCTCCCACAGGCTTTTAAGTCTTGAAAGACAGTATTTCAGGGTAGGGCGCGGGCAGTGTTCAAAAATTAGCCAAACACAAGGCGCATTTTGCACCTGACTATCGGCCACTTGCAACCAAGTGAAGATGTCGCAGTGCCAAGGTGGCGCCTGTCATCTCCACCATCTGGAGATGCATGCCTGGGGATCCTTGGATCTGGACTGTTTTCACACACTAATACCACATGCTGTAGGAATAGGCCACACATATATGTGGACTTTCCCTGGATAGAGTGACTTTTCTTCTTTAAGTTCTCAAAATTCTTAACCCAGCTGAAGGTTGTCATCTGAACATTTGAAAAATAAGACTTTAGAGCAGGCATCCCCAAACTGCAGCCCTCCAGATGTTTTGGCCTACAACTCCCATGATCCCTAGCTAACAGGACCAGTGGTTGGGGAAGATGAGAATTGTAGTGGATGCCTGCTTTAGAGCTATCTTGCTCAAAAATGGCAACTCAGCATACTGTTTTGGCAATTGTAACCTTGGTTTAAAGAGCCATTTGGCACCCAGCTTATATATCTGAATTTCTAACACTGGCACTGAGGCCTTGGATCCAGGGGGATCCAGTGCCCTGTAGATCTCCTGAGGCCTTCTGCTGTGCTAGCCCTGGAGCTGGCAGAGTGTAAAATGGAAAATAAAACAACAACAACCCTGCCCCCATCTCCTTCTGTCCTGACTACCAAGAGCTAGCAGGTCTTAGGATGTGGCAGCGACTTCAGTACTCCTATCTTCTTTTGCCCTGGTTAGGATTGCTCTGTAATCCTAAGCACCCTTTACATGGGAGTAAACCCAACTGAATGACGTAGGGCAGGGCATAGGCAACCTTGGCTCTCCAGATGTTTTGGAACTACAACTCCCATGATCCCTGACCACTGGCACTGTTAGCTAGGGATCATGGGAGTTGTAGTTCCAAAACATCTGGAGAGCCAAGGTACTTCTGAGTATGCATGCCTAAGACCGTGGGATCAGTCATGAAGGGGATGGATAGCCCCTTAACTTAATGTAATGTTGTTAATCCCAAGCACCCAGTGCCCAAAGCTATACTCCCAAAGAACACTAGAAATAGTAATAGTAAATAATAATAATAATAATAATAATAATAATAATAATAATAATAATAACAACAACGCACAAGAAGTTTGGTTTAAATAGCATAGGTAATAGCTGTTGAAATAACCATCATTGGTGGATTTGTCTATATATTTTTTAAAAACAATCTAAGATAATGACCACCATCACATCTTGTGTAGTGGATTTCATAACTTAATTATGCACTGGGTGAAGTACTTCATTTTGTCTGTCCTAATATTTTGAGAGAGGGAGACGGGGGCTACTCTCTCCACACCATTCATAATTATATAATGTCAAGTCCATGCTCAGTCATCTTTTTTTTTATAAAAAAAGCAAAAACTAAAAAAAAAACCAGACTCTTTAGCCTTTCCTCGGAGAAAGGGTATTCCAATGCATTGACTGATTTATTGAATTGCCACTTTCCCAGCTCTCTGTTATCCTTTTCAAGATGGAGTGACCAGAACTGCATATACTGTGGCAACACTTTATGTAGGGGAGCTGGGCGTCTTCCTGCCCACATTGCTTCCTTTACCAGAAACAGGCCTCCTCCACCTTCCCTTTTCCTCTTCATCAGTCCACTTCCCCAGCAATGCCTTTTACTCAACCGCCTTAAGACTCCTGCCGCTTGCACACTCCGGTGCCTCTCCTCTGTTTAACCCCCATTTCCGCAACAGGCCTATTGGGGCAGTCAGTCCCCTCAACAATTAGAATTGCATGAGGGAGAGCAGGGACAGAGTAGGGATGGCCCCTCCCCTTCCATGGATGCCCTGCTCCCTAGCCCTGCTGACCTCCATGCACTGGAAGCCAAAATTACACTGGGAGCATCCCCAAATGCAGCAAGGCTCTCCACTGCAGGCATCTGTCTTCCAATGTGTGGAGGGCAGCATAGCCAGGTGTGGGGACATTATAGAGGGGGGGCAGCCAGCACATCCATGCTCTCTCCCTCATACAGTGTGAATCACATGGGGAGGGGAAAACTGAACACCTGAAAGAAGCTTATATATTTATAATATCCCTTACTTTTCTCTCGCATCCCACCATCCTGCCTCACGTAGGTTGTAAACGCAGATTACCTCAGCTCACTGAAGACACTTTAAAAAAAACGTTGTTCACTGGTAATAGCAGGAGGGTGCCAGAAACTAGGGGCTCAGGCTTAAAATAAGGCAAGGCCAGGTCTATTTCCTTGCACGTTTCAGTTCTGCAGCCTCTCCATTTTCTGTGGCACTCATGAAGGCTGATTCTCTGTTTGTTGGAACCACTGCCTGAAGGAGTGTTTCTCACTAACAAGTCGAAATGGAGCTGGGACACAACAGATGCTAAATTTCCTTGTCAGCCCGGTGGTACCATTGTTGTGGGTGATATGGTGCTACCGCAGATTAGTTCTTGCGCCAAGAAAAGGCATTTGCTCATAGCTCATTTGCATGGAGGCACTAGAATCGTAAATCCACAGAAGACCTACAGCTCCCTGAAAGCTGGAACTGAGTGATCTGGCACTGTCTGGGAAAGGGGTGGCTGGGGGAAGGCAGGATGGGGGGATAGTATTCTCTTTGCTTGAAACATACTTTGCATACAGAGTGAGGGCCAGGTAGGAAGCAGCAGCATAATGCATTTCTTAAAGTGCTTGAGTCACTCTAGATACAATCGTGCTTACCATCATTTTTCTAGTTCTTATAATATCCTTGTTACAGAGCTCTCCAAGGGGAAGGGCCATAGTTCAATGCATGCAGAATGTCTGAAATCCTGGAGAGCTGCTGTCAGTCAGTACAGACAATATTGAGCTAGATCAGCCTTTCTCAGCCCCAGATGTCATTGGACTACAACTCCCTTCATCTCTAGCTAGCAGGACCAGTCGTCAAGGATGATGGGAGTTGTGGTCCAACATCATCTGGGGACCAAAGGTTAAGAAAGGCCAAGCTAGGTGGACCAGGCAGCTTCTTTTTTCCTAAAAGACCTACATTGGCTCCCTACATTGGCTTCCAAGCACAACTCAAAGTGTTGGTGCTGACCTTTAAAGCCCTGAACAGCTTTGGCTCAGTATGCCTGAAGGAGCGTCCCTGCCCCCATCATTCAGCCTGGACGCTGAAGCGCAGCTCCGAAGGCCTTCTGGCAGTTCCCTTACTGCGGGAAATGAAGTTACGGGGAACCAGGCAAAGGGCCTTCTTGGTAGTCATGCCTGCCTTATGGAATGTCCTCCAGTCAGATGTCAAAGAGATAATTAGACAACCTTTCATAGACAACTGAAGGCAGCCCTGTATTGGTACACTTTTTAATGTGTGGTGTTCTGATGTGTTGTTGCTGGGGCAACCCAGTCAGATGGGTAGGGGAGGAGGAGGAGGAGGAGGTGGTGGTGGTGGTTTCCCTCAGCTCAGCTGATGTTCTCCCAACCTTGCATACAGTCCTCCTTAAGCCTCAACACAGACCTTTCTACATTGTTAGGTTATTTCAAGGTCTGCTGTTCTTTGAGTGTGAGTCTGAGTCTGGGTTGACGGCACACTGTATTATTTCTTTGAGAGGAGGCTGAAGCCAAAGAGCTCTAGATTCTCAGCAGTGCATTGTATTCCTGTCATGCCTGGGAACATAGGGAAGGCCAAGTCCACCAGCTCTCGAGAGACACTAAAGAATGAAAAATACTTCCTGTGTCTGCCTGCTATGAGAAAGAACTCACAGAGTTCTCGCCGCTGATGCCCAGTTTACTGGAGCGCAGAGTACATGTGTGAGAGAGAGTCCTGCAGCAGGAAAGGTGTGATGGATGGCAAGGGCAAAATGTTCTGAGACAGAAAAAAGAGCAAAAATGTACAAATATTAATGACTGAAACAGGGGTGGCTAACCTGGGGCCCTCCAGGTGTGGTTGGACAACAACTCCAATCATTCCTGACCCTTGGATGTGCTGGCAGGTTCCCCATCCCTGCAGCAGACCACAGAATGACAGGAGAGGAGCCACAAGCTCAGTGGTTACCATGCAGAAGGTTCAATCCTTTCCAAAGGGGGCAGGGACCATGTGAGCAGGGGGCAAGACCTATGCCTGAGACCCTGGAGATCTGTTGCCAATAGAATAAAACAATAGTATGCTAGATGAATAAACAGTCTGGCATGATATAAGGTAGCTCCCTATGTTCCTAGATTTAAAGAAACAAAAGCCTAGATCACGTTCCCTCGCCATAACCACCCAACCACCAGACCCTCACAAATAAGCCTACACACTCTGGATTGCTGTGCACCACTAGCAGAAACCAGGAACCCTGCAGGATGGATTGTGGAAATGCAAACAGGTCTGTGGGATCCAAGCGACTGAACCAGGCTATGTGCTGCAAGGAGAAGCAGCTTCTCTGGGGCCAACCCACAAGCCCGTCTTGCCTAGGAGAAGGCTTCTTCCTAACCACAAATATGACACGGTGAGTTAGTTCCCTGGAAACTTTGGGGAATTTCCTGAAAAAATGGCTCTAGTTCTACAATTGCAATGTTCAGGGAAAGAAGGGAGGCCCTGGGAAAAGGCATGAGCCGCACCTGAAGCAACAACTAGATGGCAACAAAATTTCGCAGCGCAGCCTTGCAAATAATTACAGAGAAGTTACTATTATATATTCACTGAGCCTTTCTTTCTTTTTTCTTAAGTCAAACAGGGCAAGCTCTTTAATCTCCCCACATAAGATAAACGATCCATTCCTGTAATCACAGCAATTGCTTACCTTTGCACTTTTTCTACTGTGAATTCATCCCTTCTCCTACATAGGTGATCAAGAAACAATATGCTGTATGTGGGCTTCACCCAGTGCCTTGTCGGAGGCCAGAAGACTCCCTTAAGCTATTCCTATTGGGCAGACCATGCCCAAATATAGCCAACTGATGCCAGCGCCCTCTTTGCAGCTGCAACACATTCGTGGCTCGGTTTTCCAACGCAGAGATTAATCAAGATGCATTTTGTTTTTACGTCCCCCCTGCCGCTGCATGCAAATATTTCGAACTGTAGGGCTTGCTCTCAAACCTTAAAATTAGCATCCATTACAATGCAGCTGCCACCCCTGAAGAGCCCCTGCTTTTCCCTTGGCAGTAACCAAACAGTATATTTCCTGATCTGACATTCCTCAAGATATCTGACATTCCTAACCATGCAGTTTCCATGGTGCCTTCCATTCTGCTCTGCCCAGTTGCCACCAGACAGTGTCAGGACACCCAGTCAGCCTCTGCATCATGGAGGGGCGATCAGACATGAACCTGAGCACAGCTTCCAAGCTCAGGGAGAGGCGATGTGCAGATGGAGAGTGGCAGGTGAACACAACAATCCCTTTGAAGAGGAAATAGCTGCCTCATGCACTATTTTTTTAAATGTGATAATATGGTGTTTCAAACAAGACACTTAAAATTTTAAAAGATGAAGATGGTGATCTCGTATATCACACAGGCACACTCATCAGCGAGCCAGGACTGGCTGCAGTTCCTTTACTTCTGAGTGTACATTCTGGCAAAGCTGGTGCTTCAATGGTGCAATGTGCTAAATAGTTCTTAAAACAGGGTCCAGAAAAGACTTACAGCATAATCTTATGAATGCTGATTGAAACGTTAAGTCCCTCTGAGTTTAATGGGGCTTTCTCCCCAAAGTAAGCATGTTTAAGACAGCAGCTCTAAAGTTAATTCCAGTGAGGTGCTGGAGACCAACTTGCACAAAAGCTCTGCTCATGAGCAATCGGTTTGCATGAGCAGTGCCATGCCTGAACCGAGATGAGATCGTTGACCCACCTTCTGTGAAATGGAGAATGGCAGCTTGAAATTTATCGGATAACAGAAGGAGGGGCACAGGATCTTGCATACCTTTGCTGGCATGACACACCAGCTCCAATGAGCAGACCACTCCCCGCAAGCAACGCTTTTGCAGAAAATGGCTCCCAACTTCTTGTTGAACCAGACATGAGAGACAAAACAAACCATTGGCAGCTCTGCCACATCACTGTTTCTGGATTGTACCATTTCAGGCGGCGAGTGAGGGATTGAGTAGAACCCCCCTCCCTGATGTAAATAAAACCTTGCTGTAAATGCTAAATTAATGTGTCCAAAGGAAGGCTAGAACCTAACATGCTGAAAGGATGGGTGTTTCCATTTTGCTTTGTTCTTGGTTTTTACTCATTGTTGGGTGCTTTTTTGAGTATGTATATTCCACCCCTCCATTTGCTGTCTGAAGTGGTTCTGTCCATCTTGCCTCTTATGAAAGCCTACACAAGGGCAGCCAGTCATAGAAGTTACAGAAGAACTCAGGCTTCCTGAATGCATGAATGCCAGCCTTGAAAAACAAACTACCTAATGGCAATGAAGTCTCCCATCCATCTCTGGCTGACCCTTCCATAGAATCCATTACCACTTACTGCTGGGAATTAGGGCAAGATGGCACTTGATGCAGTAGCTGTTGGTGGGGTACAGCAGTGCTGTGGGATCGCTGCTACTCACCGGGATAGCATGGTGACGGTGAGGTCAGAGTGACACAGGTGCACCCAAGATGGCAATCCCAATGGTGTGCCCATGCTGCTCCTACCTCGCTGCCATTCTGATGTACCTCCACACCATTCCAGTAAGCAGCAGTGTGGCCACGGTTGGGAGGCCAACTCCACCCTACAAACCACCCTTGAGCTGATGGCAGTAGATCCACTTCTTAAAATACAGATTGCTGCCAAACACATGTAAAGTAAGAGGTGCGGGAGACATAGCTGCCAAGTTATCCCTTTTTTTAAGGGATTTTCCCTTATGCTGAATAGGCTTCCTCGCGAGAAAAGGGAAAACTTGGCAGCTATGGCGGGAGATGATCGTTTTGAGCTGAACAATGGCTCTGGGAGGTTAGGGGGCCCTCCAGAGCAGGGCATACGGAATTCCCATTACGCCAGCAGAACTACATGCATGGATATAGCCCTCGTGACTGGAAATGTGCTCTGCTTAGAGAAAAGCAGCAGGGGAGGGCTGCAGAGGGAAACAAGAATGGGAAGGAGTCAACACTACCCTCCCCCAGCTGCTCTTTCACTTAAAAAAACAACAACCCACATCCGCTCCCATCTCCTGAGAACTATATTTGAAGACACAGAAGCATAATTATGCCAGAATAAATCAGGTGTTAGTATGTATGATAGCATAAGGACACATTTGTGTGGATTATTTCCCCAGTGTGAGGGAGCCATCATAGGACTGTCAGTCTTTGGTGGGGGATCCTGGCTTGGCAACTTTGAAATTGTATTTTTAATGCCATGTATGCCTCATTATGGAGCTAAAAATAGTCCCATAATGAGAAACCAGTTGAGGCTAAGGAAAATATCCTATTTGTAACACCTTTGCTAACAGGCTGGGAAGGAGCCAAAATTACTCAATCCAAAAACCTGGAGGAAGAACCACCAATTTATTAGTAATCACTTCTATTTGACTGTAAGCATGTAGAGCACATTATTATTATTATTATTATTATTATTATTATTATTAGCTCATTCTCACAAAAACCATTTCATTTATTTACTTAAAATATTTCTGAATTGCTCTTCTCCCAAATTGATTCCAAAGTAGCATACAACAGGTGGCATATAACCATATGAGGGGTGTGTGCTTTTATTCCCAGTTTACTGGAACAGAGTTGACTGCATTGCAGGGGGTTGGACTAGGTGACTCTCTGTGTCCCTACCAAATCTACAGTTCTATGATTCTATGTGGCTAAGAGTAGATTGTCCAATGTTTCCCAGCTGGGTTCATGCTTAAAGCATTAAAAATGTCCCAAGCAACCCCAGGTCCAAACCTAGTCTCTGTTCAATAGACATCCATCAGACTTCTCCTTTCCAGGAGATTTTGGTCATGAAGGGACTTTAACACATAAATAACTCTTTATCTATCTGTCTAACTCTATATCTGTCTGTCTAGCTGTCTACCTGCACCACAATTTTAAAATTTTAAAATAATATTAATAACAAGATAAACAAACAGAGCTTTATTAATTTACTTTAAAATATGCATAACCTGCCTTTCAGTTTTAATTGGCAAGGAGGCTGTGGATAGATGACACTCATGCCCTGTATTGCCAGGCTCACCTAACTCAGCATTTACTATTACTCTGACCAACTGCAGCTTTCTACTCTTTTGCTACCTGAGATACTTTAACCAGGTATGTCAGAGACTGAACCTGGTACCTTCTATGCCAGGCATCCCCAAACTTCGGCCCTCCAGATTATTTGGACTACAATTCCCATCTTCCCCAACCACTGGTCCTGTTAGCTAGGGCTCAAGGGAGTTGTAGGCCAAAACATCTGGAGGGCCGCAGTTTGGGGATGCCTGTTCTATGCCCATCACATTAAACTATATTATTCCCACTATCTCAAAGACATGGCCCAGATGGCCATTACAACAGGGGATGATAACATGTGCCTCTAACTCCCATCCAACCCAATCAGTAAAGGCCAATGAACAGGGATGATGGCAGCTGTCAACATCTGGGGGTCCCACAGGTATCCCATCCCTGCCCCAGGACATCAGGTTGCAACAACAGGGGCTGTAGCCTGTGAGAGGGAAGGAAGGGAAGCAAACCAGCCCAATGAATCCCTTGTATAATATAATGGCTGTGTAAATTAACACAAGAACCTTGGACTTGGGCCAGTATCTTATGGGCAATCTTATGGGCAACCCACGCAAGCTTTCAAGCACTGGAGTTGTGTGCTACTGCTAGTCTGTCCCCACCAAGATTCTACTTCTGTGTCCAATACACAACCTTCAGGTGGAGATCAGAGGAAAGGCCTCCTGATACCCACAATCCCACTCCCCCATCTGCAGCCACCACTCCCACCCACCTTCCCCAACTCCCTCAGAGTATACCTACACGTACCCTGTAGTATTTCACAAAATATTCCTTGTTCTCCCACTAATGGCCAATTGCCTTAGTCCTACTCTGCCCTCTCATTACACATTGCTGGAGGTTTGCTTCTGCTTCCTATAGGGTGTGTTCATGGACTCTGCCGTAACCTGCCTTGCCCTGGTTTCTGAAGCAGGTGTGTTAGTAAAGTGACCAGAAATAAGTACTTCCTTTTTTAAAACAACAGCAACAACAAGAAGAATAATCTCACAATGGTTCTTTTGCCTGTGTTTATCATGGAATACCCAAAACTCAAACGCACTGAGCAACATTTACTCTCTTGGTATGAGATTAGACCAAAGAACAGAAGGGAAGCAGTGCAGAGGAATTTTGTGCATTGACTTCAATGAAGAGAAGAATCAAGATACATTGATCCCCACTCAGATATTTAATGTCTAGAGACACAGAGGAGGGAGCTGAGAGACCTAACAGGATTATGGTACCTGCATTCACACACTGACTTTTTTAAAGACATCACCAACATCTCTCTTGAAAGGGAAAATAAAGATTTATTTTTTTAAGAAGGTCAGAGTTTTACCAGGGAGAGGAGCTTGAAAACAGAATAAGGAGAGCTGGTGCACAGGCTTAGAAACCTACAATAACTTATTGGTCCAAGCTTACTTTTACCTGGTAACATAGCACTGGGGATGCTGTTAATGCTTGGATATGCCCACAAGACCTACAAATGTATTAAAGAAGCAAATTATTGACTACTCTTGTGTATTTGCATATTCATTTTGCCACTCTGCTTATAAAATCTAGCTAGATGTGTTTGCAAATTCCTCCCCCTGCTTCGCTTTTCAAAGAACCACCAAAATGAGGCTTCAGAAAGTATCATCCGATGATAGCTATCTTAGTGCTCTGCCAGCTGTGGGAGTATGCCCTATGAATGGTTTCTTTCAGCAAAGTGATTGATAGCTGTTTTGCCTTAGCTGTTATTAGGAATTTACATCTTTTCTTAGCATTGCTGCTACTTAGGAACCTTTTTAAAACACACACACACAAAATAAACTGCTTTGTTATTTCCGAGCTGTATTATCGAGTTAGCCTCTGGATACATGGGGGCTGCAACCAAAACTAGAAGAGGAATGTCCTCGTTTTGGAGAAAAGGTGAAAGAAGACTTCTGAAAAACAGTTGTTGGCTCAATTTCCTAGACAGAAAAAAATAGCTATTGTCTGTGCCGGTCAAGCTGCTTTAATGACCTGCCTGATTAGGCTGCACACACAATTCTGCCCTTTACGCAGACCCAGTGAGGCTTTTGAAGTACGCCACTGATGTGCAGACCTACAGTAGGAAAGAGCACTAGATAATTGTTCCATATGAAAGCAATGAAGCACTGGAAGAAGGAGAAACAAATCAGTGTCATCATTTAATACTGTAGAATCAGACTACCTCACCAGTGCAGTGTGTGCAAAACCCTCTAAGACTCTCGCCACGCATGTGTGGGAGTCGGCGAAAACAAGTAAGCATTGAAAAATGGCTGGCACAAATATAACCTTACCCATAGAACCTATCATTCTTTGGAAACACTTGTATAAAATTTCACTTCTCAATAAAGGCAACAGATTTCAGTGCTTCACTCTCAAATTCAAAGGCATTTTACCAGCAGGACTAAGCTTACTCCCACTGGGGTGTTAATTCTCATAATTTTGTCATCTGGTACTTTAGTGTTCAAGCCCCACTAGCTGTGGAGAAAAGCAGGAATACTGTCATTCTGAAGGCTCAGAAACAAGGGAACAGAAATAATCTGAACAGTTGCATGATGATTATTTTTTTAAGTGTGACTGCTTGGAGACCATAGCTCAGTGGCACAGCACAGGCTTTTTGTGTGCCTTAGGTCCCTGGCTCACCCCCTGGAAGGATCTCAAGTAGCAGTGCTGCGGAAGACCCCTGCCTAAGGCGTTGTGGAGTTACTGGCAGTCTGAGTAGAGCAGAAACAGCCCGTGTGATGCCCGCCATCTTCCTGGGAGGAGCATAGAGGGAAAAACACCATGCTACACCTGCAGCAGCACAACCCAACGTCGTCTCCTGCCCCAGTTGCAACAAAACATGTCTCTCCCGTATCTGTCTCTACAGCCACAGCAGGTGCTGTAATTCTCCAACTGCTTGACTTCAACCGTCAAAGGCACACTCCTCCGTTGTCTCCCAAGACAGATGAATGCTAACAAGGGGGCCTCCAAATGTGGTTGGGCTACAGCTCCCGTCATCCCTGACCACTAGCCATGTTGGCTGGGGCTCACAGGAGATGCAGTCCAACAATATCTGGAGCACATCGTCCCTAGAGCAGCAGGAGCTGGTGCGGTGCGGCAGAGAGGCGGAACTACCCTCCCAAGACCAGTGTCACTGCACCTCATTTGGATGGGGCTGGGGCAGCATGGATGCATTATGGGAGCAGCAGATTGTCTGGCCGCCACCATGCCCCAGGTAAGCTGTAGACACCTGTGTCAGGAGGGCAGCTCCACATATTTGCCTGCACCGCACTGGCCATTGCTGTTGTGGAGTACTACCGGTAAGTAGATGGGCAGATGGCCAAAGTCCCTATAAGGCAACTTCATGTGAGTGACACACTTGTGGTGAGTCGGGAGGTTGCATGTGGATCTTCTTTGGTCTGTGTGGCGTGTCAAGCTGTTCTTCGGTTTTTCTGTGGAAAGGAAATGGGAATCAGCACCTGCTTGAAGGAAACTGGTTGGGCGCAGGCCCTTCCTTCCTGTGTGTTATCCAGTCATTCCTGGGAGTGGCCCTTCCTCTCTCTCTCTCTCTATGACTCTACCTGTGGCAGGTGCTGGTGTTGACATGCTAGCAGTAGGGCCGCAGCATTTAATTGATTTAAAACTATTTTGATTGACTAAAAAGATGCCCTGATTAATCAGGCAAGTGGGGGGGTGTTTAAATTAAAAAAAACACACGCAACCAACACATTTCTTTTTAATTGAATGTAATTATAAGACACGCAGGTGGGTAGCATCACACACACACATTTATATATATCATCCCCGTTCCCCATACAGGAAGGAAGCAGCAACTGACAGGACAATGGGAGGGACAAAGCAATGGGGAGCACAGCATGGTGACAGTGCAGCAACAGGAGTATTGGGTTGGCTAGACACCTGCACTAGGCCAAGCTACCCACTGCCTTGCCCTTCTCCTTCCCGGTAAGCTGCAGTGGCTTGCAGTGTTGAGAAGCCAGGAGAACAACACAGCCACACACCTGCACTGCGCCACCAGCCGTGAGTGCGTAAAGGAGTGCCTCTTTTAAAAAATGACACCTGATACGACATATACAGTACATATATGTCTAACAAGCACCGAGGATCTGCATTTTGTTTGTTTGCTTGCTTTGGGGCAATTCCTTTACTCACATGCAAATTTAACTGGTCAATCCGGGATTAATCAACTAATGTTTCCTTAAGCAGGCAACAGTCCTAGTATTTGGAGTAGAAGGGAAGAGGCATTTTGTTTATAGTCTTCACTCCTTGCCACCTCAAACCCCACAGGCAGGCAAAACGGATGCATGCAGCTGGCAGCTCTTCCAGGTAAGAGCCCCAAGGGGAGAGGGTTTTGGCTAGACTTACATTTACCTTGCTTTGAGCTTTAGGCCATTATTGTGACAAGGAGCAAGGGAAAGAACTATAGCTCAGTTGTAGAGTTCCTGCATGCAGAAGGTCCCAGGTTTGATCTCCGGGTAGGATGGGGAACATATTGTGCCTCAATCCCTGCAGAGCTGCTGCTGGTCAATGCGGACAGGACTCGCCTAGATGGATCAGAGGCCTGGTTTGGTACAAGGCAGCTTCCTATGTTCTACAAAGGTCTGGAATGGATTGATTTGGATTCCAAGCAGAAAGAAATCTGCCTAGTTTAGTGGCCATCTGCTGGAATGACACTACTGTACAGTATGTAGTGATCTGTGCCATAGAGGTGGTCCTCGATCTCCAAACCAGGGCAGATATAGCTGCCTGGGCACACATAGGGGCTATGAACACAACCTCAGAGACCAAGACAAGGCCTTTGCCACATTATCTCCCCTCCCTCCCCACCCAGGTCTTCTGGTTTGGGCCTTGTAGGACACTTCTGATCACCCTAATGTGACAGGGTAGGTGTCAGCTGCCATCGTAAGAGATTTACAGAGGTAATGATGGAACGGTTTCATGCTGGAAGAACAACCCACAGGTGGATGAGCTGCTTCATAAAGCAGACACATGTGTGTGCTCAGTATAAATTTGCCTTGCTCAGACTCCATTAATGCATGCCCTGACCACTGGGCACACCTTCAATTTCTCACAAATACCTTCATGTAAGCAACTAGACACGAAGTAAGTTTCTCTTATGCTCCTTTGTTTTTTTTATATATACAGCCCCCAAAGATACTAATATACTTCAGCCACACACCTGGTAAGTGCCTCTTTCCCTGTATCCATCTTCATGCAGCTTGTTACACTTAGGATCCTATCATAATCTTACACAGACACACATTTATACACCTTTGAGCTGACAATTTCTACTTCTCACAGCCATCCTTTAGGGAAAGAGCCACAGCTCAGTGGTAGAGCATCTGCTTGGAGAGCAGAAGGTTCATGGTTCAACCCCTGGCATCTCCAGGTAGGGATGGGATGGGAATGTTCCATATCTGAAACCCTGCAGAGCCACTGCCAGTCAGGGTAGTCAATAGTGAGGTAGGTGGATCAAGAGTCTGACTTGGTATAAGGCCGTTTCCTATGTTCTGATCAGCAACAGACATATAAAGAAGTTTGCATTCCTCACCCCCACCCCATACACACGCACACATCTCTTAAGCTGGCAAGTGCGCAAATTACCACATCACCCAGATATCATCACACGTGCACCCAAGCAGAGAAAACCAAATAGCAAGCATGCACACACAGAAATATCTCCAGATCAGACACAAACAATACAGGCGAGTGCATCCATTTTGAAATTAACTGAAGTGCTTGCAAAGTCTCTGTGTATTTTAATTTGTGAGCATGGTCACATGCCTGCCTGCCTTTGTATGTGGGAGGCCTGTGTCCGTCTAGCTCAGGCATCCCCAAACAGCGGCCCTCCAGATGTTTTGGCCTACAACTCCCATGATCCCTAGCTAACAGGACCAGCGATCGGGGAAGATGGGAACTGTAGTCCAAAACATCTGGAGGGCCAAAGTTTGGAGGTACCTGGTCTAGCTGAATCAGAACACTATTCATAGCATTACATGTGCTCACACATATTGAGTCACTGCTGTTCTTCGTAGAAGCTGAATTATTATTTGCCACGACCTACCTGTCCATAGGCCTGGCCACGGTGCCTGGTAGCAGACTTGCAGGCTCATGGAGCCAGTGGTCCCCAAGGAGCAACTTAGGAGATGCACAGGGCAAAGGAAATTAGATAGCCTGGCTGCATGGACTGTGAAATGAATCTTGTCCATCCCCCCGAGATCCCAGTGTCAGATTCCCACTCATCAGCACTTTCCTGTCAATGAAGGTCAGGACACAGCTGGGAGCTACGCCACCTCTAATGCATTGACCTGATCTGGGCACAGGGAAGCAATCAGAACAGAGGGAGAGGTGGCAGCTCTCCTCGCAGGTAATGGTTCCCTGCCCAAATCTTGGGCAACCATCTCCTATCCCAACTCCATCCGGCAGGCCAAATTGGGCATCATGTGAGGTATCCATGAGCAGGGAAACCTACTGAGCCTTTGGTTTGAAACTTAGAAGCAGCCATGGGGGGGCCCAGTTTGGCTTAGGGCTGCAGAACTGGAAGAGGCAACCCTTCCGCAATGCCAACTTAAATCGCTCCCTCTAAGACAAACAAAGAGGTATAATGCCTTAACAGCAATACCTTGAGCCATGGCACTCCAATTGTAACTGAGCTGCTTCCAAGTTACTTAGATCCAAAACACACTTCCCCAACTTTCTCCAATATAATTTTGAGAACTCTCACAACTCCTAGCCATCAAGGCCAATGGCCCTGCCATCTGGGGCTGATGGAAGCAGTAGTTTAAAAACAAGTGGAGGGCACCATGTTGGGGAAGGCTGATCTAAAAGAAAAACCTGCTCACAGATCCACGGGCAGCATGGCCCAGAATCACAGCCTTTTCATAGTGATGCCTTGGTCTCAGGGCTCCAAAGCTTGGACTACTGCAATGCGCTCTACGTGGGGCTACCTTTGAAGGTGACCCGGAAACTGCAATTAATCCAGAATGCGGCAGCTAGACTGGTGACTGGGAGTGGCCGCCGGGACCACATAACACCGGTCCTGAGAGATCTACACTGGCTCCCAGTATGTTTCTGAGCACAATTCAAAGTGTTGGTATTGACCTTTAAAGCCCTAAACAGCCTCGGTCCTGTATACCTGAAGGAGCGTCTCCACCCCCATTGTTCAGCCCGGGCACTGAGATCCAGCGCCGAGAGCCTTCTAGCGGTTCCCTCGTTGCGAGAACCAGGGAAACAGCGGAGGACCTTCTCAGTAGTGGCACCCGCCCTGTGGAATGCCCTCCCAGCAATAAGCAACTATTTTACTTTTAAAAGACAACTGAAGGCGGCCCTGTTTAGGGAAGTTTTTAATGTTTGATGCTGTATTGTTTTTAATATTCGGTTGGAAGCTGCCCAGTGTGGCTGTGGAAACCCAGCCAGATGGGCGGGGTATAAATAAATTATTATTATTATTATTATTATTATTATTATTATTAAGCAGCAAAAGTTATCCGATGCCACCCGGTCACATTCTCATGAAGGTTGCTTTGCTCTGAGGTCTGATGATGCATCTCCAGCCTAGCCTATAGCAATAACAGTGCTTCACATGCTTTCAAATGTTCAAAGGACTTTGGAGAGCATTATCTTGCACCAGCCCTATAAGGCAGGTCAGTATAGTTATCCACTTACTGCAGATGGGGCTGACAGGAGCAGGAGAGAGAGAATGGCTTGCCTAAGAACACCCTGCTGAGTTAATAGCAGGGGTGAGATTTGAACTGGGGGGCCTGCCAGTTCACCATTCAGGCATTTTACCCATCATGCTACACTGGCTTTTTGTGTGGGGACGAGGCTAACAAAGCCCCTGAGAAGACAATGGGAATAACCTGGCTCTCTGGAGCCATTTCCTTTGGGTAGTGAGAGTGCAGACAAATGTTAGACCCAGATACCCAGAATAAGCAGCCCTTTACATGCAAGGCGTCATCTCAGCAGGGTGAGGAGCAGGATTAGCCGCACGTGCATACAATTAAGACACGAGACTCTGACAGCGTGGCACTCCACTCCACTGGAGCAGACTCCCTCCTCCTAGCATGGGGGGGGGTCAAACCAGGAGCCCAGACTCCTACATGAAACAGCTTCCAGAGGTGTTTCTGAGGTTCCTAGACACTCCACTGTTTTCCAGAGAGAAAACAGCTAGTGTCAGGTGTAGCAACATGGAGAATGCACAGGAGAGAGAGAGAGAGAGAGAGAGAGAGAGAGAGAGAGAGAGAGAGAGAGAGAGAGAGAGACCCAGCTAGTAAAGATCACAGGACAGAAGGAGGCTGAATCTTTGTTAGAACTGTAAGGGCAGGGAATTATAGCCCAAAGTCTGGTAAGAGAGGAAGCATGCATGCACACACACACACACACACACACGGATGGGAGGGAGGGAGGGAGGCAAGAATCCAGGGTAAACCAAACCTTGAACCTCTCCAATGACTATGGATTCTGGATCCCACCTTGTTATATCTTCTCTGCCTCTCATTAATTCTTACTGGGGGGAAGATCCAATTAGTTTCCTTTCCTGGCTTCTAAATGATTTTTCATCCCTGTAATTAATGGGCAAGTCGGAGCGGAGCCGCATGGCAGGCAAATTGCCGGTTCAGGGGAGCGGGGGTAATTTTCTAGATATGATAATGAGGGTTGCTTTCTTGCTTTTAAATAACGAATTCATTATTGGGGTGGGGGTGGGGGTGGGGTAGCAATGGGGAAACATCCAGAGCTTTGGGTTCCTCTTCCTTTGTTGCTTGTTGAGGAGACTCTAATTAGTGAATGGTGCCATCATATCTGAAGGCACTGTAACCACAACTGCCCTGGCATATTTAGGTCAATGGTAAGATTCAAACTCTTTGCCCGCTAGCTAGCTTCAGGAGCTGCTGTACCAATTGCCAACAGCAGTAGGTTGTTTTCCAGTTCTGTGTCGCTCTACATTAATGCACAGTCACATGATTTGTAACTCTGGCCTATGGGGTACATGATGAAAAGGGGCAGAGAGAGTGTTATTCATTCTCTCATTCTCTCTCTCTCTCTCACACACACAGCATTCCTAGCTTTGTGACAAATGTCCTTTTTTATGCTCAAGTAAAGACAACCACAGACTCATTCACAAGCCTAACTACAAACCTTGTTTACATCTCTCGGTAGTGGAAAGCTGCAAGCACTGGCCTGTTGTAACTATCGGAGCGTTTTCACTTGGGGGAGAGTTAGGGTCATTTATGATTTATGTAGCACCAAACCTCCTACCCTACCAACCCTTTTTAAAATAAAAATAAAAATAGCAGGTCTCTGCTGAAGCAGCTCACAATCTAACGAAGGCCCTTTTATCAGGAATTTCATGACACAGAACGTATGAGAATTTCCTTTGTTGCCACTGGCTTTCCAACCATGACTTTTGCCAGAGATGCACTTCTTGCTCACTGCTTTGTGTCAGAATGAAAAGGTGATAGTTGTTGGGCACTCTGATTCATCGAAAACCGGTTGGGGATTCAGGTGGGCGATTGGTAGCTATAAATGACCCAAGAGCCCATTGGCACACATTGTAGAGCATTGCTTGTAAACTTCATAGAGCATACAGCGTATTTTAATGATCTGAGATTGTGTTCCACGCTCTAGCCGTAACCGTGCACAAAAATCACCCCCCTGCCTTCTTTTATAATCCAGCTGACTTGGGGCCAGAAGCAGTTGCTTCTTTAACCTGCATAGCGCCTGGCCCCCAAAGAGCAGGAGTAAAGTGTCAATAAAGTGAAACGGAAGGTCAATACTGTTTGAAAGCTCTGCAATGGACAGAAGGAGACACTTTCATTTAAAGCTGCCCAGCATGCTTGGGGAGGATGGGCTGGCAGTCCAGCTAGGAAGGAGGAAGCCATGAGCCTTACATCATCCACAGGGCATCACAAGTGTGTGTGAAAGCTCTGCCATTCACTACCCAGCATCTTGCACAAGCTGTCCAAACAAATGCATGGCTAAAGTATCATGAGTCTGGCCTAAATATTATGTTAGCATTTGTAAGCTGCTTTGAGCAACTCCTTTGCGGTGGGGCAACAGCAGGGTATAATTTAATTTAAAAGTAACTGTTCGTGGATTGTTGCTATATGTGAGAAAGTAAATTACAGCAAAGCGTAACGCCCTCCAACCATCATCAGACTGGGAAGATTTAACTAACCCGGCTGCTTTCACTGAGCAGCCTGGGGGCTGCCTCTAAGCTACAACCCACAGCTGTTTCTCCCCTGTACACCCCTGTTCCTGAGACCCAGTGGCATAGCATGGGATGCCAGCACCCAGGGCAAGGAAAGTATTCTGCCCCCTAATTGCAGCCCCTAACTCCATGCTACTGGACGGAGCTGCGGAAGAGCAGCAGGACCTGCGTGTGCACCTCCTTGGGCTGGGGCTCCACCACAAAGCTTGCTGTCTACCCACCTCTCCCACTGGTGGGGGATGCTACACGGCCGAGGGATGTAAGAGCTCGCCCTCTTCCAGCTGCTGCTTGGCATGCTGCTCAGGTGAGGAATGCGGGATGGGGAGCACCTCCGGCTGGGATGGCAGTTGCAGAGGTGCACCCCCCCCCCAAAAAAATTGCATCCAGACACACACTATGCCTCTGCCGATACCCATTCTTTTCTCTCAACTTACAAAGGAACATAGGAAACTGCCTTATGCAGAGTCATACCATTGGTCCATCTAGCTCTGTATTGCCAACCTTGTATGGTAATGGCATTCCAGGAAGGTTTCCCTCCCAAGCCCTACCTGGAGGTGTTGGGGACTGAAGAGAGATCTTTTGCATGCAAAGCAGATACTCCACCTGTGAGCTACGGCACTTTCCAAAGTACCAAAAGGGGTTTAAGCCAGCAGATCGAGGGGTTTTGATCTATACACAGCCAGCTTAAAGAGGAGGCTTCTTTTCTGGGAGATTAAGGGGATGTGTGGTAGCAGATCACAACTCCTTGCTGAGCAAGAGAAAAGTGAAAAATCCCTCCCCCTTGCCTTTTCATTAAGAAGAATTTAGCTGTAACTGTCATCTATGGCCCAATTAAATATGTTCTTCATCCAAATTAGCCCTCAGACTTTCCTATCGCTGTGGAATATCACTTCACTGAAATATTACTTCATTGGTGAGTGGGCTGGAAGAGATGACATCTCTGCTTCTGCTTGTGCCTTGCAAAACAACATCAAAACTGGAGTTACGTGAAATACATTCAACAAACACACAAGACATAACTGGCTGTGCATTCACATAAATAATGCTCTTCTATATTTTTCACAATATCAAATATTTCTCTGGTACATAATCAACACATAAAGTTCAACGAAATAAACAGAAGTCCCAATAGATCAATTCATTCATAAAGTCCAAATATTTGCTAGTTTCTATTCCTCATATGTCTTTGTATATTCATAAAATCCAAAAAATCCAAATGGGAGCTTGCTACAGTTCCACAGAATCTTTACAAGGATTTCCAGAATAATAGACTGGCAGGCTTTAATGGTAGAATACATGCAATTGGCGAAAACAACAGGTAGAATAAGAGGTCATATGAAACAAGCAGTCAATAAGGATTGGGGAGCATTCAAAGAATATCTGAAAGAAACCCCGTTGGCTGAACTAGACTGAACCTTGTAAAATAGATTGTTAAATATAAGACTAAGTGATGGAAATATGTAAAGTATACACAAACTGTGCGAAAATATCAAGTTAATAGATAAAATACAGCAAGTTTAAATGGAAGCCATTTTTAAAATATGGTAAATAGAGTATAAGTTTGAAAATTACAGAATAATTCGTTTCTATGTTTGTCCTTTGTTATTTGTTATTGTGATGTGAAGTTTATGTTTGTAGCTGTGAAATATGTATGTATATGTTGTGTTTTATAAGTTTTAAATAATAAAGATATACATTTTAAAAGGGGGGGGGGATTTCCGGAATAATGGCCTTGCTTTGCCCTCCTGGGCTTCGTCAGTTGTACATGTTCTAAATAATATAAATGAATACAATGTCGTATTTCAACACATTTTAACAAATAAGGATAATATAAACAATACGACATTGTATTCGTTGAACTTTTTGTGTTGATTATGTACGAGAGAAATATTTGATATTGTAAAAAATATAGAAGAGCATTATTTATGCGAATGCACAACTGGTTACATCTTGTCTACTTGTGCCTCAGCACGTGAATGATATTATTGACAGTAAGGGGGTGATCTTATTAAGAATGACAGGATCCCATTGAAAGTCAGGAACACATTGCAACAGACTCTTCCCAGAATTGCCCTCTCTGACATCCAGCCAAAGTCCAAGCAAGCTGGAAAATAGCTGCACATCTGCAGAGTTCCAGCCTTTTGCGACAGATACAGCCAAAGAGGCTGGCACTGTGGTCCAAGAGGCTAAATCAGTTTGCAAAACCCAAGCCTTGGAAAGTGTCCATCTCTGGAAAGGTTAACCCAAGGATGAGAAAACTGATATTGACTTCAAAATCTGCACCTCACACCAGGGAAACGACAATATTATGTAATTGGCTTGCTCAAACCCCAGTCTCAATTGGGGGGGGGGGCAGCTTCTGTTGTGTGCCAAAAGGCACCCTTTTTCAGGGTCGGCTCAACTGGCAAACCACTTAGGGGCAGAAACAGAAAGAGGCAGTACATCTTGGCACAGGACTGAGATGGGAAGAAGTGGTGTGAGAGCAATGTCTTAGACTGGCTTGACTCTATGTGAGCATGCAGTCCTGCAAGCACATGGCTTTCCATCCCTTTCCCCTGTTGCTGGGAGGAGTCAGAGGTACACATGTGGAAGCTTGAAGCTCTTACACTGCTAGCACCATTGCTTCCTCAAGGCTCACCTCCCCATTTATATGTTTGCAAACTTCAGATATGGAGGACATTAGTTCATTGTGTCCTTTGGTAAGGACTTTACAAGAAGCCCCTCCCACACAAACATACATATGCAACCAGAGTTACGTTTGCAAGTCTTTTTTGAAGACAAAAGGCTAGGATGACAAAGACCAAAAACTTTCCCTATCAGAAAAGGTCTGGCATCCTTTTGTAGTTTAAGACAGGGTGGATAAAAATCAATGATTTTTTTAAAAAAAATCAAAAAAATCGGATTTTTTTGATTTAAATCGGATTTTTTTGATTTAAATCGATTTTTTTGATTTAAATTGGATTTTTTTAAATGAAATGCTTTTTGAGGAAAACATATTACCAGCCAAAGGTTATTCCATCATGAAATAAAGATTAGTTTTTTAATTATGTAGTATAAGGTTGTATATGTTTAATTTTTGGGGTAAATAAATTCCATTAATCCATTCACCTCTTCCAGAGGTTTTTGTAAGATTATTGGGCAGTTTCTCTGCCTACAAGATATTATCACAGGTGCTTGGTTTACTTTTGCAGTTCTCAAAACTGAATTTGACTCAACAGAGATCACATGCCTCTTCTTCACAGCAAAAATGTTATAACATGAACAGAGTTGAGAAAAAGACCTTAATCCTATTGTTCTACAAACCTATGAATACAGAAGCAACCCCTTCAGTGCTAAGTTTCAAGAAGTTCAGTGAATAGAATAGAAACAATATTTTTCTGATTGTTTGGAGTGGACAGTAAGTTTTTCATGTGTAGGCTGGGCTGACAGTCTAAGTTTCTTAAAATATATATATTTTGTTTTTGTTTAGCCAAATTAGTTAACAAACATGGATGTTTGTTTAAGCAAATAACATTTGCTGAAATGTTATTGTTTCAGTTGAATAAATCTATTTAAATTGTTATTATTAAGGTAATGATTATTTTTCTCCTTCCTAAGTACAACAGTAAAGTTGTCCAAATATGAATGATTAACCTATTAAACTGGGGATAAAAAAACTAATATGAAAAGTTGTTATTCTAAAAATCTTCACCTACTTGCATAATAAAGTTATACCAGCAAGAATTAGTCTTTATGATTTAAATCAACTATGATTTAAATCAAGCCTTACTGACTAGTGATTTAAATCGTGATTTAAATCGTGATTTAAATCAGTTTGATTTAAATCAAATCCACCCTGGTTTAAGACCATGCCTCAAGACTGAAAACTCTCATTCAAAACAGGGAGCTGGACATAGCAAGATGGATGATTTATTCACCATCCCAGATGTGGGGAAACTTTGGCCGTCTATGTGTTGCTGAACTACAGCTCCCATCATCCACAGCCATGGGCTATGCTTGCTGGTGGGACTGATGGGAGTTGTTGCTCAGCAGCATTTGAAGGCTCAAAGGTTCCCAACACTTGCCCTAGACCAGGCATCCCCAAACTGCGGCCCTCCAGATGTTTGGGCCTACAACTCCCATGATCCCTAGCTAATAGGACCAGTGGTCAGGGAAGATGGGAATTGTAGTCCAAAACATCTGGAGGGACGGAGTTTGGGGGTGCCTGCCCTAGACTAACCTTCTCCACTCTTGAGGAGTAGCAGCAGCAGCAGCTCCCCAGGGCTTGCATATCAGGAGCTTCTTGATGCTTCTAACCAGAGATGCCGATGATTGAACCTGGGACCTGGATGCAAAGGATCACATGCTGACTTAAGGTCCCATCTCCATCTCCTCCTCTTCTAAATATCATACTAATGAAAAGAGAGAGCATTACTTGCCAAAGCAGCCTGTGATTTCTTGCAGCGCTCACACATTTGAGGTAGTTTGCAGCCACAGCCCAACATAGTGGAGTTAGGAGAAACCAACTGCAGAAATACGTTTCCCAGCAATCTTGCCATGATCAGAAGCTTGCTGTACGACAAAATTAGTGAAAACTCCAAGTTGAAGCTGGGTAGCTACTATAATTAAGAGTAGATCAAATAGTATGCTTGAAACAGAAACTATTGCTCTGGAGCAAATTCCTAACCACAGATAGCAGCTGGGGCAAGGGAGTTAAGAAGTCCTGAAAGCCAAGGCCGTTCTGTGGGAGGTTAGCAGTGGGGGGATGTAGAGGGGCTAGGAAAGCAAAGGACTCGGAGTCTCAAAAGGTTCTCTTCTCCGCTCTGCCTCTCTGAGCACATTCAGCCCTGTCTGCAAGGTGAGTTGGGATCCCCTGGTGACAGGCAAGCAGGAGCTAATTAATGCTCATTAATCCACAAGGCTCCTGCAGGGACCGGTCCTGGGAGCACTTAGTCAATGTTTACAGCTTGGCTTTACAGTTTTCAGTCAATGACCCTCTCAGTCTCACATGTGCGAGTGGAGTGAAATGTGTGTGTGTCACCTGCAGTCCTGGTGATTGGGAGGCGATGCTCTGTTCACTGACGGGCCAGCACTGAGGGGCAATGGGCAAGGAAGCCAAGGCTCCTGAGTCTTACGATCCATGATGCCATGTGGCACGGGAGTACTGTGGGGGGCAAGCTCCCCCATACAGCAAATGGCTTCATGGACAGGCCACTTTCAGGATGGCAGGTCGATCCCCCACCCCCGTTTCTCAAAAGTAGGCCTGCAGGAAAATAGTGCCTCTCTTGTTTACAGACTGGCAACTAATGGTGCCAGCTGTAAACTGTTGATCCATAGGTTAGGCCTTCCAGATGTGTTCTGGGCTACGGCTCCCAGCCTCCTATTCGCTGATGGGAGCCAGAGAGTCCAGCACAATCTGAGGAGCAAAACATTGGCAAACCCTGCAAAAAAAAACCCCCTACAGTTGCATCACAAGGTATCAAAGTGGTGAAGAGCAGAGTTTCCAGCTCTGTTGTTCTTGTTCCAACTTACACCCTTTTAGGACAAAAGAAAGTTTGTGTACATCACACAACAAGTGTGCTCTTCCTTGTTTTCCAGCCCCCAGCAGCAGGAAGGGAATGTGCTGCTTTGTCGGAAACTCAATTAGGACACTTCCCCCCCACCAAACGCTCTGAGACCCTGACCAAATTAAACTGGAGCTCTTCTCCCCAGCTTGGCTCCAACCAATTATCGCCATAATCACGTCTGCGCCCAGTTATCCTATCAATTAGCCGCAGCCTTTGCAGAGAAGCGGGTGGGAGGTATGGATGGGAAGATTGCTGAGGAAGAGAAAGGGATGGATTGGAAGGAAGGTGGAAAAGTTAGGTGGAGAGGGGGAAGAGAACGGAAAAAAATGGTAAATGAGAGGCAATTGTTTGTGCTTTTCAATAATTACCTATCAGATTGGCTTTACAATTGTCAGCATCAATGCTAAGATGCCACTAACATGCTGTGTGATTGGGGCAGGTATTTATACAAAAGAACCCATGCAACCCTGATGGGTATCTATCTGTCTTGGAGGAATATATACAGTACTGGCAACTTTTGTTCTCTGGTCAGACTCATTTGTATATTAAAATACAGAGATAGCCTAAACCTTTTAGAAGAACATGTTTCTTGAGTTAACTAACAACCAGAGTGCTGGATATAAGATTTTGAGCTAGGCAGAGCTCTTTTGGGGGCAGAGCTTTGACTCAAAGCAACAACAACAACAACAACAACAATAATAATAATAAAGAATTAAGTCACTTCTCTGAGCTGAGGTTGATGCAGTGGACTAGGGATGTAGTGTGGTGTAGTGGCTAGAGTGCTGGACTAGGAACAAGGAGACCCAGGTTCAAATCCTAACTCAGATGTCAAACTCACCTGGCCTGCCCTCTCTCCTCAGCCTAACTTAACTCTCAGAGTTGTAATGATAACACAGTATGGCAATGACCATATGTGCTGCTTGAAAGAAGGGCAGGGAATAAAAGCAGTAACGGTAAAGGGACCCCTGACCGTTAGGTCCAGTCACAGACGACTCTGGGGTTGTGGCGCTCATCTTGCTTTACTGGCCGAGGGAGCCAGCGTACAGCTTCTGGGTCATGTGGCCAGCATGACAAAGCCGCTTCTGGCGAACCAGAGCAGCGCATGGAAATGCCGCTTACCTTCCCGCCGGAGCGGTACCTATTTATCTACTTGCACTTGTAGTCTTCCCTAAAATAAAGGAATGGGTTGGCCTAATTCAGGAGTGGGTAACTTGAGGCCTGGGGGACATTTGCAGCCCTTAAGGCTTCTCCAGACAGACAGACAGACAGACAGACACACACACACACCATTCCCAGGCCACATCCTTCACTGGTCCTGCTCTGTGCCCTCCTTGACTGCTTTTGCCTGGCTGGCACCTTTCCTTTAACTGAGATAATGCCTGTTGCTTGCCTGGATAAAAATACTGTGAGAGATGGAGGGTATGTGTAGAAACCTCTAACTTTTGCATGGCTGGAATGTACCCTACAGTGCAAAAGCAAAAGTTGCATTTATTGCTCTGTGCACTTTTTATCTCCCTTCCTGCTGCTTTGGAGGAATGTGCCTTCCTACCACCTCCTTGGCATAAATAGAGGCTGTTAACTACAGCCTTGTGAGTAAGTCCAGAAGTTACTGGCCTGCAAAGAAACGCTTTTAGCCTGCTGTAGGCTGGCAAAGGAGGGATAGAGCTCCATCTCTCCTGCAACAGCCCACTGTATGACTGGGCTGTGCATGCGGGAGGGGGCTTCCATCCTCTTACTGCCCGCATGGTTTCTATCCAAGATGCAGAGGAGGGACAGAGTGCTCCATTCCTCCTCCGCTAACCAGCCTTACTCTTCTGCTTGCCTGCAATTCCTATGACTTTAAAAACATGGTTAATAAGATTACCAGCACACAACCTTCACAAGGTAGGTTACACATCCACTTACCGTTTTACCTGCAAATAAAATACTAAACATTTTTATAAGATGCCAATTTGGGGCGCAGTGGGATGATCAAGATATTGGCTCCTTTTTCCTAACACCTTATGTATTCCTATTTTTTATTTTTATTCTAATTTCAGTCCCTATTCATGAAGAGTTCTTAAAAGCTCACTCATTTTAAAAAATACAGATTCAGAAATATATCTTCCCTTCATCTAAGAAAGGGCCAGAGATACAGAGAAGAATTCTGGAATGTACAGTATCTTACTGCTATAAGAGAGTTTTCATTTAAAGATGGAAAGCTGCCTTCATATGCACACAGTTTAGCTACCGATGTTCAAGTGAGGCACATCTAAAGCAGTACTTCAACAACCATCATCCCAGACTACTGGTCATGCTAGCTGGGGCTGATGGGAGCTGGAGTTCAGCAAGGTCTGGTGGGCCATGGGATTCCCACCTCTCTTCTGAAGAGTGGAACTACTGCCCACATTGTGCACTTTGTCCAGCTGAAGCCAGCCTGAGTAAGGTCCATAGCTGCCACAGTGACCTCTCAGTACTAGTACTGCCACTGTGTACTGGCTAGAAGTATGTGGCTACTGTCCCCAAACATTTCTTTGGCAGCAGAACAGGTCCTTTGCTAAAATGCCATGCATGTCTGCCTGGGGAAAGCAAGAGAGCTGAAAGAAAAATGATAATACCAAAAAGTATTCCTGCTTGCTGCTAGGGTACCAGGAAAAACAGGACACCTCACTCTGCAGGGAGCCCTCTTTCCTCAGCTAAGGGACATCTAAGGGCATAAAGGTAAAGGGACCCCTGACCATTAGGTCCAGTCGTGACCGACTCTGGGGTTGCGCGTTCATCTCGCATTATTGGCCGAGGGAGCCGCCGCACAGCTTCCAGGTCATGTGGCCAGCATGACAAAGCCGCTTCTGGCAAACCAGAGCAGCACATGGAAACGCTGTTTACCTTCCCGCTGTAGTGGTTCCTATTTATCTACTTGCATTTTGACGTGCTTTCGAACTGCTAGGTTGGCAAGAGCTGGGACCAAGCAACGGGAGCTCACCCCGTCACAGAGATTCGAACCGCTGACCTTCTGATCAGTAAGCCCTAGGCTCAGTGGTTTAACCCACAGCACCACCTGGGTCCCCCCAGGTATATCTAAGGGTATAGTAAGTTTCTTTTTCATTACTCACCCACCATAAGACACTGAAGAAAATAAGGAGCAATGTGTTGAAAGACAACCCCTTAACCATGATATGAGCCCATTTGAGCTCCAAAGATTGGGTGTCATCCCAAGGCAGATTATGGAACAACGCCAAAGAGTTGGGAATGTGTCTCACTGTCTCAGGCCTATACCAAGACACTTAGCTGCCTGAGGCAAAGGGCAAGATGGCCTCCCCTATTCTACATACAGAAGTCAACCAGACTGGCAGTGGAATCTCACTGACAATGAGATAACATCCTCCACTGTACCTCAGGGCAGCAGACTAACTTATAGGGTGCAGGGAAGGCCACACCACACTCACAAATCTGTTGTGCCACACACACACCCAACTCCACTTGTGTCCATCACCTGAGGCAGCCACTCACTCTGCTTAATGACAAGGCTGACCTTGCACTTTCTTAATATGTCTGTAAGAATCAGTGTAACGGGGGGACTTGGGTAGGAAGTGCGGCTAGTGAGAAGTAAAGGAAAAGTGTGACTCTTTTAAATTATAGGCCAGTTAGCTCAATGCCTTCTCCTGGTGGAAATCATTAATAAAGGAAAAATTATTAAGCATATAGTCATGCTGGAGAAAAATCAGCATGGCTTCTGAAAAAGCTAATCCTGTTGCCACTACAGTATCTTTGTTGGGCTCTTGAGTTCAGATCCAACCCTACCATTAGCCAGTCTCAGACAGACAGTGAGTTTTTGCACTCTCTCCCCCCCCCCAAAAAAAACCCCACCAATGAGTGACTGAGCTGCTGTCAGTCACAGTGCTGCTGAGCATGCAGCTCCAGGTGTAACTGAGCTGGACTGTCACCTCTCCCTTTCATTGTGTGGCTACAAGCTGCAACAGAGCTGGACTCAGCTAGGCTCAGCTGGCCTGGTCCCGTCCCCCCGCCCTTCAGGTCCAGGGCAAAAAGTCTCAAGTCTCACTCAAGCCAAGAGAGCGAGTGGCAAGGAGAAATTGGCTGCTGAGTGACTGTGAACAAACTGGAGTGGCTTCCTATCACTCAGAAAAAAGCTACCATAAGTTGATGCCATCGCCTCACTCTGCTTTCCTATCTGTTAGAAAAGATGAAAGGGTGGAGCAGCATGGCCCAACTCTCTTTTCCTCTGTGCCCTCAACCATTACCCAGTGATTTAAGAGAGTAAACATGCATAGGATTAGTCTGCAAGCCTGGGTAGAACAGACAATTTGAAATTTAAAGCATTCAGTTCTTAAAGGAAAGCTCTTTTAAGACAATTATCTATATTGCTCACTTATATAACACTGCAATCCTACCAAATCAACTTTGGGTTATATGTTTATTCCCCATGACTGTCTCACGCTTGGGGTTACCCAGTAAATTTGATGGACAACTAATTCTCCTTCATGTAACGCATCAGCTTATTGCAATTTTGTGCCACGTGATGAGGTGATATAGGAGGCTCATAGGATAGGGCTGATCCTGTGTCCAAACTTAGTACTGTACAGTGGTACCTTGGTTTAAGAACAGCCCTGTTGACGAACTACTCAGAATACGAACTCCACAAAACCGGAAGTGGTGTTCCGGTTAGCGAACTTTACCTCAGTCTACAAACGGAAGCCAAACAGTGGAAGGGCACCAGCGGCGGAAGGCCTCATTAGGGAAAGCGCACCTCAGTTTAAGAACAGCTTTGGGTTAAGAACGGACTTCCGGAACAGATAAGTTTGTACCGGTAAACCGAGGTACCACTGTAGTCGTGGAATAAGAGAAGTCCACTTAGGAACTGGCAACTGGGTAAAGAACAGGAAGCAGAAGGTAGGAATAGATTGTTATTTCCCACCGTAGAATTGTGTAAGAAATAAGAGTCCCCCAAGGATCTATATTGGAGCTGGTGCTTTTCAACTTGTTCCTAAACGTTCTGAAGTTAGGAGTGAGCAGTGAGGTGGCCAAGTTTGCTGATGAAACCAAATCATTTAGGATGTGATTAGCTCCAAATGTTTCTCTCCAAAACAAGTGAATGGGCAATAACATGGCAAATGTGGTTCCATGTGAGTTAGTGTAAATGTGTTGTTGGGACGATACTGTGGCAAGAGATTTCCACCCAAAGTGGTGCGTAAATCCACTAAATAGATGGGACGAAAAGATATCCCTAATTTCCCACAGGAGGGAAAGCTGGACCAGGAGGCCTTTGTTCTGATCCAGGTGTCTCATGTTCATTATCACATTGTATTGATTTTCTAACACTTTATATCCCTCATTTCTTCCTTCAAGGTGGTATACATGTAGCTCCTCGGTGATCTCCCACCTAAGTACAGGCTAGACCCAGACCTGCTTAGCTTCAGCAAGATGGGAGCCTCATCTGCCTTCAGACCATACCATGAGAGTCACAAGTTTGGTAGGCTTAATTCCTAATTGGCCTTATATTTAAATATCTCTTCTATTATGCTCCATTTCTTTGGTATGTCAGTGGGCCAACTGGCTGCAGTACAGTACTTCCTACAACAAGAAAGGTAGCTTCACCATACTGTCATACAGACTAGAAACAGCTTGTGACAGATAACAACTTTTGAGACCATCTCCAAGCATCCTCCAAAGCTTGGATCATCTTGGATCAGCAATGACCATAGGTACCATATCCCTCTATTCTGCTCCTCCTCCTCCTTTGAACGACTGCATCAAACCCTTTCTACAACTCCAGGGTGTCCATCACTATTCCCTCTCCCCTTCTTTTTGATGGAGATCCCAAAGCAAGCAGGAAGGACTGAATTTAGAATTCCACTCTAAATGTGTTTCACCCGTATCCTACAGTTCAGTCATCATTAGGGGCCTCCATCAGGCCAGTTTTGACTCGGCTGAACCAGGTGCATTTTTAAACTCAATATCACTGCTAGATGAGAAGCAATTTCACATTTGCATGCATGATAATCAACACATGCAAATAAGCAATAGTATAATTCTTTTCTTCTTCTTCTTAGAGCAGTAACAACATTAACTAATCATCCTTTTGCAGGAAGTTAACCTCTTGCTTGCCTGAAGAGATGCAAAGATACATAGGTATTGGCAGATCCGGTTTGCCAAAAGGGAAACTGACACCAAAAGCACATAGTGAAACTCTCTCATGCTCCTTGTATTTATGTGTGAATATCATTAATATGATAAAAAGTGTAAATATGGGATAGAAAGTGCTACAGAAGCCTTATTCATTTGAATGAAGATCCTAACCAACTTGTCAAGCAGTGAAGTGGAAGATCTAACTTAACCACTATCCTTTCCATGGCCAGCCATAAATATATTTAGTGGTACCTGACGCAGTGAAATGCATCGTTGTAGGAAGGTGATATAGACTCTCTCCGATTTCATTTATTTGTTGCATTTATATAGCAGCCCATCGATAAATATTCGCTGGGTGACTTACAAATCAATGTTAAAAATACAATATATAAGAATTAAAATTAACATTACAAAACAAAAGACGGGTTAAAAAAACTTTCATTGCAAAAGGCCCAGCACGAAACAGTTCAGATTCAAAATTCAATGAAAATCCTTGGGTGAATAAAAAGGTATTCTTCACCATAAAGAAGGCACCAGGTGAGCCTCTCTGAGAATATTCCATAGCTAGGGGGCTTTTGCTGAGGAGCTACTCTCCCTGACAGTCCCCCCTCCATTTAACTTGGTGGGGGCCCCCAGACTAGAGATACAAGGAGCATCTTGAGGTTCAGGTAGGCATTTATGAGTGTCTTCGAGAAGGCCCCCTCTTGATCTGAGGGGGCCATGGGTGAGAAACAGCTCAAGGGTGGCACCATGACCTCGCCACCACTTCTCCTTCCAGAAGACTTTTGCTGCAGTTCTGCTCCACCAGGGCAGGCAGCCATGGTCAAGAGCTGCCCCCACAATACTCTGAACAGCACCCCAAGCATTGCCGGCAGCTGCTTCCATTTAAATTTCCCACAATGCCCCCGACACGGTGTTACACTGGTAAATTGCAGGAAATTAAAATTGTTGACTCAAGCCTGCAAAAAAACAAAAATAAAAAGGTTTGGAATTGTTTTTGTTTTTGTGGAGTACAAAGGTCCATGGTGGGTCCTGCCAGGGCATGGGACTTCTCCAGCAGCTGCCTGAGGGTGCCAGAAGCCAACACCAGCCTTGCTGAAAGATCTGGGGTGGAGCACACTACCGCAATGGTTGAAAACTACGAGAGAAGGCTAAAAATGAAGACTATGAGAACAGATGATCTGGCTATGGATAGGTTGGTCTTAGATACTGTCTGGTGATAAGAGACAGGACAGGGGAGGAGAGGAGGATGAGGCTATCCCCTCCCTCCCATTTGGCTGCATCACCTCCAAGCAGATTGCCATCCCTTAATCATCCCAAGCATATTATTCTAATCCCCAAACACTTGCTGACACCGGGCAAAAGGAAAGACTCCTCTGCTGTGCTGATCACAGCAAAGTGCATGACAAGAGAGACAGTGTATACACGTGAGTGAGGGAGGGCATGTACACAGGCACATGTATGTTGAAGAGAACATGGGTGGAGTTGCACATTTATGTGTGTGCGTGTGCGCTCACACACAATCATGTAGGCATGCGTGTGAGCAGATGAGGAGTCACTAATATATTCAGTGCCACTGCAGAAGG
The DNA here is from genome assembly GCF_963506605.1 of Zootoca vivipara. Classification (NCBI taxonomy): domain Eukaryota; kingdom Metazoa; phylum Chordata; class Lepidosauria; order Squamata; family Lacertidae; genus Zootoca; species Zootoca vivipara. The sequence continues at coordinate 83,251,141 of NC_083277.1, read as the reverse complement.
CCCTCGGGGAAAATATCCCCACCCCCATGCTGAACACAAGACAGGTAGCGCAGCTTCAGAAATTGGCTGCAGACGCCCACACGCTCCCCAGCTAAATAATAATCATTAAAATAAAAACCTCTTATATATACAATCTAAGAAAAAACCACCCACACATTGTAGGAACGGAGGAAGAGAAAATACTTTATTATTATTATTATTTGAATAATTGCTCCCTACCCCTCCCCTGCCTGCATCCCATGGTCTGTCTGCACAACAAGCCATCAAATGCCAGACTGCTGTCTCCATTCTCTTAGAAAGTCAAACTCCTTAACTCAAAGGAAACACTTGGTGGCTTGCAAATGGCTGACATCTCTGTAGGAATCTGCATCCCACATGATCAGGCATGGAAGGGAATTCTTCTTGTCACACCAGTCATTCTGGAGGGACACACACACACACACACACACAACCCCCTGGGCTTATAGGAGCTGCTGAGGTTTCTCAGGGAAGGTTGTGCCTATGCAGGGAGATGCTGATTTAGATTTGGTTGAAGAGCTCCCTGCTCAGAGGCATTTTTGTGCTGCTATGTCAGTTTCAGAAGATGGCCTTCTTTAAAAATAACAGGATACTGGCTCCGGGCAAATGCCACAGGCTCACGTAAGCAAAGGCCCTGTCACAGGGGCTGCAGCACAAAGGTGCTTGGCAAAAGGCTACACACCTCCGGCTGGCGTTCATCAGCACAGTTTCCATTCATTTAAGAGAGGCAATGCTGATTTATATCGGCCGGGGGGACCCAGCTGTATTGGCTCCTGAAAATGGGGCCAGGGTCCATTCACTGAGCTACAAAATGAACTACACCTACCACATACAGCACACTCCACAGCTGCAACAAAAATGGAGGCATGGTTTTAAGAAGCAGGAAGAGGGCAAAATGTATCCATAACAGATGGAGGAGGACACTTACTTCAGGCCTACATTTTTCTCACCCCCACCCACACGTATATATTCATATACTTGGGTTATGGAACTCCTCCCTACTAGAACAAAGGAAATCTTGGGGGAATCCATTTTTGGACCATATTACTAAAGTGAAAGAATCTGCTGCTTTCCAGATGGGAGTTAGCAAATAGGGGCTTTGGAAAGGACTTTTTCCCCACAATCCAAACACTATTTTCAATTCCAAAAAGAAACTGCACACCTCCAGGGGAAATAAATAGCATCCATGGAAACACCCTCCAGTGCTACAAAATTCAAGGGGGGGAATGAAATCTTCCTGGCCTCTGGATGCTAAGTTGGATGATTATCACTGGAAAGTATCTAAAAAAATATCATTTTTCATGTATTTATTGTTTGTCTCCAAAGTACATAGCACTTATTATCCACTAGATGCAGGATACATCCTAGCTGAATTGGAAAATTTATAATATGGGGCCATATATCCCCATCCGCCATGCAAACAACAGAATCCTGCATTTAGTGCCCTTTACACACAGCCCCCTGGACTCATTTGATAGAATGGGGCCTATGCCCAGCAAAGCACCTTCAAAAGTAGCTGCAGTACTTAGGGTACAATTAAGCCCTGGCAAATGCAGAAATTAAAATCATGCACGACACTCTGTGGTTTGTAAGGAGGGTGGGCATATGCTTGCGCATATTACAGGACAAAGGAGATTCACTCATCTTCCTCCATTAGATTTCTGGTGGGTAAAAAGTACTATGTGCTTTGTAGGCAGCTGATAAATACATGGGGCTTCCAAAAACCAGGGATGTGCTCCCAAAAACACTGTAAAGGTATAAACAATCTCCCTTCCTCTAATCATACTAGGATGTTTGTCGGCTGCTTTCAATGAGTTTGCGGATTTGAAAAGGGCTAGGATTATTACTTGAATTTCAGTTGCACCTAGATTATTTTTCCAATTGGTGCTATATTATCACAGCAAGAGACCATCTTTGATCTCAAGGAATATACATCCTGAGTAGAGGGGGAAAGAAGGAAAGGAAATATGACCAATTTTATATCAATTACAGATATTTTCTGACATAATGAGGCCCAACCTAAAATTTTGCCCCTCTAGCTTATCAGAATCACTGAACATGAATAACGGCAGGCACTGTAGAGCCTTACAGGCCCATGGCATGGAATTCATGGCTGGAACTACCAATCCCAATTCAGATTGGCATTCCTGCCCCAGAAGGTCTCCAGGTATATAGGACAAGCCATCAGCTCAGGACCGCAACACCTCAAGGACCACCCCTCCCCATATGAAACAACCCAGACCCTGTGATCATCATCTGAGGCCCTTCTTTGTGTACCCCCTCCATGAGAGGCCCAGAAGGTGGTAACATGAGAATGAGCTTTTTCTGCAGTGTCTCCCCATTTGTGGAATGTTCTTCCTAGGGAGGCTTGCCTGGCACTTTCATTACAAATCTTGAGATGCCAGGCAAAAATATTCCTCTTCTCCTAGGCCTTTGGCTAATTAAACAATTATGCCCCTTTAAATTGGGTGTGTGTGTTGTTTTGTTTGTTATTGTGGTATGTATGCTTGTATTAATATGATGTGTATTTTTGTGTTTTCATATTGTAATTTGGTCTGTGGTGAAGGGCAGTTAGAAATTAAAGAAATAACAAAAATAATATGATCCTACCTCTCTGTTCCATCACTTTCTCAAATAAGGCCAATGCAAGCAAGACATGAGTAAAGAGTAGCAGCTCAGCAGCCTAACATCCAAAGGAGGAGGTAAAAAACCAAACCCTGTTACTATTTGGGGGGCACCTAGAACGAAGGTCTCATTCCCACAAGAACATAAGAGAGTCCTGCTTCATCAGACCGAAGACCCATCTACTCCAGCTTCCTGTTGTCCCATAATAACCACAACAGCCCACTCCAGCTCCTAGTTTTCAGAGCATGCTGCCTCTGAACCTGCAATGACTGGTACCCATTAATATAGTTTTCCTCTTGATGCTCACTCAATGTTTGGGACTTTCTGAACAATGCTTGCAAAGTACTGCCCAAGCCTTTGTTCCAAAAACATGCCCCGTCACCCCACATACAACATCATACAGCTCAGGGTTTAACCAGTTTTTAATAATACAGGGTGAAGCTCTGGATCTTATGAAAAATGTAGTAACTTTTTCTCACCCCCACAGGGACTCCATACAGCCAATCGATTCACACTAGAGGGAAGAACTTCCAGGTTAGGAGTCACAACTCCCAGGTATACTTAAACCCCAATGCATCTAATGTTTGAAATTAAAGAGTGGCAACAGCAACAGCCTGCCTGTTAAGAAATTCCCAGGTGTTCTGGATTCCAAATCTCCGAAACCCAAACAAACATTCCACAATTTTCCTCAATATGTCTTCCGAGACAGACAGATGTCATCCAGCCTATGAAGCCTAGCCCATGATCTTTCTTGTTCCAGGAGGGTTTTAGAAGGGGTGTTTGTCTTTATTTGTTTTCCAGTATCTTTTCCCGAGTTTGTTATTTGTTTGTTTCTTGTTTTGCTACACAAATGTTCTGAAAGCTTCTAAAGCATCTCCTGAACTGCATTTCCTCTACTACCCTAGGAATGCTCAAACAGCAGTGAACTGGTGCCTCTCTTTACCAATATTCTCAGGGATTCAGCTGCATAGATATTTGATATACTGTACAATATGTTGTGAGACACTCTCAAACTGGAGACTTGCAGGTGGAGAATTGCAAGTAGCTTCTATCGGTCCAAGCAATGATTTCCCTGTTTTGTGAAGAGATGGTTAAAGCTGAGGAGCAGGACTGGAAACGGAGGAAGCTGCCTTATACTGAGACAGACCATTGGGGTGGGGGTTCATCTTGCTCAGTACTGTCTACACTGGATGGCAGGAGTTCTCTGGGGTTTTTCCGACCTGGAAATGCCACAGATTGAACCAGAGGCCTTCTGCTTGCAAGGCAGATGCTCTACCATTGAACTATGGCTCTACCCCAGGCAAAAGAAAAAAAGGGGGGGTTGGAAAATCAGAGCAGAATTAAAACCTTTAGCAGTGTGCTCAACAACCTTGTCTTTCTTCCTCCCCAAGTGCCAAAATGAGAGGGTTTCATCAAGCCAGGCCAACTTCTGTCTCCTGCTGGCAATTCCTTCCTTTCAACACAACCCTCATATTTTGTTATCCCCAAAGATGTTTTACAGCTCCTCGTTTGACTCACCTTTGCCAAGAGAGACAGCACTGTGAAGAGACATTCATAGGGTGTGGGGTGGGGGATATACCATTCACAATCACTGCTGAAAGCAGAAAGTAACCACAGGAAATTGGTCTGGGAGGGAGGGCCTTATGGACAATAAATTTGGGGAGAGGCAGAAAAGAGGGGAGGATGGAGCGATTACTAACAGGTTCTTTATCTGATCATCCATTCCCCCTTCATCCATCCATCTGTTCATCCTTCATCTCTTTCACCCTCCCCCACTTTCCACGTCTGTATCTGTCAATCTCTTCTCACTCGCCTTTTGCTAATCGTTCTGTGTCTACACACACACACAGAGAGAGACCCTTCTCGATCCATCTTATTTCCCAATGGGAAATAAATAAATAAATCTTTCCCCAGCCTGTTTATTTCCCAACTGAGGTAAGAGCTCCCAGCATCCTGTCATAATAAGGCTGGACCTGTTCACCTCCCTCCACCTTCCACCCCTTTGGAAGAATTTGAAATCTAACTGGGTTTGCAGCAATCATCAATCTAACCATTCTGCTTTTTCCACCATACTGGTTTTGGGAAATAATGCTAGTTTAAAAGAATCTAATCTCCTGTCCTTCTGAAATTGGAGGCAGCCTAGACCAGAAAGCTCTTGGCAGTCAAAAATGTGAATAACCAACACTTGTGGAGAATGGTTGAGGGGGGTGGGATGCTATAGGATTGTGGATGCAGTAAATTAAGAATATCATTTTCGTGTGCATGCACACGAAAGCTCATACCAAAATAAAAACTTAGTTGGTCTTTAAGGTGCTACTGAAGGAATTTTTTAATTAAGAATATCAGGTACATTTCTTCTTGATTATCTCCCTCCCCAAATTCTCTGCAAGCTCTTTCCTTCACATGGGTCAATGGGATTTGGGGAAGACATTATACAAGGTGCCCATTGATTCAGAGAACATCCTGACTAGAGGGAGCAGAATGAGATCAGGGGCCCCGGTGCCACAGAATCGGACTCCCAGACAAATTCCCAGCTCAGGGGATCCACTAGCCGCCCCGAAGGTGGGCTGCTTCCAGAAGGGCCTGGCCTGAGGTGAAGTAAGGGGCACATCAGCCCGCCCCCAGAGCGAGATGCTCGTCGGCTGCGGGGGCGGGGTGGGCATGGGGGGGATGGATGGCAAAGCCCAAGAGCAATCGCAGCAAGCCAATGCGCGCGCCCCCCCGCCTGATTAACCATTCCGCCTGCATCCTCCTCCCATCTTGAAATTGTACGTGGGAAAAAGGATATGCGCGCGCGCGCACGTGTGTGTATGTGTGTCCGCCACCTCCTCCGCCACCTCCTATAAAGCGTGTCTGTTACATAAAGACACGTATCAGGGAAATTTGGAGGAGGGGAAAAACATTACAGGGGACGGCAAAGGGGCAGCTACTACCGTACCATGAACCTGTCCTGGTTCCGGCTTTCTCCCCCTCCTCCTGCAGCAAAATTGACCGGAATGGAGGGGTGGGGAGGCAAGGATAAGAACAGAGACAAGATCTGGAGAAAAAGCCCTTCCCTCCTCTTTGTGCATTACGGTATTTGGAGGGTAATGGCTCTTTTTCTCAACCCCCCCAACTCCACCCCCGCCACATATATACAAAAGGCGTGCTGTGTGTGTGTGTGTGTAGCGGGGGGAGGAATACTGCAGTAACCGCGGCGAGGGGAAGGGAAGGGGTGTTTTTTTTAATTTTATTTTTGCAGATGGCTTTGTCTTGAGCAATACGCAGACCCAGCGGAGGACAAGCGGCCGCCTCATCCGTGGGCGGAAAAAGGACCCCCGCATTTGCAGAGCCTGTCCGATCACAAAATCCCCGGAGAAAATGCGGGGGGGAGAGAGAGAGAGAGAGCGAGAGGAGGAGGAAATGGTCCCTTTCCTCCCAGCCTCGTAGTCCAGTCAGCATCATCCCCCCCCCTCCCCCGTCCAAGTCTCTGTAGCGCAAAGAAAGCCTGTCTGTGAGAAACGCTAACCAAACATCAGGTCCACCAACATAGACCCAAACCACCCGGGAGCGGGCAGATCTCAAGGCGAGGACAGCTCAGGTTTCCAAACAAATAATAAAAAAGATTGCACCTCCTACTTCCTCTCACACACCACCACCCCAATTTAAAATGAAACCTGTGCCAAAGCCACCAGCACCTCCCGCCTCTCAAATAAAGCCTCGCCATCAGTCCGATTTAGCCAGGTGTCCGAAGCCAACAAGGGTCATCGATGAGAAATCGGGGGTGGGGGTGGAGATAGGAAAAGCTCGCCAGCCCACCCACCCACCCCCCTGGCCACCAGCACGCCAACCCCACGCGCAATCCCCTGACAAGCCTCGTCTTTACCTTCTGCGATCCAGCCCCGTCGGGTTCCTCCATTCAGGGATCCCTAATCCATCCCGCCGCCAGGACGGCAGGGCTTGAGCCCCCTCAGGTATTCGGAAACACGAGGCTATCGGATGCCTGATGCGCGATCTCGATCTTCTTCCGATTGCTCCCCCTTGGGGCGTCGATTTCAGAGAAACGTGGAAAGGGGGGGCGCGCACACACACCCCACACTCACACACAAAACACGACGCGTCCTGATCTCGGATTGTCTTGGAGGGACGGCGAGTTAAAGAGCAGGGACAAGGGGAGAGAGATGGGGCGTTCTGTTATAAATCAAGCGCCGTCCCTTTTTGTTGGCGTTTTTTGTGGGGTTTAATTTTTTTTTGTTTGCAGCCGCCCCCTCCCAAAATAGCAGAAGGGAGGGGGGAGGAGGAGGGAGGCAGTCAGAGAAGGGGCCAAATCAAAACCCTCCTTCCCCCGATAAGATGTCACTGGCGGACGCCTCCAGCAGGCGAACCGCCTCGCCTAGCAATGCGAAAGGAAGTCTTAAAATATATCCATCCGTGGAAAGCAGTCCGGGCATTTTGGAGACGGTGGAGGCAAACGAAGCGAGAGCCACCCCCACCCCCGATCTCTCTCTCTCTCTCTCTCTCTCTCTCTCTCTCTCTCTCTCTCTCTCTCACACACACACACACACACACACACACACAGGCGCGCGCGCGCTGGCGGCGGGGTGGGGGCTCCGTCTGCCTGATCGTCGCTCAGCTCCTCTCCTGCGCTTCCCCCGCCTCGGTGCACACAAACAGGCACACGCGCGCTCCCCGCCAACCCCGGGCGGTGAGGGGGGGGGAGACTCGGTGCTCCTCAGGAGGTCGGGCCGCGGGGCCTCGCCTTGCGCCCTTGAGCGTCCCAGCGGCCCCCGGTGCCTCTCCGCGGCGTGAGGGCTTCGGCTGTCTCGGCTGCCGCCGGATTCCCCTTCGCCAAAGGAACCGTTTGCTCTCCTCTGGCTGGGGCGCCCCCTCCCGGCAGACTCGCTCGGCAAAGGAAGGTGAAGGCGCGCAGAGGGGGCGCCTGGCTAGAGGCGCTCGGCGGCGGTGGCGGCGAGCCCCCTTCCTTAGTCCGGCGCCCTCGGCTAGATGCTGGGCCTCAGAGTCAGGAGCCTCCAGCGAGAACGCCCGGGGGGTGGCGGGAGAAGCTTGCTACTTTGCGCACCCGGGACCGGCAAGCGGCGGCGGCGGGCCAGCCAGTTCCACTCCGAGCTAGGGAAGGCAGGAACGGAAAAGCGGAGCGGGTTCCAGAAGGGACGGATACACCTGGGAGGCCGAGGGGAGGTGCACACGCACGCATCGCACAGGGAGGAAAATCTGGAGCGGAACCGAGGAGGGGGGATTCAGACGAGAAGGAACGATCTTGAGGAGATCCGGCCGGGAATGGCGCGGCGGGGAGGGGAGGAAGCCCGGAGAACAGGGCAAAGAAATGGGGGAACGGAGGGAAGGTCCGCTGCAGGGATGAGGAGGGATAAGCCCAGCCAGGCCAAAAACGCGGCACTGGAGAGGTGTGGAAACGGGAAGTGAGCGGGGGAAGGAGGGGAGGGGAAAGTGGACTTCTGCCTCGCGCTGCCGGCGAAGGGACCGTGGCTTAGGTCAGGTGTGAAGCAGCAGAGCCGGAGTGGGCTGGCACCGTGACACTGGACTTTCATGATTTAAAAGGCGGGGCGGGGAAAAGAGAGAGACGGACTTTCTCTTTAGGACTGGAGCCAGCCATGTGAATGCTAACTTCTACGGTAGCAGATCATAAGAACTGGGTTTACCCTGGCTAGACTTAGAGGACACTCTGGCAAATGTGCTTGGCAGGGAAGGTGGCAGGTTCAAAATATGGTCTGGGCTTGTTCCTTTACCTGGCTGAAACACCTAAGTAGGTAGCAAGAGAATGAAAGGCCTGTTCCGGATTCTAAGCTGTGAGACTCTTGAGTGAGAGACAGGGACAAAGGAAAACCCTCCGAATTGCTTTGTGCTGCAGTATTGCATGGCAGTTAGTGGAGGGTTGATGCATATTGTGCCTGCTTGTCAGCAGAACAGGAGCGCTGGCAGACCAAATGAATAATTCCATGTTCCACACTTTTCTCCAAGAATCCAAAGGTGTTTGGCCTAATGCTGGACTCACAGCTTCTTAATTCCTGCATAAAGGTATCACCACTGCAGAGACTTGTGACTTAGCTTGCCATTTTGTAATGCAGAATAGTTTTGGTGGTTGCTTGCATGTTTCGCAAGTCCATCCCTGATAGTCCCTCTATATCAGGGGAAAGGAATTTGTGGTCCCTCTAGAACCTTGTTGGATTTCATTTCCTGTCATTCCGGACTGTTGTCCATGCTGACTGGGGTTTATGGAAACTCGCATTAAACAATGCTTGTGGGGGCACTGACTCCCCAAACCTTAAGTCCTCTGGACAGAAATGGGAAGGTGCTATGTATCTCATAGTATGCAGAGAGTCCCAGAGTTCAATCCCTGGCATATTCAGTGCCATTTTGTATACATTGTTGATACCAAGTGACAAAACAAGATGCTCCCAGGAGCTCTCTGAGAAAGGTGAAGTTATTAACCTCTGAGTGTGAAGTGAGTGTCTTACCTGCCCTTTTATAAATTGCCTCTCTCAAGATAAAGCACAGATTTGAGAAACACGTAACTAGTAATTTTTGTGGGGAAATATGCTCCAGTCCAATTGATAGGCAGGAGCTATTGTATCTGCCATACCCAGCAGCAATTGCTTAGCTATCCCAGTTCTGCTTCCAGGACTACTTAAAATGGCAATGCTGACGAGTGAGTCCGCATCTGAGGCACATGCTCCACCACTGGGCATGTCTTACTTGCCATTTACTCCAGGAAAGCGCCTCGAGCCATTTTGGGTGGAGCAAATGCAGTGGTGGTAGGAGCAGCAATATTAGAAGAGGTGTGACTCACCAGATGTTGTTGGACTAGAACTCCCATCACCCCTGACCACTGCCCATGCTGTCTGGGGTTGAAAGGAGTTGAGAGTCCAACGCCGTCTAGAGGGCCCTAGGCTCCCCATCCCTGTATTAGTAAACAAAGCTACCACACTATGCCTTTTTATGTGGAAAGAAGTCTCACGGTGTATGTTCCCAGGTGTATCTCCGCAGGGTTGCAGAATTAGAAGCAAAGAAATGAAAAGGGCAAAGTGGTTTCCGAGGGCTAAGCGTCATCTCACATAAATGAGTTGTAAGAAATATTGTTATTTGTAACTAGAAGATGACAAAATAGGGAGAATTTTGAAATTAATACCACTATCCATTTCCCTGTCTTGTATAGTGCGACTCATTATCTTTCTCCCGCCCCCCCCCCCCACCAATATTGTTTAGAGGCATTTTACTTGTGTTTCTAATCAGGGCTTATCTGCTTTAGAAGTTTCAGCAAACCTCTACAAAGAAGTGGCATATGGAAGCTGAATCTGGTTTTCTGAGGCAGCTCTTTGTGTTTGTAAAACCCATTTAACCCAGCCCACATGCACTTGTCACACACACACACATACACACACACAGGCACAAAATCCTTCTTTAAACGTTCCATCCAATAGCACGAATAAATAAAAGATCAGACAGCCCATCTCTCTTACATGCTTTCCAAAACTAAAATGTTTGAAAACATTTATTATCTCCACTTTAAGACTACAATCTCATGCACATTTACTTGGGAATATGTCTACAGTAATTGAACTCACTATGATTTGCTTCTGAGTAAAGATGCACAGGACTGGGGCTGCCTGTATTTCCCTTGCCAACCTAAATGATTCCGTTTTTTATCATCGTTGTTCATTCCTACCAAGAGAAAACCAGACCATTTTTTCCCTCCTGCTTGCTGGAGGCAAAGTCCTTTTCTCTCTATGGTCCAGTGCTTACAAATCCGGTCCAGGTTTTCCCCTAAACCAATCCCCTTTTTGTGTCATTTGGATTCACCTTTTCAAGCTTTTCTCTGCTGCCACAAGGGTTAGAAATTCATTTTGTTTAAAAAATGAATCCAAGATGCTCACATAATACACTTTGTCCTCCAAAGATCTGGGCTAAGTCATGGTTATGTAGTCTTGGGGAATCAATTCTTCTATGCTAGTATTTCCCAGAATAAATACCAGGTTTGCTAAAGGAAGATGTAACACATCTGTAGTGTAATCTGGAGAAGGAAAGGAGAATGCACAACAGCTGTATGTGCAGTTACCTGGAAGACCCAGCAAATCCAGCCCTGCTACTACTTTGCCTAAGGAAGGAGCTATTGTGACATGTGCCACCAGTTTCAACTTACCTTTTTCCTCCCAAGATGTAGCTGGTGGCAGTTTCCAGGGGAAATTCACCAGTGGAATCCAGGTATTACTTCTATAGCCTTGTGAGGTTTCTGCTGAGGGTACACAGTGTATTCTGTAGTGGGAAGAGGGGACAGGAGCTTTATCGACAATCTACCCTGATCCTCAAAGGCTTTCCTATTTTGCAGATCGACAGGCAGAGTGCATTGATGATTAAGGCCAATGTGAGTAAATATGCCACAGCCTTTGAAGGGAATAAGTTATTGGCAGTACATATTGGCTGTGTGGTATCACTTTGCAGGCTATTGCAGTGGCTCAGCCAAGCAGATCACTCCTTAGAGTTGACATTGGTCCAGTCAGAGAGGAGCAAGAGTGTTTTGTCAACCCTGGATTGCAAAACACAAGGCCTCTCTAACCCTTGTCACACACCCATTCTCAGACTAATTCCTCCCTCCTCTCTGTCTCTTTCCCACCCCCTACATGCCTCTCTCCAGCTTCCAGGATTCTCTTTGGCTTTGGAGACAGCCTCTTCACACACATTCCTCAATCTAGGGCAGGAGTGGAGAAACATTTTGAGACCACCGGTCACATTCCCTTATGGGAGTTGCATGTTTATGGTGGGTGGAACCAGAGGTCTTCAAGGTCTGCTGGTGCAATGGGAATTTTTGTCCCTTCTCCTCCTCTCTCATGGCCCCCTCCAATTGGCTGGTGTGTGTGTGTCAGGGGAAAGCCCAGAAGAGCATGCGAGTTGGGGAGAGGGGAGATCATTTTGCCTGGCAAGCTGAAATGCTTGTGCTGACGGGACAATCTCCTGAGTGCTATGTTGAATTCCTCCCAGTGGCAAAAGTGGGCAGAACAATAGAAGGGGTCTTTGTAGGGTAGGTTAAATTCTGGGCCTGCAAAAGTCAGAGGTCTCTACATCTGGGCAAGCAAGAGGCAAATGATTCAAAAGCACATCCCAGTTAGACCAAAAGCACTCAATGAGGGCTTAGAGGAGGACTAGCTAGAGAGGCCTGGAGTATTTGGCCCCTAAGCCTGAGGTTCCCCACCCCTGTCCAAGGGGCGGGCTGCCTCTACAGATGCATAAGGCATGACCTCCGCCTTTCTGTCACAGCTGTTACCACTCAAGTTACTCAAAGAATGTTGTTACAAAAAGAACATATTGGATGAAGTTCAATGTTGCGTTCTTCCAATCTTTCCATCTGCACAAACATCTCTGCTTGCCAGATGGAATGATCCTATCTCTCTGCTCCCCTCGTGTGCAGTTCTGGGGTTCTCCCCCAGAACCAATGTTGGGGGGGGGGATGCCTGGGAAAGAATAGAGGGGAAAGGGAAAGCCCTGTTTCCCAAGCGGAAGTCCTTGTGCAAGACATCCGCTGATGGGGCTCATTAGGAGAATCTTGCCCAATGTTTTTAAGAATAATGCCGAAGGATTGGGTGTCCTCCTTGCTTTTTAAACAAATATTTGGATTTCTCAACACTTCTACGTTCATTTCTCAAACTTAGTATCCTTCTGTTGATTGGTTTCTGCCCTTGGCTGCTGAACTTGAGCTTCTACTGAGGGGCCAAGCTGCTCTTCTGCCAAGTCCATGTTGTTGAACAACCCTCTAAACAAGTCTTCCAGCAATGTAAAACAGATGGATTAAATGAGCATTTTGATTATTTATTTAAGGCATTTATATAACACTTAATCATTAGCATTTCTAAGGAGTGTACATAAACCATGTGGAGAATAAAGCAGCAGGAATTCACCACAAAATCAAACTAAAAGCTGAAAACAAGCAAATATGCACATTAATTTTTTCCTTCACCAAATACCTCCAACTCCAGGAACAGCATCCCATAGTGTTGCTTAAGCGGGGTTATTTTTGCAGATCATTATCCCACTGTTTTCTCATGGACTTTTGAGAGGGCTCTTGGGGTGCATACATGTTCATTAACACTTTATTCATCCTTGAGGGGATGCGGGTGGCACTGGGGTCTAAACCACTGAGCCTCTTGGACCTACTGATTGGAAGGTTGGCAGTTTGAATTCACACGGGGTGAGATCCCATTGCTTTGTTCCAGCTTCTGCCAACCTAGCAGTTCAAAAGCACACCAGTGCAAGCAGATAAATAGGTACTGCTGCTGAGGGAAGGTAAACAATGTTTCCTTGCGCTCTGGCTTCTGTCACAGTGTTCCATTGCATCAGAAGTGGTTTAGTCATGCTGGCCACATGACCCGGAAAGCTGTCTGTGGACAAACTCTGACTCCCTTGGCCTGAAACAAGATGAGCACCACACCCCATAGGCACCTTTGACTGGACTTAACCATTAAGGGGTCCTTTACCTTTATACCTTTCATTAATCCTAGAATACAATACTGTACTAGTTTTCCATAAGCCACACCTTTGCTTAGCCTTTCCTTAACCTTTCCAACTATCAAACACTTGATGCAGGTTCCTCCTCAGTGCAATTTGAATGCTCAAACATGGATCAGAGTGTAAAGTTTAAAATGGTTAACTGGTGGGGCAAGTTTTAATTAGCAGAATGTGAGTTGAGAGCACAGGGGTGGGTGGGAGGGGGAGCACCTATGTAGGTTCTGGTGTTTTAGCACAACTTATAAAGAAAAAAATAAGAATCTCTTGGCTAACAAATTTATTATGGTATGATTTATTATGGTAATAAAACAGCCTGGATTGCAACCAGAGCATAGGTGGTGGAAATCTTGCTCTGAGACTGACTGAACACTGGTTAGAGCTCGTAACTGCACCATCATGTGACAGTGAGGATAGCAAATAAGACATACTTTGCTGCCTCTGTTGCATCCTTGAGGTGCTCTGGAGGTGGTTGTTCCTGGAAGACACGCCACTGGACCCTTGAAGGCGCACTGTGACACATATTTGTGTAAGAATTTGAAGGTACAGTGGCTCACCTTTGGAGCAATCTTGACCCCATGGCTTGGGCAGTTCCTAGCAAGGCATGCAATATCATATCTTTCCTTGTTATGTAGGATTGGTTTATGTGACCTGATATCATCAGAAAATGCTTGCAGTAAACGTGCTCTACTATTTGCTCTCCTGATGACTGTCCCTCCTGGCTAATTGAATGTAGCCATCAGGGTATTGTCAGTTTACCCTGGAGGGAGGTGATCCAGCTATGTGAATATATCAATCTGATCTACTGATTGGTGATGTATTTTGTATTTGTTGTATGACTGTAATTTTATTGTTGAACTGATACCATTCACTGCCATGACAATTTATTTTCTTAATCTTGAGGGTGCATAGAATGATTTATTTATTTATTTATTTATTTGCAAATAAAAACACATAAATAAATGTAAGCTTGTTCCACAATCTGCATGTTAGCCTTCTGGTTGTTTTTTGCTGCAGCGGACTCACATGGCTACCCCTCTGGAAATGTAAAGGGTGGGGGACGTAAATGATGACCTTTCCTTCTTGCAATCTTTGTTTATTCAATTGTTACCTCTCTCATGCTTCCATCAATATCTCAAAAACATCTGTATTGAGGTTTTTTGGTAATATGCACATTTATTTAAATTCGATCAATTAATTAACTGATCGGGTAAAGGTCTGATTATTGTAATGAACTAACAGTTCTCTAACAGGCTGACAGCCCTAATTATAAGTCTTAAAACACTGGAAAGTATTGATGTGGCACAGTGGCCTGCCTTAGAAATGTGGAGGCTGAAACGGTGCTGGTAAGCGATCCAGAAAAGGCTACTACACAGCAACAGTCTGGAAATTTCGGGAGAGAACATTCAGGTAGGAAATGAGCAAATGCACCACGTGAGATATGGTCTTATGAGACTAGTGCAATTCTTGCGTAATGGTGAAGGGCCAAACAGAAAGGGGGTCTCAAAGAAAGGGCATGAATCTAATAGCCAAGATTGTCTTATGAGCCTATGGAAGACCTGATGAGCACTATTTTCACATTCTTAATCTGAATGTTCGTTATGTGTGAATATTGCCTCCATTCTTATTTCATTGGTGTTATCACCAATGACATTCAATTAAGTCCCTGTGCAAGTGGAAATGAGTTCCACAAGCGCAATGGAACTTCTCCCACCCATGCCCCCCTCCCCCACCAATCTACTTTGGAAGGTGGGTGGAAATCCAAGCAGAAGAGGGAGGAATGGCAATTTCTGTTTCACTCATGGAAGTTCTTCCACGCATGCAATGATGCAATGATTTAGCTGGCTACAACATCAGATTTTCATAGTTGTTGAACCAAATATAAAAGTGTCATAATTACATTATCCCCACCTGAAAAAAAGAGAACTTGAGGACAGGAGGAGGATGGTGAATTGGAGGTCTCTACTTTTTCATCTGAGGCTAAAGGGGTTGTGCAAACCACATGGCTCCCGAAATATAGCCGGAGGGACCCTCAATGTGTGGCTTCAGTAACAGAATCAACTAGGACAGAAAGCAAAGATCTACTATTGTAATTAACTTAGATTAATCACCTGAAGAAATATGCCATTACAGTGTATCACAGCCTTGCTCATTGCCGTTGCCATTGCTGAGATCTGGCCAGTATAATTGTGACTTGAAAAGCTTGATTGTTGGCTACCAGGGGTGCCAACTTGAATAAAATATTGGGGGGACTCAGGTAAGCCCCATCCCACATAATCAATCACAAGACATGGCGTGCATGCACTATTTGAATTGCCATCCCTATTAAGGTGGGAGGGGGGAGCCCCAAATAATCTAAAAAGTTTTTAAAACATTCTAAGAACAGCTAAAAACTTGATCTCAGCCAGTGATGTCAAGGTTGCCAGGAACAGTGTCTTTCAGCCATCAAATGCCTGGATAAATAGTAATGTTTTTAAATTCCTCCTGAAAGTTAATAATGAGGGATACATACACACCCCACTAGGGAGAGCATTCTACAAATGGGGAACTGCCGCTGAAAAGTGAGTCATGGCCAACCAGGGCAGCCTCCAATGGCAGTGCCACCAACAAGGCCTCACCCGCTGATCACAGGGTTCGAGATGATTCATACTGGGGAAAACACTCTCTTACCAGTCTTGAGTGCTCATGAAGTGGATGGAGGCAGAGGAAAGGGCCAAAACTACAGGCAAAAGTGATTGCATTCCCAGTTGGGGTTTCTTTTGCATTGTGGTGCAGAAAGCTGTACAGGATATAAGTTATGTAGCAGGAACTCTCGGGTATAGATGGAGCTGTTTATGTTGGGTGGGTGACTGCCTCCCTATGAGCACGTAGAATCCCTCCAGGACTGGAAAAGCAATTCCTCTTTGGATGGAGTCCCAGGGGGTGTGCTGAAATGATGGAGTATTGAGTTTTTAATTGAGTATTCAGTTAGCCAGTTAATCGGTGGTGGTGGCAACAACAACAACTTGAACCAATTTCTGGAGAGGCAGACATATTGGTCTGTTGCAAAAAAAAAAAAATCAACAAACATTCTGGTGCCACCTAAAAGACTAACACTTTTATTATGGCACAAGCTTTAATGGACGAGAGTCCACTTCATCAGATGCATCTGATGTACTGGACTCTAGTCCACTAAATTGCATGTCATCATAAAACTGTTATTTGTTCAGGGCGGATTTCAGCATGGAGCTATGGCAATCGTTCTGTCAGTGCAAACATTTCAGCTTGCCAGACTGTTCAATCCTCCTCTTCTCTACGCTGTGTGTGGTTCTGGGGGTTCACCCTACCCCACCCCAGAGCCAATTTGGGGGGCACAAGCAGGGCGGGACAGAGGAGAGCAAGCTTTGTGCAAGCTTGTGCTAGTGGGAATTGCTAGTGGAATCCCACCTGAAGCAGACCCTCCAAGTGTCCCTATTTTCCAAGGACATACCTGATTTAGAGAAGCCATCAGAATTTCTGATTTGATCCCAGAATGTCCCACTTTTCCTTAGGACGCCCCTATTTTCATTGGATAAATATTGGAGGGTATGGAGTTATCTGAACCCCGATCCATCTGAAGGCAATCCTGTAAAATGAAGGTGTTTTTTTTTTAGTGTTTAATGTTTTGTTATGTTTTTATATATGCTGGAAGCTGCCCAGAGTGGCTGGGGCAACCCAGAAAGTTGTGTGAGGTATAAATAGTAAAATTATCATTATGGAATGGAATGTCACCATTTTCATAGAAAAAATGTTGGAGGGTATGCTGAAGGTGCCACAAAATACTTTTTGTTGAGCTTGAACCAGTTGACAGTAGCCATAGGAGCAGTAACTCAGCTCTATGGAGGGACTTTGCACACACCCCTCTTAAGTGTTGAAGGTGTCTTATCAGTTTTGAATCAGCACTATGAATATGGCTGGAGAACTGCATTTATGAGAATATTATGCCAATGCCCTGCATTCTGTCTATTGCTGTTTGACTTGTACTGCTGTTCTGCTAGTTTATAAGTCTGCCTGTAGCAGCTTATTTAGAGGATAGATTTGCTTGAAAGAGGTCAGGTGCATAGAAGCTAAAGTAAAGGCACACAGCCTAAAACTACATTCTCTAACACACTGTTGAAAGAGTGGTTTTCAGTAAGGCTGACCACATATTTATTGCCAATGACTGATGGACTTATCGCACCACTATACATTAACAAGGTCCATTAACAAGGAAATAAGTTTGGCATAACCAACTGATCAGGACCTTTATGTCCATATGGGTCCAGGGAACAGATATTTCTTTCTAGAAGAATGATCAGGTAAAAAAGGTAAAGGACCCCTGACAGTTAAGTCCAGTTATGAACGACTCTGCGGTTGTGGCACTCATCTCGCTTTATTGACCGAGGGAGCCATCGTTTTTCCAGGTCATGTGGCCAGCATGACTAAGCCACTTCTGGCAAAACCAGAGCAGCACACGGAAACACCGTTAACTTCCTGCCTATTCATCTACTTGCACTTTGATGTGCTTTCGAACTGCTAGGTTGGCAGGAGCAGAGACCAAACAACGGGAGCTCACCAAGCCCAAGGCTCAGTGGTTTACATCACAGTGCCACCCGCGAATGATCAGGTACTGTAACTCTAATTCCAGTTTTGCTTTGTTGTTGTTGTTGTTTAGTCGTTTAGTCGTGTCCGACTCTTCGTGACCCCATGGACCATAGCACGCCAGTTAACAGCTTGTCGATCAGAAGGTCAACGGTTCGAATCCCTGCGACGGGGTGAGCTCCCGTTGCTCGGTCCCTGCTCCTGCCAACCTAGCAGTTCGAAAGCACAAAGTGCAAGTAGATAAATAGGTTCCACTCCGGCAGGAAGGTAAACGGCGTTTCCGTGCACTGCTCTGGTTCACCAGAAGTGGCTTAGTCATGCTGGCCACATGACCCGGAAGCTGTATGCCGGTTCCCTCAGCCAGTAAAGTGAGATGAGCACCGCAACCCCAGAGTCATCCGCAACTGGACCTAATGGTCAGGGGTCCCTTTACCTTTACCTTACCAAGATGCTGTAATCCTACGTGCACTTACTTTGAAGTAATTTGCACTGAAATTAACACTGTTTGCTTCAAAGTAATCATGGATAGGATCAAGATGACTAGTCAAGAACTAGGTAGCCCTCTGTGCGCCATTAATTTATGGCAAATAAACCACTTTACCTCCCCCCCCTTCTTTCTAAATAAAGCTTAATTTTGTTCAACAGGGTTCCCCCTCCTATCCTACAGAAACATCGATACCCACAAAAGCTGCTGGGAACTATCATAGAATCATAGAGTTGGAAGAGACCACAAGGGCCATCCAGTCCAACCCCCTGCCAAGCAGGAAACACCATCAAAGCATTCCTGACAGATGGCTGTCAAGCCTCTGCTTAAAGACCTCCAAAGAAGGAGACTCCACCACACTCCTTGGCAGCAAATTCCACTGCTGAACAGCTCTTACTGTCAGGAAGTTCTTCCTAATGTTTAGGTGGAATTTTCTTTCTTGTAGTTTGAATCCGTTGCTCCGTGTCCGCTTCTCTGGAGCAGCAGAAAACAACCTTTCTCCCTCCTTTATATGACATCCTTTTATATATTTGAACATGGTTATCATATCACCCCTTAACCTTCTCTTCTCCAGGCTAAACATACCCAGCTCCCTAAGCCGTTCCTCATAAGGCATCGTTTCCAGGCCTTTGACCATTTTGGTTGCCCTCTTCTGGACACGTTCCAGCTTATCAGTATCCTTCTTGAACTGTGGTGCCCAGAACTGGACACAATACTCCAGGTGAGGTCTGACCAGAGCAGAATACAGTGGTACTATTACTTCCCTTGATCTAGATGCTATACTCCTATTGATGCAGCCCAGAATTGCATTGGCTTTTTTAGCTGCT
This sequence comes from Zootoca vivipara, assembly GCF_963506605.1. Lineage (NCBI taxonomy): Eukaryota > Metazoa > Chordata > Lepidosauria > Squamata > Lacertidae > Zootoca > Zootoca vivipara. Next base: position 83,232,079 of record NC_083277.1, on the reverse strand, counting down.
GCATCACACTGCTGACTCATGTCAAGTTTGTGGTCAACCAAAACTCCTAGATCCTTTTCACATGTACTGCTCTCAAGCCAGGTGTCTCCCATCCTGTATTTGTGCCTTTCATTTTTTTGCCCAAGTGTAGTACTTTACATTTCTCCTTGTTAAAATTCATCTTGTTTGCTTTGGCCCAGTTGTCTAATCTGTTAAGGTCATTCTGAAGTGTGATCCTGTCCTCTGGGGTGTTAGCCACCCCTCCCAATTTGGTGTCATCTGCAAACTTGCTCAGGATTCCCTCAAGCCCATCATCCAAGTCATTGATAAAGATGTTGAACAAGACTGGGCCCAAGACAGAACCCTGTGGCACCCCACTAGTCACTACTCTCCAGGATGAGGAGGAGCCATTGATGAGCACCCTTTGGGTTCGGTCAGTAAGCCAGCTACAAATCCACTGAATGGTAGCATTGTCTAGCCCACATTTTACCAGCTTCTTTACAAGAATATCATGGGGCACCTTGTCAAAGGCCTTGCTGAAATCAAGATAGGCTACATCCACAGCGTTCCCTTCATCTACCAGGCTTGTAATTCTGTCAAAAAATGAGATCAGATTAGTCTGACATGACTTATTTTTCAGGAACCCATGCTAACTATGTTAGTTCTGAGCATAAATGAGGGTTTAACAGTATAGTTGGGATTCCACAAGAGCTGAACATGAGAGTCTGCATAACTCTTCATCACATTTACCCTTGACTGTTGTTGGAACCCCAGGATGCCTTTTCCTTCTGGTTTTAAATGGTTAAGAATGGACAAAACGGTTATCTAGTGTGAAAAGGCACCATGGAGAAGTCCTGTGAGTTTGCATGTGATGCACAAAGAGCAGACTCTGGTACCTTAACCTAGGCTTCCTCCTGCTCCTTCTACAGTGGTCATCTTCTGTTGCAAACCCGCGCTGGAATGCACAAGCCTCTCCCTGAATCTCACCCAAACACTTCATCAATGATAACGAACCCTCTAAAAATCAATGATAAAATGGGCCCACTGACCCTCCACCTGCCTCAGCAAAAATGTAGGCTTTGCAACATTCCTTATTAGAATGCACACTGAGCAATCCACTTGTTCCCGCTCCCTCCCTAACACATGCATAAAAATGCTTATTTCTAAAAAAATAATAATCCATTAATAGGCTTACAATGACAGAGTGACCCAGATACCTCTTCACCCTCCAATTCAGGATACAGCACACTTTTTGAGTCCACAGGGATGATCATCAATAAGCAGGACTACTCAGCTGCAACCGGGGCACATGCATGAGTCACTGCTTTATGCCAGATGCTCCTCCTGGCAGTGACCACATCCCTGGCCCCAGTTCACCATCTCTAAAAGAAAAAGTGCATGAGCAGACGAGCAGTCCTATCTGGAGCACACTAAACTGCACCCCAATCAGCAGTCCCCAGTATCCAGAAGGGGCTGCCATTTTGCCACATAGCAGCTGACAGGTTTGTGAGTTACCAGACATACTTTACTATATATGTGTGTGCACATGCTTCCTTCTGGGTTTGGGGGGGGGGTATTTTTAGATTGAGAACACAGAATGTATAGTTTACAACTCAGCATGTCTAAATTCTCTCTCTTTCTCTCTCTCTCTCTCTCTCTCACTCACTCACTCACTCACTCACTCACCCTCTCCTTCCTTGGAACAGAGAAGTGACAAAGTGAGGGCAACACATTGGACAGAACTGGCCAAAGTGGAAGCTCAAGTCCAAAGCATGGATTCAATAAGGCCCTTTGCAGTTTCCAGCGAAATGTGGGGTGTTTGACTTGGAACAGAAGGACATGCCTCCTTTCCCCCTTACCTCTGTTAATGTCTGAGGATCCCTTGAGTTGAAGCTGGCTAGGCAGGGTGTGGGAAGGAGAGATGCCCCCTGTTCCTTAAGTGCTGAGAGGCCTGGGGTTAAAAGTTAGGAATTTTAGGGAGTTCTGAGGTTGGTTTTGTTCTTTTGTTCCACCCAGACCTCAGTATTCCTTCCTGCCTTGTTCCCATTCCTGTCTTTCTCCAGAGTGGCCAATCAGAATTGACCTTTGTCCCCCCCCCCCATCCGCCACCAACACCCTGAAGCAAATTAGCCACTGTATTAATTTCACAGGCAAAGATCTGCAAATACCTAATCAAGCCAGGTGCTTCGAAGTGCTGCAGTTGAGAGTTAGCTGGTGAGGCTCCATGAAGTCCATGCCATTCAGGGGGCTGGACAGAAATGAGCCTGTTCAGGTGCTTAAAGAATCTCTTAGTGGACCACAAGCAACAATGTGATGCAGCAGCAAAAAACTTATTGCTATTCTAGACTGCATCAACAGAATTATAGAGTCCAGATCAAGGGAAGTACTGAGCCTAGGGCTTGCTGATTGGAAGGTCGGCGGTTTGAATCCCTGCCAACCTAGCAGTTCGAAAGCACGTCAAAGTGCAAGTAGATAAATAGGTACCGCTGTGGCGGGAAGGTAAACGGCATTTCTGTGCGCTGCTCTGGTTTCGCCAGAAGCGGTTTAGTCTTGCTGGCCACATGACCCGGAAAACCTGTCTGCGGACAAACGTCCTCTCCCTCAACTAGTAAAGCAAGATGAGTGCCACAACCCCAGAGTCGTTTGCGACTGGACTTAACGGTCAGGGGTCCTTTACCTTTTTATTCTGCCTTAGTCAGAACACACTTGGAATATAGTGTCCAATTCTGGGCACCACAATTTAAGAAGGATGTTAACAAGCTGGAACATGTGCAGAGGAGAGCAACCAAGATTATCAAGGGTCTGGAAACTAAGTCTTATGAGGAGTGATTGAAGGAGCTGGGTATGTTTAGCCTGGAAAAGAGGAGACTGAGAGGAGATACAATAGCCATCTTCAAATATCTTAAGGGCTGTCACATGGAGGAGGGAGCATGCTTGTTCTCTTCTGCTCCGGAAGGTAGGACTTGAACCCATGGCTTCAAGTTACAAGAAATGAGATTCTGACTTAGCATTTGGAAAAACTTTCTGACAGTAAGAGCTGTTCAGCAGTGGAACAGACTCCCACAAGAGGTGGTGGACTCTTCTTCCTTGGAGGTTTTTAAGCAGAGGTCATCTGTCATGGATGCTTTAGCTGAGATTCCTGCATTGCAGGGGGTTGGACTAGTTGACCTTTGGGGGTCACTTCCAACTCTAAGATTCTAAGATTCTATGGTTCTATGTGAGGGGGCACACAAACCACATATAGGAGGTGCCTGAGCCTGGGAGCTCTGCCCCTAGCACCCCTGTGCAGACGACAACTACTACTACCACCACTACTACGGTACTACCATCACTACTACTATGATACTACTAGAATGATGCAGAGTTGTTAGTGAACACAAGGCTCACATATGCGATACATGTATTAAGAGTCTTCTAATAGCTACCACTGTAGCTCATGACAACGTGGAACAGAACTGGGTAACCTGAAGGTTGGGGAAATAAAGCACATAAATCTGGCTATGATAAAAAGGCCAGGAAAATCGAGTCTGGTCTCCAATAAACTCCTGCATAATGCTACTAAGGACAAATTGATAGTGGCACCTGGCAAGATAACTGAGCCAGTGGAATAATCCAGGTCATGCATTGTGCAGACAGAGAATGGACAGTTAGCTCATACCTGTCAGCACGTTCACTTTCTGCCGGAGAGTGTGGCATCTGTTATTTCCCCCTTTACTTTAATTTGAATCACATATGCAATTTAATCGTCTTTTTGTTGTTGTTCTGATTTGTTTAAAGTGCTTCAAGGTGGTCTTTTTTCACATTTTCTAAACAAGCTAGCCCTATGTTCATATTGTTCATGGGGAACATGCCTACCATAGAAATGCAACTTCCATGTTTAAGGACAGTACAGTACTCTGTATTTTTCCACTCTGTTACATCCAAGCAGGCTCACTGCATGGCCTTCCAGTTTCTCCTTTACTGCTGCGAATTGCTGGGGGAGTAGAAGCCTTGTGTGCTGCTGCTGCTGCTGCTGTGCTCAGTAAGAACAAACAGAGACAGGGAACAAAGGGAAGAAAAATAGTGATAACTTGAAATTTGGGGTAGACAGACACCAGTAGGGTGAAGAAACAGAGAAGTGGAGGTGACAGAGAAAGTGCAAAATGGGAGGACAGACCAAGAGAGAGAAAAGGGAAAGTTAAGAGATATGGGGTGCAAAGTTATGGTGGTGATGCAGGGAGAGGAGAAAGCTATGGGGTGCAGATGAAAAGGAGGGTTCAGAAGAATCTATGCCTGGGATAACAGAAGGGATAGAGAGACTCTAACAGCACAAAGAGAGGAAATAATACTTAGGGTGTGTGCAGAGGAGAAGAAAGAGGGCAACAGAGACCTGGTGGCAAAAAGAACAGAGCAAAAATAAATAATATGCTATGACAGGCATCCCCAAACTGCGGCCCTCCAGATGTTTTGGCCTACAACTCCCATGATCCCTAACTACCAGGACCAGTAGTCGGGGAAGATGGGAATTGTAGTCCAAAACATCTGGAGGGTCGAAGTTTGGGGATGCCTGTGCTATGAGGTACAGAAAGAAATCTAAGGGACGCAGGTGGTGCTTTGGGTTAAACCACAGAGCCTAGGGCTTGCCAATCAGAAGGTCGGTGGTTTGAATCCCCACAATGGGGTGAGCTCCCGTTGCTTGGTCCCAGCTCCTGCCCACCTAGCAGTTTGAAAGCACGTCAAAGTGCAAGTAGATAAATAGGTACCGCTACAGCGGGAAGGTAAACGGCGTTTCCGTGCGCTGCTCTGGTTCGCCAGAAGCAGCTTAGTCATGGTGGCCACATGACCCGGAAGCTGTACGCCAGCTCCCTCAGCCAGTAATGCAAGATGAGTGCCACAACCCCAGAGTCGTCCGCGACTGGACCTAATGGTCAGGGGTCCCTTTACCTTTACCTTACAGAAAGAAATGGGCTTGGCAGTGGTGGTGGGGAGACAGAGAATAGGTTAAAAAGAAAACATTTAAAATGTAGCAAAAATAATTCCTGGCAATTACTGTGGCGATGTGGGCCCCTTGCGTTAATCAGGAAATGTCAATGTCTCCCTCGGAGTGATCTGGCTTGTATGCACCTGTTGAAGGCAGATACAGCAGGCAGGAGTCAGCAACTCCTCCCCTTCCTTTTCAGGGCTGCAAACTTTGTGCTGCTCCTTTGCCACTCTCTTGATAAAGGGAAAGAAAGGAGGAGTGCTGCCCAGAAGAGGGAGAGGGAAGGATGGGAGGAGGCTGACTGGCAGGCACCCCACTGCAAGTAGAGCCCCACATCCCCTGGCTTCGTGGGGGATTGTGAGAACTCCCAGAGTGACCCACTCGCCCAAACATTCTCTCTCATGATCTTCCAGAATGTGCTCACAGCAGCAGGAAGCTTGCCCTTGCTTTACCAGACCAATTTTTTTTTTAAAAAAAACTGCTCGGCAAATTGCAAAAAAAAAAAAGGCTCATTGATTTCAACAGGAAAATGAAGCACATGCTCGGCATCAGTCTCCCTTTGAAGACACGAAAGTGCTTGACTTTGGTTGGATTGCATCCTCACTCTGTTTCTTGACCCTTCTTTTGTATCGGTGTGTAATGCAAGATGAAACTGTTTTTTAAAAAAGAACATATTGCAGCTATTTTTTAACTTCTTAGGTACAATGTAAGCTTGTGCTTATTTTAAATCTTCTGTTGCCTTTTGTTCATTGCATACAGTTGACATCCTTAATTCTTATGAAAAATGCACCATTTATTGAGATCAAGGTGTTTGTGGTGGTTGATTCTCTGTTTTAAACTCACCTGTAAAATCTGTCCTTTTCATAAGATGTTTCCTTATTTAAGGAAGCTGTTCAGTTTAGGCAAAAACCTCTTAACTTAAAACTAACACTTTTCATGTAACTAAAACTGTATCTTATCCTACCAGTTTCTAGACCTACTCTACAGAGGACGGTCCTCAGTTCTGAAGGGCTGTCAGGCGAAGGCCCTCTGAGTGGTCCTGTCCAAATCTGGTTTAGAGCTAGAGGGAGAGTATCAGGGAAGGACTTGATGCTGCCCATCCACAGTGAACACCTGAACAGCAGACTGAACAGCCAGACACAGGCCATGGCCTTCCCCCACGATGGTGAGATTTATTGTTTTTCTACTTAAACTGTAAGAATTATTTATAAATTTAAATCAATGCCTATAAATGACCAAATGTAAATTTGATGCAAACCTTTGCCCTCCTTTGCCCTCTTTTTTCACATGCCCTACACATCAGCATTTGAGCTTGACCACATGGCTACTGACGTCTCTGTTGGTTTTAAGGAAATAATTGGTTTTCTATAGGCTTCTTTGAAACTCCTCAGAAAGGTGGCAGCCCCACCTTGTGAGAAAGACAGCCTCTGCTTCCACTGATGGCAAGGCTGCCCTTTCTAAAAGGGATAGCTGGCACAGGTATCGCTGGTGTCAACTTTGAATCCCTCCCCACTCTACAATAATCATGTTATTTTCAAGATTTGAAAGGAGATTTTGGAAAAGGTGATATCCTGTATGCAAGTTCATCTTGCTCTATAAAAGTAGCAAACATCAACCACCCCAGCCCCTGTGCTCCACTCTGAAGAAGCTTTCCCCCTTATTCTCTTTCTTTCTTTCTTTCTTGTGCACTTTATGACCTACTTTTATTTTAGGATGGAGGCAAACAGGCTCCCCCCTCAGCAAGCTCTCCTGCATGCCCCAAGGGCCTTGTCTCCCTCCATGTTGTCAGAACTATTACCCACATAGGAAGCTGCCTTACACCATGTCAGACTATTTGTCCATTTAGTCCAGTATTCCCTCCAATTGGCAGCAGTTCTCCAGAGTCTCAAGCACAAGTCTTTCAAATTATCATTTGTATTTAGCGAAAGATAACCAAGGCAGACAAATAAGCCTCTGAGTTGCTGGATTCTTAGGACTTGTTGGGCAGGGTGAGGTGTTGTATGTAAGGTGCACAGCATTTATTTTGTGGCTGTAAGGCATCGCCCAGAGATTAATTTCCTTCCTTTGTGGTTTCATGACAACTGACTTCTACGTCGGGTTTCCCCCACTGCCATTAAAGTGCTCACTAAAGTGTTTTTGTTATAAGTGAGCATTTCCACAGCATGAATCAAACAATTAAAACTGAGTCCTCTGAGGGCAGGATGGATCCAGCAATAATATATCAATTTTTAAGAAAAAGATGTTCTTGGAATGAACTGGTTTGGTTTAGCAAAATTCACTGAATTAGCTCAAAATCTCTGAACTACACCTGAAAATAGTCCCCAGAATTGTCCAGTGCACTGAGCATGAATTAAGTTCATTGAATTATTTCTAGTTCATCGTCAAGTTCATTCTCTCGCATGTGTTTTTGACTTTGGAGGCCTTTAAGATTAAAGATAGTAATTGGTGGGGGGGGGGAAAGCAAACATTTCACATTCTGCTGTGTGTGTGTGCCTTGATGCTTCCTTAGTCTTAATTATAGACTTTAAACATGGTTTATACTTCAGCATAGTAGCTTGTAACATTCTGAAGTCTGGGTGCAGGGAGGGATGCGAAGAATCATTTGGAAGAATTTGAATCGAACTGCGAAGTGAATGTGAACTGAACCAGTTTATTTTATAAAGGAACAAAAGTGAACTGGAATTAGTTCCTTTTGGGACTTGTCAACCTTGAACTAGAACTAGTTCCTTTTTAAAATGAACTTCCCCAGTTCTGCAATGGATACACGAGGCTCAAGACCAAGCAAAAAGGGTAGTGGAGAGAGAGAGAGATCACTTCCCTTCTCATCTGTCCCACATGCCGTGATGGGAGTGGTTGTGCACCTTTATAGATCAGTAATGTGAGAAACCACATGGCGAATAATGGACTATGATTCACTTTAAGAGACATATTAGGGAAACACATTCGCCCTTAGTAGCTTATCATGTATTTTTCTCTCCAGTACTCTCAAATATACTGTTGTGAGCTCAGCTGGCTTGATCACTGTGAATGAGTGGTCAAGTCCTTGATAAAGGAATGTTAATGTTCTTTAATGATTGTGGATGGTCTCCTGAATAAGCAATTCCATTTCACAGGTGGGGTCTGAGAGGAGCTTTCTCTGCACCTCTCTACAGGCACTAGTGCAGCTTCCCACTGTTTCTCTGGATCTGCTGCCTATTTTTAGGCGTTTGATTGCTTCCAGTAGGTGCTGCTAATATTATTTGTAGATAAAACAAATATCACAAGGCAGCAGAAATCTCCTTTACTCTCTCATCCAAATGAAGTGGAATTCTTTCCACCTTATGCTGAATCCGACCAGGGTTTCAGGAGTCTTCCGTAGCCCTACCTAGAGATGGGAAGGAGACCTTCAGCACTCAAAGCATACCATTTATGATTCAGCTAGTATCTGGAGTGGATTTGAATTGATTTTATATGTGTGCTGTTGTTATTTTCAGCTATTTATATGGAAAGACCTACTTGCTTTTTTATTTTAAAGGTTGCTTTAACTGTTTTTATATATGTAACTGTTTTATATATACACCAATTATATTGTAAATCGCTTCAGGATGCGTCATGGGAAGGGACTCAAAAATGAAATAAATAAATAATAGCTTTGACCTTTCCTAAGTGAGATTGTAATAATACAATCACTTCCCTGGTCTATTCCCCACCCCCACCCCATCCGCCGCAATATATAGTTTAGAATATTTGTGGAGTAAAAGTTCCGCTCTCAGGCGGAAAAGGAGGGGGTGATATGTCATGGTTGCTTAATGTTAAGTTGCACTGGTTTCTCCCTCACGCCCACCTCCCCTGCATAGATTGAAACAGATCAGTAAAGATTAATTAGTAAAGATTTGCTTCCACCTCCTTAACTGAAATCGCAACTCCCTATTAGGATATGAGAACTTACTTTATGGCTTTGCGTTCGTGTTGCACCTACAAGGTGATGATGTGGAGGTACATGACATGGGATGCTTCAGGACGGGGGTGGGGGGAGGGCTTAAGTTGCAAATGAGACATTGAGGTATTGCAAATGCTTTGATGGCAGCAGACTTTTTTCACTTACTGAATTTCCTCTGGAGAGGGTAAATCCAGATTAAAGAGGGGGTGGCGGGGGTGGAATACAGGCTGGTGTCTTGATGTCAGTGACGTCATGTGTACACTGCAAAAACTAGCAGGCATGAGGAGTACTGATCCCACAATAAACATCTACCCAGAAGCACCCTAGGAAACATGCTCTGCAATATGACTGGGAGGCACATGTTGCCTTGTGACAGGTGTGCAGATGCATGTAGTACATGTAAATGTTGCATTGCTCAAAGATGCAGGATGGTGGGTAGGTGACATTCCATGGAGGTGCAATGTAGGTTAGATAGATAACATTACCCAGTTTCAGAAGAACGATCCTTGCTATTCTCCACCAGGTATATCTATGAACATTTCCCCCTTCCAATTGACTTTTATTTCATGAGGCAGAGAGTGTTATTTATTTTTATTTTGTTAAAAAAAACTGCTGATCTGTCTCCTTTTTGGTAATTGTTTTATATTGTTTAACAGAACTGTAATGTCATGTATGCGGCAAAGTGCCCTGTGTTATGGGGTTGTTGTTTTTTACACCAGGAGGATGAGATACAAATGTTTGAATAAAACGATATGGAAAAAAATTGCAAGGCTTTGCAGAAGAGTATATAGTTCAGGTATTGCCTTCTGCTTATGACTTTAATGAATTAATATCGCACACAGATGTACTGTTTGCAGAGAGCCAGAAATGCAGCCTTGCAGACCCTGCAGATTCGGGGAGGGGAGGCAAATCCATGAGAAGCAGCCTCTATTTCTTTTTAATTAAACTCTTCAATCAACCCCCCTTTTTTTCCTTTTCCCTACTCCCAAGGCTCTTCCATTAGTGTTTCCCTCCCTGCCTTACTAATGGCCTTGCAGGCCCTTCCCTGTTATAACTCTCCCTGCCGCCCCACCTCTGGGTTTTGCCACTCTCCCCTCCTACAACTGTATTTCCCAGCCCACGCTGCTCAGAGCATGATTTACGAGAAGGCAACGCCAATTCCAGTCTGGCAGGAGAGTCGGGTACCACATTGGCTGAGAGAATGGCGCCGGTGCCAGGCCAGGGGGGAGCCCAGAGGGTGCAGCTTCCCAGAAAGAAGGTCGAGTGTGGAGGGAGGGGGACTGGTTGGCCAAACGCAGTAGCACCAGCGGCAGCAGCAGCCACAAGCTCTGCAGGAGCAGAGAAAACTGAGCGATGGCATCAGGTCCAGCATTCCTTCCATCCCGCCCATCTGTCTGATACAGGAGCAGAAGGGGAATCCTGAATGCAAGCAAACAAACAGACAAAAACACGACAACAAGGCGGCAGGCAAGTTCCCTTCTGCCCTGAGTGCTTGTTTCTCTCCTGAAAGGCACTCTTAACATATAGGTGGTGCCTTGCACTGTTGAGCTGCTATGCCGTGACAGAGACACAGATTTCACAAGCTGCCCCCGTTTCTTCAGCGCCGTACTTAATTGCTCATTCACTCCCATGGAGACACATTTATCTTAAAGCATCAGTAGAGGCAAAAGATGCAGAGGGTGACAAACAGAGACTCCTCCTCTCTCGGCAAGCATAAAGGAGACATTGCAGAGCTGAGATTCGCGTCAGGGCTCCCTCCCTGTTGCTCTCATGTAGGATGATGCTCCCTCCAGCTCAGAGAACCGATGCCCCTGGGAATGCACTGCACGTCTGCACAAACACAGCCCACTGCAGGGCAGGAAACTGTCCATCCTTGAGACAAGGTTCTGCCACCTGTGGGCATGAGGAGGAGCTAGTGTGCCTTTCTCGGCTGAGAGCCCTTCATATTCTCTTGTTTCTCTCCTGCCTCTGGAGCTGCCCCGCTGCCTCACAATGCGTCCATCAATTGTATGCCACCAGAGGAAGCACAAAGGTAGGGCACAGCCAGTAGACACAGGTTCAAATCTCACCCACGCAGCCATGAAGCTCACAGCCTCTCAGATTAGCCTTCCTCACAGGTTTGTTGTGAATACAGAATTGGGGGTGAGAGTGGGAGGACCATGTGCATCCACCCTAGACTCCTTGGAGGAAAATGAAATAAAAATGTAATGCTCTATAAAGCACGGAGGGTTGGGAGGCATAACTCAGTGGCAGACAACTGCCTTTAAACATAGAAGGTCCCAGGTTTTATCCACAACATCTCCAGTTAAGGTGGGGAGATCTAAGACTTGGGGGCTGATTGTGGTTGCCCAGGCCTCTCTAACTGACTCTAACTCTCCCCCTTTCCCAGGACACTCCCCCTCTCCCCAGGCTGCACCCCCTCATTGCCCTGCTTCGGCACACTCCTTGGGTATTTTTGCCTGGCTGGAATGTGTCCTTGAATTCCGATCATGTCTCTTGCTTGCCTGGATGAAGGATAGAGGTGTGTAGAAACTAGCTTGCTGTACAGTATAATGGTCATTCCTCCACACACTTTTGCCCCTGGCCCTGCCCACCCCTGGCATGTGGCCTCTGGAAGGTTGCTCAGAAGGGAAGGCAGCTGCCCTCAGGCTGAGAAAGGTCCCTCATCCCTGAGTTAAAGGGAGCAGAACAGGAAAAAAGCCCTGCCTGAGGCAGCTGCCAGTAAGCAGGCAAGGAGAAGCAATGGCCTGGCTCACCATAGCCTGTTTCCTGCCTGTGTTTGAATACTAAGCCGACTAGAGATCAGGCATCTTTGAAAGCTGAAACCCATCCTGATTAGGGTTTGTTGGGATGCATGGCGGAGACTGCAAGCATGCTTAGGTCCCTCTCAGCCCAGTGGAAAGCCTGACTGGGAGCAATGAACCAGCACACCTGATCCTCAGGATTACAGAGGTCTGGACTGGATCCAAGACTCCCTCTGGTGACTCCTGCGTCTTTTAAGATGGCCAGTACTGTCTCCTTCACATGCAGGTCTACAGCTGCATTGCTGCTCCTCCTGGATATGGACGTCTTGCACGCCTTCCCTTTTCCCTGGCGCAGGTGATGAGTACTACCTTCTGCAGAAAACTGCCTTCTCTCTCTCTCTCTCTCTCTCTCTCTCTCTCTCTCTCTCCCTCTCTTCGAAGGGCTCCCTGAACTAGGGCTATCCCTGATGGCTGAAGCCCAGGATGTCTCTCCAGGGATGCAATCCTGCTTTTTGCATTAATAATTTACACCATGTTGTTCAGCTAATAATGGCCTTTCCTTGTGATTAGCTCACTTAATGGGCTAAAATTGGCAAGAGAACAATGGGGCTTTAATCTTCCTGGGGAGCGTGGCGGGTGGGGGAGGTGGGAGGAGAAGGAATACATTTCCTAGATCTTCTGCACTTGTGGAATATCTTGTTGCCCCTGTCTCTGGCAAGAGGAGAGGGGCAAATGGGCTTGCAGGTGCCAGAGACCCCTCCTCCAAACACATCATCCTAAGCCTGTGTGTGTTCCAAGTCCTCTGGCTGTAGGAAAATGCCCTGCAATACAGTGGTACCTCGCAAGACGAATGCCCTGCAAGACGAATTTTTCGCAAGACGAATGCGTCTTGTGATCTGATAGTGACTCGCAAGACAAATTCATTTTGCGACAAATTCATCTTGCGAATCACGGTTTCCCATAGGAATGCATTGAAATTTAATTAATGCGTTCCTATGGGCAAAAAAAGAAATTCAATGCATTCCTATGGGAAACCGCGATTCGCAAGACGAATTTTTCGCAAAACGAATTGACTCGCGGAACGGATTAAATTCGTCTTGCGAGGCACCACTGTATATTTCTCTGATTACAGGTATGAAGCATGAAGAGCTCCTGGCTAGGTTGTGGCATGCATTGCCCATACCTGCCTCCCATCCTTCTCAATCACTTCTCAATCAGCGTTTTGATACCACCCTCTACTGGCTCCTGGAAGGGGGGCAACATTTGTTTGCCAAAGGTATCTGGTGTGGCAACCGCCTTAAGAACCATAGGAGGAGGCAGTTGTTTCTTAGGGGGCCATTGCCACCTGGGGAAACTCGTTTCGGAGAGGCGGTGGCCACAATCATTTTGAAAGGGCAAGGCCTGCACTCCCTGGTAAACACAAATGCCGCCTGAAGTCCCGAGTGGCTTTGCATTGGCTTTATCCGTCAGTGTGTGCTTGAATTCCTGATCTCCACTTCCCGGTCTCTCTGTTCCTCTGACCTGCCTGTCTCTAGCTTCATTGCTACTCCCTGCTTTCTGCTCCGCTTGACAGACTCCTTGGCTGTGACCTTGGCTCTGCTTGACTCTGACTTTGGCTCCCCCTCTTGCATTGGTTTCTGTGTTTGAACTGTCTTCCTGGCTCCTGACCCTGTTTCTCTGCACAGTCCTCAAAGAGGATCACAGCGGACACACAATGGCACCAGCCCTGAATAGGAGTCCCAGGTCCCACTTTGATTAGACTATCTCGGCTCAGTTTTTTTCTCCTGAGGTGGGGGCAGAAACAAGAAGGCACCAGCCACCTGCCCACCCCAGAAGCTCCCTTCTCCTATGCCAGGGATGAGCAGACTTCAGCCGTTGATTTTGTACTACGTCCAAACAATGCTACAGTAGTGTAGCAGGCCAGGAGCAGATAGAATCATGGAATTGTAAAGTTGGAAGGGACCCCGAGGTTCATCTAGTCCAACCCCCTGCAATGCAGGAATACGGTATGCAGCTGTCCCATATGGCGTTCAAACTTGCGACCTTGGTGTTATCAGCACCATGCTCTAACCAACTGAGCTGTAGAATTAAAGAATGGGGTGCCTCTGAGCCCGGACCAGGAAACTGTTTTTAGTACTAGAATTGAGCTCACAGTCTTTTCACATAAATATCCACTCCTGGTTCCCCTCCCCAAGCTTTATTTGCTTCAGCAGCCTAATTTAGGGGACACACACACACACACACACACACACACACACACACACACTTATGTTGTTGCTAATCTACTAGAAATTACCCAGAGATCTGACACCAGTTGCTGGAAACTGCAGGAGGGGAAAGTCTGCTTGAGCTCAGGTTCCACTTGCTGGTTTCCCACAGGCATCTAGTTGGCCCCCATGAGAACCGAATGCTTAACTAGATGGGCCATTGGTCTGATCTGGCAGGTTCTTCTTGTGCTCTTAACTGTGCCCACCCCTGTTCTAAGCTACTAAACCCATTTCCTCCTTATTTTCTGCTGTAACCAACTAACGCTATTTCCCTGCACAATGTCTTCCCTAATGCTATTGCCACAACTGTAAGCATGTTTGCCTGGTTGTATATCCCAAGGGTGGGAAAGAACTGGCCTGGGCAGTGGGGTGGCGGGGGTTGTAGTAAGTGGAAAGGAGAGGATACAAGCAAGAAATGCAAGGAAAGAAACCCTCCTCCAGGTCCTGCTCCTCACCCTCCTTGAGTGCTTGTGCCTAGCTGAAATGTTTCCTTGAGCTCTTGCTTGCCTGCCTGGAGAAGTGGGGGTCTATTCGTTTATTAGCAATTTCTAGGATTGTATGGTTGGAATGTAGGCAATTGAACTACAATACTGTGCATTGAAAGCAAATCCAGTGCATATTTAAAGCACGTTACTTTCCCCAAAGAATCCTGGAAACTGTAGTTTGTTAAGGATGCTGGGAGTTCTGTCTCTGTGAGGGCGGGGAACTACAGCTCCCAAGATGCTTTGTGGGAAGTACTGTGCTTTCAATGTGTGTTGGATGTGCTTCAAATGTTTGGTGTGGATCTGCCTAGTCACATCTGCTGCTTCACCCACTTTTGCTCCACACACACACACACACACAGCTCCTGAAAGGTTGTCAATGAGGAAACAGCCTGTGGGCTGAACAACTTCCTCCACCTTGATACATTCCACTGAACTGAGCAGGATTGGGGAGGACTTACTTCTAACATGCTGAGAATTTAGTTGTAACTCTCTCTTTTTACATCACAAAAAGATCCCTTGCAGCATGAGGAGAGTGAGAGATTTTTGTGATATAAAAAGAGACTCTCCCCTCCCGCAGAGTCTCTCCCCCTACCTCTTACTTAACTGTAGATCCCAATCATGAACCCAGTGATTCAGTTGTCACTGTTACCTCTGCTAGCTGGCAGATAATTCTCACTGCCCCAGAGTCTAACGCTAGCACAACTGTAAATAAGTGAAGCAGTCTCCTCTTTTAAGTAACTTCTATGGTAAGTAACACGAGCTGAGAAAGCACTGTGTTTGTGCAAAACTCATCAGACAATCCCATAATAACCTATTGAGGCCAGGACTCAATGGCCACTGTAATGGCAAACTATTTGTGCTGGCTAAATAGTGATTTGAAGGAAGCTGAAAGGAGAGGACATAAGAAAGAAATGCACGGAGAAAACAGCTGCTTCAACTGCATGGCTGCAACAAGCCCCTCAGAAAACAGTATATTTGAGCTGATGCCTTACTGGTGGAGAAATATGGGATGTGTCTCCTTCCCCAGTACAGACAAACCCCAGTTCCATAGTGGTTCAGATTACATGCGCCACAAATCCATCTAGCCCCAAATAAATATTCTTTTGCCAGGGCAGTCTTGGAAGAGGCACCCTAAGCTCCACAGACTCAAAAGATGTAGTCCACCCATTTCTTCAAAGGTCTTTCCTTCAGCTCCAGCTTCATAGACTCCCATGGGCCAGACACGGCCCTCTCCTCTTCCCACTGCAGGGCCCTCCCTGATTTCAAGGGAACCGCAAACTCTTCCGAGACTCTGACCTACATTCTTTCATTCCAAGGACATCTTTGGAAGGCACCAGTGCACTTAGCTTTCACATCTCACATTACTTAGCACCAGGCGCCATCTTTCCTCATATCTCCAACACCCTTCTTAATTACTCTTCATACCATCATTTCTCATGGAAATCCATTTCTCTCAAGGCAAATGTGAAGGTGAAAGGTTACAAAGTATTGAAACGAAACTCCCATCCTCAAGGGGAGGGGAAAGAAGGTATTCCCCATCAGGTCTGACCTTCCTCCTCACTGAGTTTAACACAGAAACACACAAACACAAGCACTTTTTCTCAGAGTAAACTTAATTTTGAGATTTGGAGTCGGCAGGTTAAAATTAGCTCAGTTTGTTAATAAGTCCTGTACCTAGATTGCTAAAGGACTGAGGAAATGTGAATTCTTGAGGGAGAAACTATTCAGGCACCTCTTCCATTGATATATAAATATATAATATATTTGAATGGCATTTGTTGCCAGTTATTGGCACCACGATATTTACAGAAATGACCTTCCCATCTTTCCTTGATGAAACATTGCTTCGTGCTCAACATTATTGAAGTCCTGAAAGCAGGAATGGGACACATCTCCTTTGGATATGTCTCCAGGTAAACAGCAATTCACACAGATCTACAGTCAAGGAGGTCCATGCTGCTGCCAGCTTCATCCTGGAGCTGTGGCAGCCACCTGTGAAGCCAGGATTGGAGCCAAGCAGCTGTCATTGCCTCTGGGTTATTGCTAAATAGATTCCTGCCAATGCTATGTACCCCATGCCCTTGTAACAAAGCCGCCTGGGTTCCCTGCATTGCACAGCAGCTGCCTCTGCTTGATTAAGGCTTCCAGTGGCATATGCTGATAGCGGTGGTGGTAACCAGGGAAAGATCAAGCCAAGGAAGGTATGGCCGTCAACCCAACACAACTGGACTCTTCCGTTTCTAGGACATTGCCTTTCATAGGTAGGTCTTTCCCACTCGATCTTGGCAGCCCGAGAGACCAGGCTAGTAGTTAAAGCCAAAGGGAGGCAGGAAAAGAACTAGCAGCCTATTATGGTCCTCCATCATAAGCAACAATGGTTTCACCACCAGTTATGAAAATGAACGGACCATTGTTACAGCTAAAAGAAACCCAACAGGGGGAGAAATGACAATAATGAAAGAAAGGAAACATTTGAATAGGAAGCAAATAACTCAAATGTGAATAAACTGAAAATCAATTGGAACACTGCTACCCAGCATAAATGTTTGAAAAGTACAAATTTGGGAATTGTGTTTCTTTTGTTGTTTAGAATTCAGATATTTTCAAATGAGCGGCATATACCATTCAAACTGCATATTTAATTATTCCCTAGAGTGAATCTGGTAACCTCTAGATTAGATTACTGCAATGCGTTATATGTAGGGCTCCCTCTGAAGATGGTTCGGAAACTTCAGCTGGTGCAGAATTCAGTGGCCAGCTTACTCATTGGGACAAGACAGTTTGAGCATATTACACTGATCCTGCTTAAATGGCTCAGGACCACCATACCTCAAGGACTGCCTCTGCCATGTGATCATCATCTGAGGCTCTTGTTCATGTGCCTCCTCCATGAGAGGACTGGAGGATGGCAACACAAGAATGGGCCTTTTCTATGGTGCCTCCCCATTTGTGGAATGCTCTCCCCCCCGAGGACCGCCTGCCCGCAACTGCCTTCCATATATTTAGGTGCCAGGTGAAAATGTTTTTCTATAACCAGCCCTTTGACTGATTACCATTTTCTGTCCTTTTAAATGTGTTTGTGGGAGGGGGCTATTGGTTTCTGTTTTATTATGTATTTTGTGTCCTCATTTTGTATTTTTATGTTGTAAACTGCCCTGTGATCTTTCAATTAAGGGTGGTATTTAAATTTAATAATAAAAATCAATTCCAGTTCCGCCAGAACTGTGCGGCTGGTCAGTTATGGAGGAGAAGCTGCTGGGTATTCTGGAAAAGAGACATGAAGAAGGAGATATTGTAGTTAATCTAAGAGAAAAATCTTCAGGCTATGAGCATTACTACACTACAAATATATATTGGCTTTGTATCAGTTGAATTATCAAGGCTTACCCCCCAAAGAATCCTGGGAACAGTAGTCTGGTGAGGGAGTGTAGTGGAGCACTTTTTATTTTTTAATTATTATTTGTCTAGCTCTCTAGCCCCATCACAGAATACAGTTGCCTGACTTCCTTGGGGAGATGGAATGACTATTAGAGCAGTCAGTCTTTCTGTTTTCCAGACAGTTTTTCTGCTTTTATGATTAATTTTAATTGATTTTATCCACCATATACTTTTTGTAATTTTTTATGCTTAGAAACTTTGGTGATTAAATGGTATTTTAAGAGCTGAAATAAAATTAAAAACAAAGAGTGGCACAAGAAACAAGAAGCAGTGCTGGCCAGGAGCAGCTAAGAATTCTCTGAGCTCAAGGGTCTCTTTTGGACACTTGATTCCGTGTGCTGCTGTTCACAAAGGCATTGTAAGAAACCAGTGGCAGGCAGCTGAATGTCTTACTGAACAGAAGAGAAGAACATGAGCTGCTGTATTCTTAAGTGCCACCTCTCCTCAAAGTGGACTACTCAACTGAGTCTTCATCTAGGGTAGTTTCAGGCATTCTGATTCCCTGGAGACATTCTGACCTCATCGTTCCCCCTCAACACGACTCCTCCAGGCTGCTGTATCCCAGGATACCCATAACCGGTGCTCTTAGTTCCTGGTCTACTACCACCCATCACATCAGGAGCCACAACAGGCTGTAGCGTGGAGGAGCCTATATCCTCATGTGCCTCTCTGTTATAACAAGTAGAAAAAGCAGGCATCCCCAAACTGCGGCCCTCCAGATGTTTTGGCCTACAACTCCCATGATCCCTAGCTAACAGGACCAGTGGTCAGGGATGATGGGGATTGTAGTCCCCATCTCCCACAAGCTGCATCCAATGATCGTAGAACGACAGGAAAGCCCTGAATGTACGTAATTATGCCACATCACATGGTTATTTTTGAAGCATAATCAGAGAGTCTGGTTAAGCCAAGGGTGGGGAATCTGGCCCTCCCAACCCTTACTGGCCCCAGGCAGCATGGCCAAAACTCAGGGCTGGCAGGAGTTGTAGTGCAGTGGCATCTGGAGGGCCACTATTTTCCCATCCCTGGATTCACCTACAGTCCTAGAGAAAGAAATAATAATAATAATAATAATTTATTATTTATACCCTGCCCATCTGGCTGGGTTTCCCCAGCCACTCTGGAAGGCTTCCAACAGAAAATTAAATTACAGTAATCTATTAAACATTAAAAGGGACCCAGGTGGCGCTGTGGGTTAAACCACAGAGCCTAGGGCTTGCTGATCAGAAGGTCGGCGGTTTGAATCCCTGCGACGGGGTGAGCTCCCATTGCTTGGTCCCAGCTCCTGCCAACCTAGCAGTTCGAAAGCACGTCAAAATGCAAGTAGATAAATAGGAACCGCTACAGCAGGAAGGTAAACGGCGTTTCCATGTGCTGCTCTGGTTTGACAGAAGCGGCTTTGTCATGCTGGCCACATGACCTGGAAGCTATACGTCGGCTCCCTCGGCCAATAATGCGAGATGAGCGCGCAACCCCAGAGTCAGTCACGACTGGACCTAATGGTTAGGGGTCCCTTTACCTTTTTATTAAACATTAAAAGCCTCTCTAAACAGGGCTGTCTTCAGATGTCTTCTAAAAGTCTGGTAGTTATTTTTCTCTTTGACATCAGATGGGAGGACGTTCCACAGGGTGGGCGCCACTCTGCCTGGTTCCCTGTAACTTGGCTTCTAGCAACAAGGGAACTGCCAGAAGGCCCTCGGTGCTGGCCCTCAGTGTCCGGGCAGAACGATGGGGGTGGAGATGCTCCTTCAGGTATACTGGACCGAGGCCATTTAGGGCTTTAAAGGTCAGAACCAACACTTTGAATTGTGCTCAGAAACGAACTGGGAGCCAATGGAGATCTTTCAAGATATGTGGTCTGTTCTTTCCATATACAGTGGTACCTCCGGTTACCTTCGTTTCCTGCTTGGCAGGGGTTTGGACTGAATGGCCCTTGTGGTCTCTTCCAACTCTATGATTCTATGATTCTACGAACTTAATTCGTTCCGGAGGCCCATTCTCAACCCAAAACCGCTCGTAACATGAGGCACACTTTTGCTAATGGCGCCTCCCGCTGCTGCTGCGCTGCCGGCACACGACTTCTGCTCGCATCCCGGGGCAAAGTTCGCAACCGGGAGCATCTACTTCTGGGTTAGCGGAGCTCGTAACCTGCAGCGTTCGCAAGGGGGATGGTATATAACACGAGGTTCCACTGTAGCTGCCATCTTCCTAGTGCCACAGCTACAAAGTGGCCAGTTTGATTAGGGGGGGGGGGAGGATGCAAAAATTGGATAACTAACCTCATTGGAGAATATAAGTCAGGCAGGGACACAGGACACTTAGAAGGCTCATGTGTAACATGAATTTTGACAATAAAACTGGGAATGAAAGGAAATGATGAGCCATTAGACTGTATTATAATCCAGGGATGGGGCCCTCCAGATGTTGTTAGGCTGCAACTTCCATCATCCCTAATCGTTGGCCATGCTGACTGGGGCTGATGGGAACTGAAGTTCTACTACATATGGAGACCACAGGTCCATGCCCCCCTCTTGTGAACTAACACTTTTCATGGAGATCTGCTGAGGCTATGACAGCTGGTGATGGGTTTTTTTGTTTTTTGTTTTTTCTTTAAAAAAACAATCATTTCATAAAGGCTGAAGGAGAACTCAGGAACCCACAGCTGTTGTATCTAGAGGCACACCATTATGCATGGTGGCAAAAATAGTTTGGGAAGCTCAAGCTCATCAATTTCATTTTGAGATAATTTCACAAACAGGTGGCTCTGCTGACGAAAAGAAGACAGGACACCACTCAAGGCACCAGAATAAGCAACTGAGCGCTCCAACAACATCTATTAAGAGGCAGAAATACCAAGTTTAAAGGCCAAGTTTACACAAGCAGCTCTGCTATGGAATACATTGTTTGCAATGGCTGCAACTTGCTGATAGGATGAACAGAGGCAGCCATGCGGAAGGCCCATGGCGCATACAGAACTCTATTTGCATTGAGTTTTAGCATGAAGTACAAATACTCAAGAGGTTAGAGAACTTGCGATAGTATGACATCATCACATATAGATATGGAACTATAATATTAATTATTGTATAAAGAAACAGTTGCCAATGTGGCACCTGTAGGAGCAGTGACATCCTTGACATCTTCCCCTGCTCTCAACAAAGCCCCTTGAGCCCCCTCACTCACTGCGATCTTGGTCGTGAGGGTGATTACCTTTTTTCTTCAAGAAGTACATAAGAACTGAAGGAAGAAGTTGGAAGAGTGATGCTCTTTCCTACTTCGTTTTTCACTTCCAGGGCCTTTTCAAGGCTGAGATGAATTCTGCTGGATCTTAGTTTTACACAGATTCCTTAGGAAAGTAAAGTGACAGGTGCACAGTTTCTTTCTGCGTCTTTGGGGTGAAGGCAGTTCTGGAGAAGGTGACCACAGTACTTGCTTACAAACCCCAAGGTGCCCAAGTGGCTAAAAATATAGAAATGCAGGTGAAATGGAGGATTGCTCAGGGAGAGAAAGGTGGGTTGCTTAGAAATCCAGTTCGTTACTTACTTACTTACTTACTTACTTACTTATTTATTTATTTATTTATTTAATAAAATGTATTACACTGCTTGATTGTTAAAACAAAAACCTCAATGTGGTTTATAAGATAATGAATAATTGTTTGCAGAGGTGCAGCTATCTCTAGCCCAGACAAGAACGTAGGGGATGATACATTTTAAACACGAACAAAGTGCAAAAATGGTAGCTACTAGTGGTATCTGGCTGTGCTAGAAAGGCAGGATAAAGGAGTGTGGAGGTTTTGTAATGATTCTAAAACTGCCAGCTATTTTCAGGATGCAACCATCCCAGCAAAATCTAATTGGGTTGTGAAAAATGTAGAAAATGGGATCAGGAAACAGGATGCTTTTATTTCAAAGAGAAAGTCTGCGTTCTTTGGCACACAAAAAGAGCATTGCGTGCGAGTACTTCAACTTAATGTGCTGCCGTTGATGGACAAGGCCCCATAGCTCTGTGACAGAGTAATCGTTTTGCACACACAAGGCCCCAGTTTCAGCCTCAGCACCTTCAGTTGTGGTGGGGAAGAGGACCACAGGAACCTGGACTGGGGAAGCCCCTTTCTGCCTGAGACCTTTGAAATCCAGAGCCAGTCAGATGTTGTTTTTATTGTGGGATTTTTTTTTAAGGCAGCAAACATCTTTTTAAAGACAACAACAACAGATAAACAATAAAGCAATCACAAAAGTGGCAATCAATAAAGTAGTACATCAAAGAAAGCAACTTTAAAAAAAAATCTCACTGAAGGGTGACTAATGGCTCACTGCAACAAAATGTCTTTCAGACTATAGTGCACCCCAAGTTCATACAGGCAGAGATGCCCACTCAACATCTGCATGTGTCTCCCAAACCAATTATCCCTCAGTGAATTGGCAGAAAAAAGTGAAGACCAACAAAAACAGTGTTGTGCAGACCCTGAGGGGCAAGGTGTTCCAACAAGTAGTTGCTAGGTAGACCAAGAGTCTATCTCAGAATAAAGTGGATTCATATGGGTTGCTTGGCCTAGCGACTCATTCCTCAGTCTAGATAACTCTAAGCTCTTTAGGGTGTTTGCAATGCTCTCCTGTTGAGGTGAACTTAACATGCACCTGTGATGTTTGCATAATGCACACCTGGAAATAGATGCAAACCATCTGTTTTGCAGGATCAGACCATCTTGAATTAGAATCCACATTAACTCCAGGCTTCTGCCCCCGTTGCTAGAAGCAACGGAGGGAATGAGCTGACCATAGCTCAGTGTCATCCTTTTGCCTTCACTCAAAGACAGCAGGAGCCCAGCAGGCCCCTTACAAGTCCAGGAACCCTAAATCCCCACCAGTCCCTGCTATGGCAACGGGAGGGCATGAAATCCATAGGTTTCAAAGAATCCTGAGCTTCAAAACCAAAGGTGTCGTTTTTGACCTTTAAAGGCTCTTCAAGACCTGGCATCCTCACACCTCTCAGGGTTCCACTCTCAGAGATTTTGAAGGTGGCAGGAAAACTCTGGGCCTTTCCCCAAATAGCTCCAAGGCTCTGGAAAGAATTGCAAGTGGAGGTGAGTCAGTATGCCTCCCTGTTAAGATTTAGAAAGCTCTTTGTATAGCTTATTTATTCAGGCAAGCTTTGGTGAATTGAACAGGTGAAAATGATCTAATAGTGCTATCTGTGAGAAGGAGAGGAATTTGTGCTGCTAATGTTTTATGGTTGCCGTTGCTTTTGTTATGCTGTGTTATATCATCACCTATTTTATATTTTTGTAAGCCGCCTTTAGCATTTATGGACGGGCTTTGAATAGATATAGGTATATATTTTAATCACCCTGAGACCATACAGGTATCAAGAGAAATAAGGAGTCTTGCACATGCATCTAACATGTCATTCAAACACGTCACTCCCTTTTGCTTGGAGAAGCCCAATCTTCTCAAACTCTGGCTGTTCTTGAGCTCCAGTGATGTTCTTAGAAAGATAGCATCTGTGTGTTCACCTGCTCTGGCATGTAAACAGATGGGTGTGAGTAGGCGTGGGTGTGCGACTGTTTGTGCATGTGGATGTGACAATGCATGTGTGCGCCCTCATTATTATTTTTTATAATTGTGTACTGCTCTTGAGCATCTGTGTGCAGAAGCATGTGCATCTATGGATTTGCCTGTTTCAAAGACTGTGTGCACGCCTGCCTTTGTGATGGAGTTTGTATTTGCATATTCATAAGCTTGTATATGCAACCTTGTGCACATGGCAAGCTTCTTTGCCTGGCAGCATCCTCTGTGTATATATGTACAAGGGAGCAGAGTTTGTTTCCATGTGCAGGAACGGTATGTGTGTCACGCCCTCAACCACCACACAAGAATGCATGGCTGTCGATGGCAGAGGCTCCCCTAGGAAATAGGAATTGGATTCTAATGATGTCAACATAGTATGAATAACATGAGACACAGGGAGGCAGGGAAAAAAGGGATGTGATACCCTGATGTGTCCCTCCCACCCCCACCCTGGCACCGTGACGACCGTTGCTAGGAAGCAGAGAAAATTTAATTTTGCAACATTAATCTGCCGTCTTGAGAGAACCTCCTTCTGGATCGGGAAGGAGGGAAGACAAAGGGGGGCAGTCATAGTGACAGCTAGGACACCGGGTCTGCAGTGATTCCTTCCAGTGCTAGAAATGTGGGGCTTCTGAGACTGCCTGGGTTCAAAACTAAACATTAACAGCTCACTCTTCTGGAGAAGTGTTGGGTTTTGTAGACTTAGAGGAGACGGCTGGGAAGTCTAGATTTCCCATCTCTAAGGAGGGGGGGGAGAGAGGGGGGGGTCTAATGGTTAACACTAGGGGATTTGAATGCCAAGGGTCCTGGAATCTAACCATGGAGGCAGAGTCGGGTTTGTGTGGATAGCCCATAGTAGACCCAGACATACTCCTCTGGTGCTCTCTTACCATCTTTTGAAAGACAGACAAGTCATAGCTCAGTGGTAGAACACACAGCTTGCATGCAGAACGTTCCAGGTTCAATCCTGGCATCTCCAGGTAGAGCTAGGAAAGCCCCCTGTCTGAAACCATTTAGAGCCGTTGCTGATCTGCATAGGCAATACTGAGCTAGTTGGACCACTGGACTTGCCTGGTATAATAAGGCAGCTGCCTATTTTTCCAAGACTGGGTCAGTCACAGTCTGAAGGACATTCATCACAAACCATGAAAAGCTCCTGTAGGGTCTGGGTTTAATTCCAACCACATGAGTCATTAAATCCTTCTATCTCCTAGTCAAGTGCCTTTAAGAGCACAGGATTCATAACTACTGTACATAAATACCCAGTGTGACCAGTGTTGACTGCAGGTCAAAATCAAAGATTTGCGCACTCAGGAAAGCTGAAGTCTGCAGGCTTGCTATAAGCAAAATACTTTATGCAAATTAAACAGCTTATGAACATTTGATTTACACAACTTTGGTTTCCAGCATACAGTTGTCGTTGGATCAAGACGCTAATTTTTTCAGCAGCAGCACTTGGTTCCAAGAAGAAGACGGGAGGGGAAGTTTGCACACATTTCAGACAGGTTTGGCACCACTTGGATTTAAAATGCACAGTAAAGAAAACACATTCATAGCTCCATAGTTTGCTGTCTCTCCTCCAAAAAGACAGAGGCATCCACATGGAGCAACCGACTCATAGATTGTGGTATGGAATCTGCATTGAGAAGGGGAAGGGGATGCATCACTCCACCATCACCTGCAAACATGTACTGTGTACTCTAAAGCTCACACACCCCAGGCAATTCCTTGGGGAAGGGCTATTTTCTATGCAAAACATCCCAGGCATCTTCAGGTAGGGCTGGGGGAGATTCTTGCCTGAAACCCTGGAGAACAGCAGACAATCAGTGCAGACAATGCTGAGCTGGAACTTGTTCTAAGGCACTAGATTCAGGTAGGTAGTCGTGTTGGTCTAACACAGTCATTTGCTCTAAGGCAGCTTCCTGTCGTCCTCCTAAATCCCTTCAACTGCCCCTTTAGGACACTTACAGATGTAATGTATTTTGTGAGTGACTGGCACTCTGAATCACAGCACTAGCCACCCATAAGCCACATGTTGAAGGTGCCAATCAGCACAAGTGACAAAGCTCACATCTAGCAAAAGGCCTACACATTAGTAAGCACCCAAGCCTGTGGCAGTATTGCTTCTAAGGAAGGCCCAGCTAGAGGCTGAAAGCCTTCTCAGGAAAGTCAGCTGGCTGCTGGGGGTCACATCCACACCATACAAGTAAAGCAAGTAAACCCTGAGGTTTTCAGAAATATGGGAAGGGGAACTCATGCTTTCGAAAACATGACCAAGGGGGCAAAAAAACAGCATGGGATATTCAGCATCAGCTGGAAAACAAAAAGAGAAAATTTGGGCTTAGGGTGAGTGGGGGGAAGGCAATGAAATGTCCTGCTGAAGCTCCTCACATTTTATAGTATTACAACTGGCCGTGCCACACGTTGCTGTGGCTCAGTCTGTTAAATGGAGCCTCAGAGTCCCCCTTCAAACTCCCTTCACCCCCCTCATCCCTGTGATTGGGCCCACCCTGTCCCGACCCATGACCTATTCAGGCATCCCCCACGCCCCATGCAGGCAAGTCCCTACTTCCACTCAGCCTAGTGTGGAAAGCGGCCTAGTCTGCAAAGCCAACCCAAAATACTGTGGAGAGGGAAGCTTTCCTAGGTGCAGTACCAGTGTAGCCGTTGCTAGAGGGCGCTGTGTTGCAATTTCTCCTGTACTCCCAGCATGCACTTTCGTATGATTTGTGAGTTCTGAAACACGGGGTTTTGGGGGTTTTACGTGGCCCAGGTGTGACATCTGTCTACGCAACCTGTATAGGAACCTCCGCACAGTGGAATGGAACGTTGTGTCCAAATTTGAACGGAATCGGTCAAGCGGTTTCTGAGAAAGGTGTTGTGTCACCTACATGCACCTTTTACATTTTTATATACTGTGTTTCTCACATTTTAAGACGTGCCTATAAAATAAGCCATGGCACGATTTTCTCAAGGCAATAAAATATAAGGCATCCCCCCAAAATAAGACATGCTAGGGTACCGGTACTATACCGTGCTGGGAGCAGGTCCGGATGGCGCTTCCGTAAGGAACAGGAAAAGGAAGATGCCTGTCCTTGCCGGAAGCGTGGAGCTCAAATGGAGCGGGAGCCGGCAGAAGCTGCAGCATGCCCTGCGCCGAGCCCCGACCCAGCGGGAGCCAGCAAAGGCAGCAGTGCGCGCTTTGCCGAGCTGCAACCCGGCGGCGGGACACGGCAAGAGCTGCAGCATGTGCCACGCCGAGCCCCGACCCGGCAGCGGGACCCGGCAAGAGCTGCAGCGTGCACCACTTGGAGCCCCGACCTGGCAGGACCCAGCAGCGTGTCCTGCTGAAGCGCCAACAAAGCGCCCAGCAGCGCAGCAGCAGCCAGTTCTGGGCGCCAAGCTGCAGCAGGAAGAGGAGGTAATTTTTTAAAAAATAAGACACCCCCGAAAATAATCCATAGGCTTATTTTCTTGAGTAAAATAAATATAAGACGGTGTCTTAAAATGTGAGAAACACGGTATATAGATGGAGGAAGGTATGGTTGTCTGGAAACTTGAGCAGGAGCAGTCCTGCTGGGAGGTGAGGAGACACTTCAACAATTTATTTCAGGTCACCCTTGTTGTACCTAGAAGGCTTAGGGGAATGCCTTATTTCCACTCCGAGCTCTGTTGCTGCCTGCCTGGGGGTCTTTTCCCCCCTCTTTGCCTCAATTTCCTCATAGAAGAGTGCCCCTTCCCTTCTGTACTCTTGTTTGTCTGGCTTCTACTTCAGTGGGTGCTTTGAAACTCATTCACACCTGTCTCTGAAAAGCTCTGGAGGAAGCCAGGGAGACAGTCAATTCTTCCAGCTTTAGCTTTTTTTTAAAAAAATTTCCCTGGTAGAAAGAGGAAGTTCTGTCCCCTGCCGCCTGCTGGTGAAAGGCAAACAGCTGGTTTCAGTGGCACAATGGACCATTCACTGAGACGGCCTCAGCTTCTCAATTCTGAGCCATTGTTCCCTGACCATTCCTTTCCTGTCCCTGACCTTCCTGCTTTGTTTGAGCCAAGGCAAGGGTCTGCCCCCACCTTGGCCCCAGAAAAGGAAGAATATGTGCATTTCCATCACCAAACGGGAGCCAGCAAAGGCAGGTGCACCCTTAGGTGTCAGCCAGAGAATCTGGATCCCTGTACACCTGAGCATGCTGCTGAGCCATGGCTAAGGTACAAACACTTGCTTGTTATTTGAGGGTTGCAAAGATTGATTTATTAGACAAGGCACACCACTGTGTTTCCATGGACTTAAAGGACCAGTCTGTTGTGGTAGGGCTCCAGGTGCTGATTCATTATTAGAGTGAAGCCGGAGGTTTTTCCCTTTGTTTTTGTAGTGTTGCATATGTCAAGACAGACTGTGTGCTAAGCACTGCCACAACAGTAATCATGAACCCCACAGAAAGCTAAATAAATTGTGCAGAGAGTCCTGTAGGATCATTGCACCTAGATGTAGTGTAGGGGATCTCCCATATAGCATGTGTAAACATTGTGTCATGTATCTGAGTGATTACCGTACTAAGGGCTGGTAAACAGAAAGAGGGTCCTGTTCTGGACTGAGTTTTATCAATTAATTTATTTATAGGCCACTTTGGGGGAGGACCCCTTCCAAGGCATAATATAGGAAAACAGACCATGTTATATAAATCTAGACCCATAAAAGGTATAGGCAGCATCCACTGTTGCTTACAGGTGGTTTATGCTTGTAGGGTTAGGGCCAAGTTCCAGGAACCAGTGTGATACTGGACTGCTGGAGGTCAGAACCTATAAGGCCCATTCTAGAGGAGAAAGGCAACATAAAATATGAGGCCAAGAAGGAACTGAGTTCAGCAAGCGTGATGGGCACAAAGATAGAATACATTGTTTGCATGCAAATGATGCAAAAACGACATCCTGCACCAGACATGCTCCACACACACCTGGACTGCTTTTACCTGGCTGGAATGTGCCCTTGATCTGTGTGCTGGTGCCTCTTGCTTGCCTGGATGGAAGATAGAGAACCTGTGATCACAGGCCCACCATCCAGGTAAAGCACATTGTGTCCTGTCCCGTACCCTCCTCAACCCCCCCCCCCCAAATAAAAATCCTGGGGACAGAAGTTTGTCAAATGAGCTGACAGTTCTGTAGCTCTGTAAGGGGGTAAACTACAGTTCTCATGTGCTTTAAATGGACGGTGTGGGTGTGCACAGACACCTATGACCTTTCTATGGCTGAAAAGTAGCCTACTATAGAAGCTATAGAAAACCACATTCATTGCTCTGCCCACTTTTGCCTCTGCCTCCCCTCATGACTGGATGCACAGTAGCCCCTGCAAGGTTGCCCAGAAGGGAATGCAGCTCTCGGGCTGAAAAAAAGGTTCCCTTGCCCCTTAGATATTCCTCACCTCCCAAGAGGATCACATGGTCTGAGAACCCTGCAGTCCCCTATCCTATTTTGCTGTTCTTAGCAGCTGTTCTCCCCCTTGTATATTTGTGCATTTGGGTTTCCTTGCATCTGGTTAACACACTGCGCATTAGTCTTTGTTGAGCTTTTATTTTGCCATTTTCAGCTCAGTTCTCCGCTTCATCAAGATCATTTGCGCAAGTCCACCCACACATTTGCAGTCTTTCCCAGTTTATTTATCTGCCACTGGTTTTAAGATGCTCAAGATGAACAATTCAGATGGGATGTTTCACCACCGCCAGGCTTCCATTTTGGCAAGAAAAGAACATACCAAATCCCCAGCAGAGACAATGGCCCTCCCATTCTTTTGGCTTTCCAATCAGCATTGTAACTAGAATAGAATGAGGTCTGAGAAGATAATTTCCGAGAAGTCCTGGGTGTGGTGTCCCTTCCACCCCCATCAGGACCTTGTAAGAGCAGAGTGGAAGACATCTCTGTAGAATCTCAACCACATACAGATTGGCCAACCACCCTAGAAAGAGCATGCATGCATCATCATGTTTCTTGCCCATCATAGGTTATATAAGGCAGCATAAGGAAGAACTTGCCCACACTTTGATCTCTTTGGCCTGGCTTTAAGTGGATTGTCACAAGCCTTGTGGCGATATATTAGTGGGAGTGGTCTGAGGGGAAGGAGAAAGGGGGGGAATGGGGACCTGCAGGAATTGGACCCCAGTGGGCTGGGGGATGATGGTTCAGACCCCAGAAAGAAACCAAATGGACTGCCATTCATTCATGCATTTTATTTGTATGCCACTTTCCCACACAAATCATGTTCAAAGCAGCTTAGAACAAAGAAACAAGGCTGCATTTCAAGCAAACACTACAAAAACAATTTCATAATAACATAGCAAAACAAAAATATAGTAACTTTTTTTAAAAAAACAAACAAACACATTTCAATGCCTGCAGATAGATCAGACAGCAACTCCACCTCCAGTGCCAATAATGTGGAAATGATTGTGCTGATGCAACGAGATTCAGCAAACCCAGCCTACTCAAAGCACTGCCCACTTGCTTGCCAGCCAGGTGAATGACTGTGCCCACCCTGCTCTTCAAAAGGAGAGCCTTAGGGCATGTCAAGTGTTGGGACAATGTCTTAGCTTGTGGTTTGCCATGTATCTTAACCTGACCGATGTGCTGTGTAACCTCTGTACCACAGTGTTCCATGCATGAAAACCTTTGGCAAAAACAGCATTGAGAGTCCAAGTACTGCGTCCACTAGTGATAGCCAGGATGGGGTGGTTTTTACCCACATGGAGCAATGCATTCAGTGCTGGGGAGCCTAAGGGGCTGGATTCTAGACTGCTTGATCCAATGAGCTGGCCGTGCTCAATCATTTCCCTGAAAGTCATGGTTCTTTCCTGCACTCTGGCTTTTTTTGCCACATCTCCTCCCTTTTGCAAAGTAGGAAAGAAAGAGCCCATACCGCCCCCTCCCCTCCCAGTAAAGCAAGACCTTCATTCAAGCTAGGATTGATGGGCATGACCTCTCTAAACAAAGGAACCAGGATCACACCTGCTAGTAAATCAGAGGTGCAAGTCCAACTAAAATGTACCCTGAAATGTAAAAGTCAAACCTGTCTTTTGTAAAAGAAAATGATGGAATGAAAACAGGAACCAAAAGAACTGTAAGCAAGATACCAGCCACCTCCAGTGTTTCACTCATTCAAATGAGGTTTTTCT
Source organism: Zootoca vivipara (assembly GCF_963506605.1). NCBI lineage: Eukaryota > Metazoa > Chordata > Lepidosauria > Squamata > Lacertidae > Zootoca > Zootoca vivipara. Next base: position 83,201,560 of record NC_083277.1, on the reverse strand, counting down.
GTAAAAAGATGGAATATGCTTTTCTTCAGAAACAGAGCATCTGGGTATGTATGTACAGTATGTGGTTAGGAACATAGGAAGCTACCTTATAGCAAGTGAGACAGTATGTCCAAATATCCCAGGATTGTCTGCTGTGACTGGCAGAGGTCCTCCAGAGTCTCAGAGCTTGCTTCCCACTCCTTTTTTTCTTTTTCTATTGGAGGGTGGGAGTTTCTCACCAACCACTAACAGATACAGGTTCCCCTGCCACCTGAAGCACCTATATCCCTGGCACAATACTCAAATGGAGACACCTATCTTACTCCCTGCAGCACAGTGCCCCCTAGTGCCCCCTTCTGTTCTGCAACATCATCAAAGGCACGCCACAAATTGGGCTTTGAAATAAGAAAGCACCAAAAAGGAATGAGGGTAGAGCCTGCATGGCAAGAAAGAGGTAAGAGATATATTGTGCTCCAAGCGCAATTGAGGAAAATGCAAGAATGCAAGCTGACATTTTGAAGAACATAACAGACGGTATCAGTATTGCCGCCTCCTCCTCCATCTTCTTGTTTTTCTCTTCCTCCACCCTTACAGGTTTTAACAATTTCCCTTTCTCTGTAATGCTGACCAACCAGGAGACCAGCACAAGCTGAACACCAGCATAATTTGGGTATGTGTGTTCAAATTCAAACCAGGTGTGCATTTGATCCTTGTGACAGTGGCCCACGAGGTTTGTATCTGATGCCTGCCCCTCCTTGCATTTTTCAAATGTATACAGGAAAGTGGCTAGAAAATAACTCAGGGGGCTAGTGAATGAGAGACCATGAAGTCCAGAGAAGTTTCCAGAGAGACCTACAAAATGGATTTCACACTTCTAACAGGCCCTTCTGACATTTCAGAGGTGCCTCCCGCAGCTACTTCTGTTTTAAACAACAACACATGGTAAAAACATGTAGGATTTTCCCTAGCACACACTGCAGTGGCACATGTATACCTTGCTGTGCCAAATAACTATATAATAATAATACCAATTCAAGTATTTTATGCTTATGTAGCCAAAACATAATAATGATGCCCAAGAGAGAACAGCAGATTTGGGGGCAACATCAATATATGCACAAGTTAAAAAAGAAAACTGAAGGGAAAAATCCTAGGGAGGTGAACCCCTACTAAAGAGCCTCATAATGAATTTCTGATATGCAATTTTGGGAGACGGGGGGAAGAGAGAAAAAGCCCTGAGAACTGGATAAGAGGAGGAATAGAAGGGAATGTCTGCAATAGAAACACAGGTGTGTGTGTGTGTGTGAGTGAGTGTGTGGGTGTGTGACAGAAAGAACTATATTGTTGTCTGGATAGGTCAGTTCCTGATTCACACTGACAAGCTATTTTTCAGTGTCCCCTGGGATGGAAGAGAAAGCTACCCAAAGGCATCAATGGAGAAATCAAATAATTTAATGTAACAGGGACCAGACCTTCTAATCCATCTCTTCCCCTCCAAAGAAAAAAGAAATGAAAAGGATAAGAAGCACCAAATGGAGAGAAAAGACCCAAACATGTGCATGTTCACTGGGCATGGAGTACTGAGTTGTGGGGAGAGAGAAATAAGGGGAGGGGAAGCCGAATGACTAGAACCTGAACAAAACCATTCCCCAGTGAAACATTTTGTTTATTATTATTATTATTATTATTATTATTATTATTGAGAAACTATAGCCCAGTTTTCAATCAAAAATATTCTCCAAGTGGGGCATCAATTATAGAATTAATATATGAATAAAACCCTAAGACTACCCAAGGACAGGAGCTGGCACTAAAACAATAATAAAACAAGAACATTTTGCTGCAGCCTCCCCCAATCTAAATCTAGATTTGAATCCTGACGCATCTTAATTTGACTAAGAAGAGGCCACCTATGGAGTTCTCTGCAATACAGCGTCCCCTGCCTTAGAGGTGTGGCACAACAGTTTCCTAGGGGGTAGCCAAGCCTTCCCCTGGTCTCCTCCTGTGCCAGACAAGACCAACAATGACTGAAAGAGGAGAGTGCCCCCTATTGAGCTTCTCTGCCCTGCATGGAGTCATCCCCATGCCCCTCTCTCCATTTCTATTTATACCAGCACCTGGGGAGGTTTCTAATCGGCTAGAAATCTGGTCTGCCTTCATTGTAATAACTTTAAACCAGGTTGCTTTTCTGTACCAATTACAGGTTAGTAAGGCTGGTTGCCACAGCAACAGCAGCTGTGAGCCCCCCCAAGGCGCCGCTCGATACCTTGATTCCTTTATAAAAGGGGGGGAAAGACAAAAAGGTGGGAAATATATATATAACCCTCTGCCTAGACTTAAAGGGCCAGAGGCAGCTACGGCCTTGCTACTGTGGTAACCAAGATTGTGCAAGTGTGAAGCTAAAGAGGCTTACTTCTGGACTGGTTGGGACACACACACACACACACACACACACACACACACACACACACACACTTCGACCTTTTGCTCTCTAGAAGAGCATCAGAAAGTAAGAGTCTGAGGCTGGAACAAAAGGGAGCCAACACCTAATTGCTACTAGGGTTGCCAGCTTTTCAGCTGACTTCTGCAACTATGACTTTAACAGCAGCTTAACTTGCAGACAGTAACGAGTGATCATGTTTACCCTCGTGCCATGAAACAAACTTTTGCTTGCTTATTTATCTGCATCAAGTTGCTCTTAATGCACATAGCAGGCCAGGATGCTTTTTGTTAACCTCTGGTCACTTGGCAACTCTAATGCCTACTCAACATCCTCGTCAAACCCTCAAGCCACTTACTCCTGTTGGTGTTCCCTGAATTCTGCTGCCTCCCCAACAGCATGGTCCACCCACCTGTCTAGAAGGCAGGCAAACTGTTCCTCGATTCCTCCTCCTCAGTGCTGGGGAACCCTTTTCAGCTTGAGGGTTGCATTTCCTTGTGAGAAACCTTCCAATGGCCACATGCCAGCAAAATGGGAATGGTAGGAGGGAAACATGGGCTGAACATTGGATGTGACTCTTACTTTATAGGCTAAATATTCCAGTCAGACAAAAACCAGCAACTGCATGCGCACACACCCTTTCCACCAGCCAAGCAAGAGGCATTCTCACAGTTCAAATATTCGTTCCAGCCAGGCAAAAGCACTTGAGGGACTGCAGTAGGGCCTGGGAGAGGTGTGGCTAGGAGAGAAGAGGTGGGGCCTAGGGAAAGTCTGAATGGGCAAGTAGAGAGTACCTGGTCTTCCAAGAAGGAAGAAGCAAAGGAAGGCACTTTATGGGTAGGAAGGAGTCATGCTCCCTGTTTATTACCGTATTTCTCCATTTTCCATCCACCACTTCCTGAGGTACAGGTAGGTAGCCGTGTTGGTCTGGGTCGAAGTAAAATAAAAAAATTCCTTCAGTAGCACCTTAAAGACCAACTAAGTTTTTATTTTGGTATGAGCTTTCGTGTGCATGCACACTTCTTCAGATGTACAGGTAGGTAACTGTGTTGGTCTGATGTAGTCAAACAAAAAAATTAAAAAAAATTCCTTTTTCCTGCAAGACCAATTGCAGTCGTTAACAGTCGTCAACAGGTTTACCACTCCTATCAGCCAATCACCCATTCCCACCACCCTTCTGAGCAATACCCCTCCCCACCCTCTGACTATACATAAGAGTCTGGTGACTTCTGTTTCAGTGTGCATGCAGAAGAAAGCTCATACCTATGACAAACTTAGTTGGTCTCTAAGGTGCTACTTTTTTTGTTTGTTTCCACTTCCTGAGGTGTGAGCTACTGTAAAGGGACAGTGCCTGCTTCCTTTCTCTCCTCAGCGCCTCTTGCCCCTAATGTGGGTGTAGCAGGCTCACCAGACTGTGCTGCCAGCACAAAACCTGCTCCAATGAATGCCACACGTGGCAGCTGCCTGACACTGGCATTTGCTCAGTGGATAGGGAGGGATTACAGCAGCCCAGCATTAGTTTTCCTAGCAGATGGCATTTATAAAAGCTATGGACTAAATGTGTGTGTGTGTGTGTGTGTGTGTGTGTGTGTGAGAGAGAGAGAGAGAGAGAGAGAGAGAGAGAGAGAGAGAGAGAGAGAGAGAGAGAGAGAGAGAGAGAGAAGGATAAAGCCCCAGGGCTATGATTGCAAGAAGGAGAATTTGCAAGAGCTGTGAGGGACTGTAACAGTACAGAACCAAAGATGTGCTGGTAAATCTAGGTGTGGAGGATGGGGAAAGTGTTGAAATTAAGGGGCACTGAAGAGGATCTGTTTCCTCTTTGTCCTACAACTAATTTCACAGCGAATAATCTCCTGCTATCTGGTGCCTGCCATCAAGGGGCTGGGGGTGGGGATCTGCTTCTGCCTAAGCCAAGGCCAACTTGTTCCTTAGCTAAGTACTCTTATGGCACTTGCTATAGTATGTGGGTGTCAAGAACAGGGGTCAGCAACCTTTTTCAGCCGTGGACTGGTCCACCATCCCTCATACCATGTGGTGGGCCGGACTATATTTTGAAGAAAAAAATGAACTATTCCTATGCCCCACAAATAACCCAGAGATGCATTTTAAATAAAAGGACACATTCTACTCATGTAAAAACATGCTGATTCCCGACCGTCCGCGGCCCAGATTTAGAAGGCGATTGGGCCGCATCCGGCCCACGGGCCTTAGGTTGCCTACCCCTGGTCAAGAACAAGCAGGGAAAGTCTCTGGGCAGATTAATTAATCTGGAGTAAAGAGTGTAATCCTGTCTGTGTGTCCCTGTGATCTTTTTAGGGAAGTTCAAGGAGTCAAACAGGTCTTGGTGTTATTCTTTATTTTCTGGATGTATTTGAAGGCTGCCTCACAAAGCAGCTGCCACAGAAGAACAGATGCATTATACATCAGAGTGGAATACCTTATTTTAGATCTAGATAATAACATAAGGATGCCAATAAACAAATATAAACAACTCAGAATCATAAAGCCAGATGCCCAGGAAAACTATCTGGGAAAGACAGCATGGAAAACAAGAAATTTTGTAAGACTATACCATAGAGGCCAAGAATAATTCATTCATAAGGGAGTTCAATAACCATTGGACCCCCATCAAGATGGCCCTGTCCCTTATCTCTGCCAGCCAAATTGATCTTACAGATCAGGGCCATTCCATTGTCACGGGTGGGACACTTGGACCATGTTTTTTGGTATTCACACATGTGTAAGAATGTAAATATACATAAAAATTAACAACCAAAATTTGAACTATGTTCTTAATAAGATACTGAACATTTTACTAATTTTTTATTATTTTTATGGATATTTTTGACAATTTTATTAAATGTTAAAGTATTGTCACGGGTGGGACAAAAAAAGGACACGGAGCTTGAGATAAGTTTGATTTATGGAAAAACTCTGTGAGTTGGGAGGTGAATCAATTATAAACTCAGCATATCTGTTTAAATCAATGTTTATTGGTTACAACTATGCAATCAGAAATTTAGGTTAAGAAATTTAATGATACAAAATTAAGGAAAAAATGCTGTCACGGGTGGGACAATGAAATGTCACGGGTGGGACGCGTCTGGCATACACTTGATTTAACATACAATTAAGGTTGTTAAAAATGGAATAATTACAAAAAAACCTTTTGCTATTACTATACTTACTATCTACTATAGCCTACAAAGTATAATGTTGTATTTACTAAAATTAAAATCTATTTAAAAAATATTTTCTTCTAGTCCATCTCTGGGCCAATTAACCACTTTCAAACACATCTACATTTTCAGTAAATTCATAAAAAATGTTCCTTCTGACTCGTTTAACATTAGGTTGGGGTAAGATACTAAGAATATGTTCAAACTGCACATATGATATGTCTTTTTCATCAACTTGAAACAGCTTTCCAGAATTGTTAACTGCTCGCATACACATCACCTTGACTTCTCCATCATCTTCAACATTACTTTGGCATATTGCAGCATATCTATATTTAGTAGGCCTGGTTCTTTGTCTTTTTGTAGTTGCTTCAAATTCAACTAAAACATATGTCCCAATAGTCACTCCATCAACGAACGGCTTCACTCCAACCACCGGCACATCTGTTTCATTTGTACAACTTGCTACACCATCTTGTTTTTCTGTGTCACTATCAGAATCTCTGTAAACATCAGAAACTTTTAACTTGAACAGTTCTGTGAAGACTACGTGGGTGGACTTTTGAAAAGAAGGTCCATAAACTAAACTTCTTTTGTCTTTAGCTTTAAAAAAATGGTTGGACTGCACGTTTGGAATCTTCCTCACCAAAGTCCAGCGCTCATCTAGCATCGCCATATTTGCACTGATATCAGTAGGTGTTAAAAGGACAAACTTCACTCTCGGTACTGCTTTTTCAGCACATTTAACAAAATCTGATGCTGAATTGATTACTACTCTCCTTTGTTTCACTGCATTCCAAACTGCTTGCTTAGTTAATCCACCAATCCCATCCACGGCACCCTTGCCGTGGGATGTAGCAAAAAAAACCCATTCCCCATCAACACCAAAGTCTTCAGGCATAAAACACAGATTGGACAGTGTGTACTTATTTTTGAACTGACCAGCACACCCATCAGAAAAGATTTTGACCTTTGTCAGTCTGTTAAATTCTTCCTTAAGTTCTTCAATTATGGCTTTTAGGCATGCATATACTGAGTATTTGTCGTGGGTTAAGTGATCCAAAACCACGGCAAAAGAACGTACTTTGCCTTGAGTCCAAGCGCAACCAGTAAATACTGTGATTTGGTTGTGGGTCCAGTGTGCACTTTGGATTTCATCTTGCGATGTTGCCAAATAGTTTTCAGCAAAATCCACTTGAAGAATCACCTCATCATCAGCTACTGTGTCCTTCATATTTTTGAAAGCTTTAGCTTGTAATCGCTTTACAAAGAAGTGCTTCTTAAATTTACTAAATTGATTTTGTAGCTCATTGACAGCTTCTTCTATGGTTCCTTTTGCTTCAAAAACCTTAGGCCGGCTAGAACAGTCATCTTTCCATTGCTTCCAGAAAATCTCAGACGACATGTTTAAGTCTTCATCAATTAGGGTGTGCAAATTAAGTACACACTTTTTGCATTCACCATTCATGCACTTTTCATTTTCCAAATCACAACAAGTAAGGCTCAAAAGATCAGAATGTGTGGAAGGAAAAAAAATGTCTTTCCTACTTATGGCTTCAATTAGGAAATTGAAATTAGCGTGGTATTTGCAAACGCAAACATTGTGTGGCATTTGAGAAGCTAAGTCAATATTTTTAGGCCTCAGTTCATAAAATTTTGATTTGCTGATTTCAACTGTTGGGTTATCAATCTTAAATAAGGCATAGGCCTCTTGGACTGTCATATTCATATGCCGCTTTTGGATTTTGATTCTTTTTCCACTTGTTGGATCTTTAATAGATTTGACATCCTTAATTCCTGGTGCCTGCCTGCTAATATCATCTGAATTATAAAACCCATGGACCTTTGCGATATTATCTTGTGAAATAATAGAACTTTTGGTGTTCTGTTTAGGGCTTTTATCAAATAGTGTTTTTGACGCTTGAGGTGAACTCTCATACACAAGCTTTCGTAACACGGCTATTCTTTTCCGTGGACTTAATGGCAACACTCTTTTAACTTTGGTAACAGCCTTTCCAAGAGATTGTGGGCATTTAAATGACCCAATCTCTGGAATAGTAGTGTCGCCAATTGGCCTAGATTCTTTTTCTTTTATCTTTTGTCTGTACTTTCTTTTGCACTCAGTTTCTTTCCGTCTGTATTCCATAAGTGATTTTGCAGACAAATTCTTTACCAACTTCATCTTTTCTCGCCTCTTCTTATCTCTGACCCTCTCCTTTTCTTTGAAGCTTTCACATTTGTTTTTATCTTGTTTTAGTTTTTCACGCAGCTTTCTCATACGTTCTGCAGATGTAGTCTTTCCCATTTTGTGTATTGATTCAAAGGTTATATTATCTTTATTACTGTATGTATTCGCATTAGGGTAAAGTAACGGTAACTGCCTTTATGTTCCAGAAGGAACAGCTACTATTGGTTCATTCAAGCAGCTGCATTTGGCTCCTTAGTCTTATTGGTTTCCACCAAAAGGCAGCTTTGTGATTGCTTGAGATTGTTCCCTCCAAAATGTATCTCTTTCTAGCTAGTTCCCCTCTCCTCAGTCCCTCAGTCTTGTTTGCCAGAATAAAGAATTATTACATGAGGAATCTGTCTCCTGTCTGCAGAGAGCTGAAATCACTTGCTGAAATCACTAACTCAAGCTACAACAGTTAGCAACCTAATAAAACAAGCTGAAAACTGTCACGGGTGGGACAGAAAAAAATTATTAAAATTTCATGGTGTTTACATTAATTAACTGCATTTTTATTATTGATAGGTGTGTTATACTCTAATACATACTCCCACAATAAAACAAACATAACCTATAAATTAGTTTTATCACAAAATAAACTTTTGTACCTTTTGCTGTCACGGGTGGGACACTGAAACAGCATCCCATTCAATAATAAAAATAAAATAGAAATAACTTACCTATTTAAAATTTTTCAAGTCCAATGTGTAGACAAAGTTATTCACTTTAATAATATACCAACAATGACAACCACAATTTTTGTTTATCTTTAAAAAATAATGCCAACCTAAATGAACAGAATTAAGCTACACAATCAGAAAAGTGATACTGAAACTTCAAGCTCAAATTTCTCATGAAAAAAATAATTTCAAATTCTTTTTTCCTTTGGAATATTGAACTTTAATATGTTTAGTTAATGAAACTATAAGTAAAATAAGTATATTTTAAAAATAATTTTTTTCTTATCAGGCTCATTTTTCACGGAATGGCCCGACAGGCATACCAGCAGGACCTCAGAAGCTGATCTTAAAGTAGGATTATTCAGGGTCAATACTTGCTTTTTGGATTGGGTCTGGAAACACACTGGTGCAAAATTGTGTGTCACATGTTCAGACTTTCCAGCCCTCAGCAACATCCAGTACTTCAGCAAAAAAGAAAAAGGGGGGTGGGATCTACTTTCACAACCATATATTATGATTGAATGGAGCTTTGCATTTCCTGTTCCAGTAATGAGAATGTAAAACCTCATTTGGGTAGGTGTCCATTTGCTTGAAAGAGAGGTTCTGCTCTGCTTTCTGCCTCTCATTAACAACATACACACATGTGCAGAATAGTGTGAGAGGTTCTCAAAGGTGCTTCTTATCATGTAATGTGTGAAAGCACCTAGGTCCTAGGTAATTCATTGACTATCTGAGGATGGAACATCAGAGGACTGGGGATTAGGATTTGGAGGTAAAATCAACCAAGGGAGATTAGCAGCCCAAGGCTAGGAGAGCAGAGGTGAATGGCAGTAACCAATGGGCATTGGCAGCTATGTATGAGAGATTAGATCCCTGATGACAGAAAGTCTTATAAGGATTCACACAGATAGAGGGATAACTGGCAAACTGAACTGGAGAAAATGCTTGAGCTAGCAAGAAGCCCACTTGCTATAACTGCACATGATTAATTGGACTTGGATGATGTAGCTATCTATGGCACATGGTGCAGCAAATGCAGTTCCTGGTAATGACGCATGGAGGGAAATCGGAAGAATGTATTCTTGACAAGCTCATGTTGCTTAGGCAGTTCTAGAACAAGCAGGTTTTCCTGAAAGTGTCTGTCCCACGTTTCTTTGATGTCAGGAGTGCAGGGTTAGGGTGGGGGGTGCTTATGTGACTGATTCATAGCATCCAATCCTTGCATAGGCAGCACACACACATACACACACGGACCTCAATTCCCTAGTCATCTGCATTGCACAGTTTCAGAATAATGCAGACCTGTAATGGGGAAAGGAGATACACTCTCTCTGCATAACAAGGTACTGGCTCTTCTGCTCCTTCCTGTTTTGCACCAGAATATAAAAGTGGGCACTTTAGAACCTGTCAAACTATGAAATGAGAGGTGGCAGCAGAACTGAAACCTGCCTGGATAGTGTGATAGCTACTTTTTTCTGTCAAAGAAGTTTCCCTAGTTCCAAGAGAAAGGACTGCTCTAACCATCTCTCCCATCTATTTTCTTGCTGGAAGGGATGCAAAATGTGACCTACAAGGTGTGCACAATCCAAGCTGGTGGGATCGAACAAAGGAACAGAGTATGTATGAGCACCTAAGTCCGGGAATTTGTTTCCTGTTCTGGAACTGAGCCTCACACATTTCTTTCACATACACTTGGGTTTGCATTCCATTTCCTGTGCACTCATGGTGCTTCCAGTGCTGAGTTCTTAATGTTAATCTTATGTATTTTCTAAAATGCATATATATCCTGTACTTTGGTCTCTTGTTTCTCAAAACAGCTTTACACTGATTGGAGTCCTTAAGGAATTCCTAGTTCATCCCTAGCCAAGGTGTGAACACCTTTGCATAGGGTAAAGACATCTCTACCCCTCCATGTCCCCTGGTGTGTACACAAACAGAAAATAATTGAAGCCATGGCAATGTGAACAGCTATGGGGGTGGGGGGAGATGTGAAACACATCAGGGGGGAAAACAACTTCATGGTGCTCTAAAGCAATAATATAAACACACCCTCAGAAAGCCTTTGTGCTTCCCCTACCCCTGCAAGCCTTTTATAATAATAATAATAATAATAATAATAATAATAATAATAATAATTTATTATTTATACCCCGCCCATCTGGCTGGGTTTCCCCAGCCACTCTGGGCGGCTTCCAACCAAATATTAAAAAAAACAATACAGCATCAAACATTAAAAACTTCCCTAAACAGGGCCACCTTCAGTTGTCTTTTAAAAGTAAAATAATTGCTTATTGCCTTGACATCTGCTGGGAGGGCGTTCCACAGGGCGGGTGCCACTACGGAGAAGGCCCTCTATCTGGTTCCCTTTTGGCTTCAGCAGCTTGTTTTTGTTTTTGTTTTGTTTGTTTTGGTTGGTGGAATGGACTCTCAGTGTGGTGCTACTATTGTTCAATAAGTGAGAGTCAGAAACTCTTGCTGATCTACTGCAAAGCACCCTGAAATCTACCAGTAGGTTTCCCTGGGTTAGAGTAGGCAGGGTTTGGAATCAAAACCAGATTTACTGTATCTTATTCTTAACTCACTACTCTGAATGGGAAATTGACTGCTCTCTGGGGCAGAGTGAGCAGATAGTGGACTCCCCCAACCCATCTGTCCCAGAAGACTCCCTCTGTTTTCTGGTCTTCAGCCTTTTCAATATTTCAAGCCTTCTATCTTTTAGGGGAACTTTCCACCATAGCTGTCAAGTTCTCCCATTTTTTAAGGGAAATTCCCTTATGCTGAATAGGCTTCCTCACGAGAAAATGGAAAACTTGACAGCTATGCTTTCCACACTGCTGCCTACAGGAGAACCTTTGGATATCACAGAGGATTCCAGGGTGTGTTCTAATCTAAGATGTACCCTCAGCTGGGAGTGAGCAAATCTTCCCATTTAGGTTTCTCTTTTTCTAATTATTCCAATCATAGTTCACCACATGTCTACAACTAAAAAAAAAATGTCATCCCTAAATTCCTCAGCATTTTTTAGAGTGCATTGCTCCTAATGTACACATTTTAGCATGCAATTTCCCCTAATAGAATGCATTTGTATGTGTCATTTTCATTAATATATGAATTTGTAGACACATTCCCCCCAATATACATGTCACTGGCCATTCTTACTGAGCTTCTTTCTTGGTCTGCGTGTGAACCAAATGCTGCCTTTCAATGAATTTTGTCTGTCATTACTGGACTTTCTCATTGAGGAACCAATAAGCTGCCCAGAAACTCGCAGGTCCCCAAAACACATTTTGAAAAGTTAAAGCCACCAGACTAACAGATACATACTGGGCTGACAATATCACACCTGAAGTTGCAAAGCACAACCCCCTTTAATTTTTAGCCTTCTGCAAATATCTTTATTGCTTACTCACCTGGGTGGGGTAAAGAGAGGGCAAATAGGAAGGTTTGAAACTGACATTGTGAGCTGGATGGAGAGATGTCCAAAGTAAAATTCCTTGGCTCTCCTGGAGCTTAGCGGTTTAGTCTATAGAATTATTTGTGAATTGTTTCTATATGAGTGGTCAGGTTTCAGATGGGTGACATATGCATTGCAAAAAATAATAATATTCACAACAAAAATGGCTCCTGATCACCATTCAGTCCAGGTCGGGAGCGGGGAAGGAAGGAAAAGAATTTGTCAACAACGTTGTTGGTGTCCTGTGAATCTGTCCCAGTCCTTGAACAATCCAATCCTTGCCTCTATAGGCAGTGGCAATGTGTCCTCAATTTCCCTCTGTGCAGACACACTGCTCTGCTCGCTAACGCCTTGCTAGCTAAACCACACTGGAGTGGCATTTGTCTTGAGCCAGACAACTTCTGCATCATCTTGTCCCCTCTAGTCTTCCAATTTCCCTCCTGCCACCCTTGATTTCATACTGTGAGCTTTGTGGTGCAGGACCAAGTCTTGCCATTTCACTTTGTCGTGAGGCAAATGTTTGGGCAGAGCAGTGACTTGGTTCAGTCCAGAAAATGAAGAAATTGCCAGCATTGCCCCACTGCAGAACTTAACAAATCATTTTGCAAAGGAAGGAATGAAATAAGTAAACAAACATGCAGGCAGAGTAGGTTATTCCTTCTGTTTAAGTACTGTACTTAAATCCTTCCTGCTCTCCAACGAAGTGACTGATGGAATGAGAAGCACTGGCTAGGGCTGTTGGGATTTAGAGTCCAATAGCATGTGGCAGGTTCCCCACTCCTGCATAAACCATCCTCTTCTCACACACCTGCTTGACATAATACTTCAAAACAAAGTTCTAGGTGTGGGGATCTCTTTAACACATTCTGCAGTGAAGACTGATGCAAATAATTCAGTTGGCTTCCCTGCAATTTCCCCATCTTCCTTTAATATTCCTCTTACACCTTTATCTTCCAAGGATTCTATTGCCTCTAGCTGGTTTCCTGATCATTGTGTATTTAAATACATGTTTATTATTAGTTTAATTTGTTTAGCGATTTTCTTCCCTGATTTATTCTTGGCTTGCCTTGTCTTATCATAAATGATGTGCCAGAGCTTGGCTCTTTCAGTTCTCCCCTCTTTGGACAAGACTTCTCTTTAGTGGATATCTGGTTGCCTTTTACAGCCTCAGTGACTTTGTGTTTAACCATACTGGCATCCATTTGGACTTCAAGAAATGCTAATTAGGACAAATAATGATGGCATCTAACTGTCCTGGCTGCATATATATGGAGCATATTGGGGGGGGGGCATTTGTCTTCCCACCCACCCCAAATATGGCAGACCAGTGCAGCTCACATTAAAAACTAAGGCATTGTGGTAAAGTAACAACCCTTGGAGGGTGACAGATTCATCCCTGCTCTGAGAGTAGATACAATTCACAGATCACCACTCTCTGTAAGATTGGGTTCCCTTGCTTTCTATTCTTGTTCCTTACCAGCATCTTCCATACCCAGAAGCAGAAGGCTCTGTAACATGATAATGCCACATATATCTGCATTGCTGAGGATTTTCCAGATCTGCTTTCTTTTGCTCTCTGATGAGACCTGTGACAGTTTGATGGGATCTTCTTGACGCTTGAGAGCACATGGGAGCACATTGTCAGGAACCATTCGGGCTGAGTTGTTAGCCCTTTTTTGGTCAACATAAACAGGAAAAGTCGCAAAAGGGCGAGCCCTTTGCCTGCTGTTGCATTGAACAAACATGTGCAATGGTGATTCTAACCCACATTAGTGACTGTGACAGCAGGGCAAGAAGGTGCCAGTTATTCTGGTTTAATTAATCTGAAGAGTGTTGTGCATTGATGAGCATGACCCAGATCCCCACCTTTTTACCCAATAGTGCCATCAGGGCAGGAAGGACTTTGGGGCAGAAGTCTAGGGCCAAGTTCAGCAGAATGAGGAGGGGAATGGTGCGTGTGCGTGTGTGTCCCCCAAATGTAGCAAAGCTGGATGACCACATTTTGAAATAAGTCCATTAAATCCAGGGTCTAAAATTATCTAACTATGTCACTCTTCCCCCACTACATACTTAATCTTCATGCTATATGGGGAGCCCCAGAGTGACTGAGCGAGTCTGTCTTGCCTTATGATTCTGCATATATGTGTGTGTGTGTGTGTGTCGGGTGGGGGGGGTGAGAGAGGGGAAAGGATTGGCTGCCTGCCACCCTTGCTGATAGATGGGGTGAGGGCCAGGTACAGCAGCTGCATGCTTGAACAGCTATGGGAGGTTTTCTCACACCAGCCCCACAAACCCGTCACTCAACCCATCGATCAGGTGCCAAGGGCGGGGGCTCGAGGGGCTTCAACTGAGCCTGGCAGGCCTCCTCTTTTTTTAAAAGCACTGAATAGTGGGAGTTGAATGCAGCCCCTTGGCCCTGACAGCTGTGCAGCTGGCAGCTTCATGAAGACATCACCAAGAGGGAAACACAGACAGACACCAGGGCAAGGCGGGATGAGGCATTCTGTTGCTGCTGCTGCCGCCTGTGTCTAGTCCCTTACTAGCTCCTCGTTGTTTCCCTCTGAACCAGGGAGATCCATACTCCTTGACAGAGCAGCATGCTGTGTAGCACTCTGTGCAATGATGTGAAGGGCATGGCTGCCTTTCTCAATGGATCATACTGTGAAACATCAGGGCCTTACTGAGTTATGGCTTGGTATGCTGAAGTTTCCTTCCTTCCTCATATCATTCAGGACCCCCTTCCACACATTCAATGAGTAAATCACCATTTAGGGTGAATGGGGCACTGCCCCATCATCCTCATCCAGCCTGTCTGAGGGGACTCTCAGTGTGTACTAGAATAATTGTAGGTACACCTGCACATACATCTTCCTGTGCAGGTGCTTAAGTGCATATCTAGGTGTAGGAAATTCAGCCCTTTCAGATGACCTCCTTATTGAGCATTTATCCTGATTTGGTTGCAGGAAGATTAGATGATGTTAGCCATTTAATGAGCATTCTTTCTGATTTGTGAAGAAGTTACATGTGTTGCATTAAAGCAAGTGATATCTCACACTTTCTTGTGCATTTCCCCATCACTTTCCTTAAGGCAAAAAGTCCAATTTGGAGGGGGGGGGGTTCACTGTGCAAGACATCCCAAACAACTATAATTGCTTGACCTGAATTTGCTGGGATGTGATTAAACCCCACCCGAAAATAGCAACAGTCTGGAAGCGCCCAGGGTGTCAGAAAAGAAGGCATGTTGTCTTTGAGGATTTGGCACATCAATATCATTCATTCCCTCATATGGGCTGTGCCACCTGTGCAGAGATCACAGTTCTCTGCATCTGTCTTGTGGATGGGCAGGAGATTGGCGCAATCAATGCACGGTTGCTGGGTGGCTGCAAAGATTTCTGTGCACAAATGAGCCAAGGACTGAGGAGTGGCAAGTCCTTTGTAGACAGGACTTTAGAGTGCTAGGAAATGTTCGCACAACCATGCTGAGGTGAGCTTACAGTGGGAATCTTCTCCCTGCAGAGTACAGTAGTACTGTTAGATAATTAGGCTCTGCTTTTACTGTGTATGGCGGGGGGTGCTCGTGGGTGTGCTCTTTACATGTTAATGTGTATTTAAAATATGGAAAGCCAGCCCTGCTGCATTAGAGGGATCTCCTTGCTCAGTAACATTACTAGGTATTTAAGGGACTCAAGGCACAGGCCCATGAAACAAACTTGAATGAATTTGGATATGCTTTTTAATCTTTGTGAATGCCTCTAGGAAACTAAAAAGGTGGGAAGCTGGGGTCTCATGAGAACTGCACCCAGTTGCTTTTAAGCAAAGTAAAAATAAAAAGTTTTTAAAGGAGAGGAAGGGGCATGTCTGGGACCTGCTGCAAAATATTCCAGGCCCTCCCTAATAACAAGAACTTGCTGAATGGTACCTTGGATTTCTGCCACAAAATTCTGCATTGATGGCACCACTGATACCACAGCATAGCCTCTAAAGGTCCTTGTATGAAATTACAAAGCCCAAACAACTTATATCCAGGGTGCCTTAGGGACCACCTGAACCCTCATATCCCAGCTTGATCACTGAGATTATCTGTGGAAATGTCCCTGGTTGTCACCCAAGTTGGTGAAGCTTATCTGACATTGACACAAAACTGAGCTCTCTGTGTTATTGGCCAACTCCTATGGAATGCTTTTCAGCAGGCACATTCTGTTTGAGCCTTTGAACATTTGCTGAAAAATTTCCCTTGCCACCAAGCTTATGCAGACAATTAAGAAAAACATTTTCTGAAATATTCAGCTAGTGATCTGTTTTAATTTTTGTGTGGTTTTTATTGTACTATCATTGTTGTACATTACTTTGATAATTTATGAAACTGCAGTATACAAATACTTTTACAAATAAGTAAATGAAATCAATCACTGGTGTGAAGGACTCTGATGTCTCTCTCCCCAACCCCCTCTGCTACACACAAATAAGGACATTCTGTAGTTCTCTGGTAATTCCATCCCTACAGATTATTATATGATCCCCTCTATTCTCTTTGAAAACTCTTTATATAGTGGCTTGTTGATGACAGCAGGGGGAAGTGGACTTTCTGGGTTGTTAGCTCAGAAAATCCTCCCATAGAAAGGATGTGAGCCAGAGATCAGTGTTTGAAATCAACTCATATCAGATGCTGTCACTGGATTCCTACTATGCCCACTACTGGTCAGAAGTTGGAACTGAAGCAGTCATAGTCAGGTTTGACTTTCTGCAACCAAAGCTGGGAGAACAATGGGATTGACATACCGGTAGCTCGGAGTTCCTTCTTTCCTTGCACACTTTCACCAAGTTCTATTTTTTGCTTAACCGAAGAAAGCTCCATGGGTGACTGTGTACCACACCAAACCCTTCCACCCTCTGTGGGCTTCAGTTGCCACTCTGGCCACACACACACACTTCCAAGGATCAGTGCTTTTAACAGCTGTATCTCCGTGCCAGGAAAGCTGTGCTTGTTCCCCATCTGCCCAGCTGTTGATGGCACAGGATGTTTGCCAGGGGGAAAGATTGGACACCCCAACAACGGTTGCAAGCGGCGCCCCCTTGGCTCAGTGCCCAGTGGGAAACCTCTGATCTTATTCTCACAAGTTGCCAACCAGATGCCTGTGGGAAACCCACAAGCGGAATTTGAGCATGACAGCACTCCTGTCATTTCCAGCAACTGGTATTTGGAAGCATGGCTGCCTCTAACTGTTGGGGGAGAGCATAGCCATCACGGCTAGTAACCTTTAAAGGCCCTTTTCCTCCATGAATTGGTCTAATCCTCTTTTAAAGCCATCTAGGCTGGCAGCCAACATTGCCTCCTCCATTGTTCCAAAGTTTAACTATGTGCTGTGTGAAGATGTGCTTTCTTTTATCGGTCCTGAATCTTCTGACATTCAATCCCTCGATTTATTAAAACCAGGAGAGAAGATTTTTAAAAAGCTCTTTGCATAAAATATAGAGTAAGTCTTGGGACCTCAAAGGCCCTTAGAGGAGCAAAAGGGAGGAAGAGCTGGAAAATTCCAGCAGGAAAGCAGGCTGGCCCTAATATTCATCCATGATGGCCTGAGGCACTTCATCACTCACATATAGGACATCCAAGGCACTTTGCTCTGTTTTAACCAGAGAAAGCAAATTTCACTGTACTTGTAGGTCAGCTCTCCTAACCCACTGAGGATGGATGCAGGAGGTCAAGAGTGAAGGAAGGCCTAATGTTGCACAACAGTGAAAAGAAGCTTCTAGATTTCCAGGCTTCTTGCCTCTCGGCTTCCCCCCCAGAACTGGCGGAGCAACGCCGGACTCCTCCTGGCTCCTCCCTCGCCTCTCCCGCTCCAGCCTCTTTCCCTTCTATTGAGAGAGAGAGAGAGAGGCCGCTCTTCTCACATTCAACAAAACCAGATCCAATTGCGTTTCTCCCAAGGATATTTCCTTCTCTCCCCCCCCCCCGGTCAAACACACACACACACACACAACCGTCCCGCCCCCCCTCCACACACAAAAAAACCTGAGTTGCAATGAAATCATATCAAATCAAAAACGAAATTAAAGCCTGGCTAATACAGCGGTGACGGCAGCCCCAGGGTGGGCAAGTTTATTTATTTCTCTTTGGAAATGAATTTCAGCTCCTCTTCCCGCCTCCCCCCACCCCCTCCAGGAGGTGTCGTTCACTGTGTCTCATCCATCATCAGCAGGAGCATGACGGCTGGCGGGTGGTGTGTGGGCACACGCCAAGCCCAGGGGCTTTGGAGCTGCCTCCTCGTGTGTCGTCCCCCCTGCGCTCCCCACAGCTGTATTTCTGTCGCGGGGAGGGGCTGGGGAGGATGACAAACATTTCACCGAAACGGATGCAAAGGGCTGGATGCAAAGGGTGGAATTATTATATACCTTTCTTGCCCGTAATACAGTATATAGATTAGGATTAGGGGATGTAAATCGATGCAACTGTTTGCACCCCAAAGCTCGTGGCCAGGATCCGGGCAGGCGCTGCAAAAAGGGGAAGGAGTCTTCTTGACCCCTTTTGTGGTCCAATCCTCTCATGCAGCAGTCTCACAATTGCGCGTTTGCTAAGAGGTATTTGTGGGCGAGGAGGTGAGAGAGACAGCTATACTAACAAATGAATACCTCTTAAATAAAATTTAAAAATCAAGAAATAGGGCTCCTTCATTAGCAGTCAGAACAAGCACAATTCAACCAAAAATGTGTTTTCACCAAGTGTGAACAAGCCGGCTGTGAGGCGATTCTGACATAGCACTTTTCTTCCAGTTGACAAATACACATGAAAAACTTTACACAGACATGCTAAAAACTCCTATGGGTTATGCAGAGGCACAGGAAATGAAGGTTTTGCCTTAATGTTTTTAATTTTGATCATGCCATAACCCAGAGAAGTGTAGCTTCCCCCCCATCCATTACAGGCCAATATTTTTGATTTATTGTAAAATGCTTAGTACATGTTAAGTGCTCTCGAAACAATAAATGATGCTAAGGATGATGAACATATATCTGTGGAGAAATGTGTACGAACAACATTGTGTTTGAAGACAAAATCCACCATGGATTTCCCTAGCTCCCCCCAGGGAAAAAAAATCTTTGAGCAGGAGTGGGCAGAAATCCAAACAGACAATAGTCTTATCTTGATTACATCGTAATATAGATTGTTTTATTCTAATCTAGGTGTCTCTGATGTAATGTTTTTCCTCTGTGTGAGCTGTTACAATTTGAAAACATTGTACTAAAATTGGCCTTGTGTTTGCGGATGGATAATACGTATTTGTGTGCATATTGTTTTTCATTCCTGCTAAAGAGCTGCTTTCCCCATGCATACACTTGCCCTCCCCCTTCCTGCACTCCCAGCCTCTCATCCCCACCCTTGCCCACTCAATCGGTGTGCAGTTTGTGGTTACACCACTTGTTTATTGTTTGGTCTGTCCGCCGGACTGGGTTTCAGGAGGCTGTGATACCCGGCTGTGTGTGACAGAAAGTGATGGCGGCATATTGCAGTAATTGCATATGGTCTCATTAGGCAGTGCTGCTTGTGCACGCCAAGGTCTGATCGTGCCTCCCTCTTCAGACTTCTAGCGGGGGAAATGATGTGCTAAAGATTTTTCTACTTTCAGTTAGAAGCGGTCCTTGCAGCCTGAGGCTAGAGGCTTTGTAAAGAGGACTGGAAGGCTGACTTGCAGCACTGGGGCCTTCTTTATTCCCTTCCCAAATGCACGGGCAGCAATATTGTGGAGCTTTGAAGGGACTCTTATGCCCCATCCCTGAAGCTGCAGCACGCTGGTGGTACTTTATTTAGCAACCCATCTCCCCCCCCCCCATGCCACAGTTCTGACCCATGCTTTTCAGCAGCCCTTTTGGAGATTAGAAATGACTAGAATTTGGCTGCACAACCAAAATCTTAAGGCCAGTTCAGACTCCCACTGGGCAGATGGAAACCTACCTGAAATGGCCATGATTATGATCAGCCCATTCTGTACAAGTGCCACCGTACACAGGATTGCATTATCACCATATCACTCATGTTAAAGCTTCCATGTAGGATAGCCTGCAATCGTACTGCTACAGGCATTTTACCATTGAGCATGACAGGCTGCTTTAGCATACAGTCTGCACCTCAACAACAACAAAACTGAATGGTTGATGCAGCTTGCTTTTTGTGGTTTGCACATATAAGGGGATCAGGGCTGTTCTCAGAGGTCAGCATCATCAGCCACCTGCTGAGACCCACTCACCACAAGGGGATCCATCCCCAGAAACTCCCAACCTTGCTACTGCTACTCCTTACTGTTGCTGCCTGATCACCTGCCCTCTCTCAGTGAGTGAGCAGTGCCAGGACCAAGGAGAAGGGGCAGCAGCCCCCACTCGCCTTACTCTTCCAATTGGATAGTGTGCAGATTGGATCTAGAGGAATATATGACAAGTCCTGCTGGATCAGGCCAAAAGTCCATCTAGACCAGTGGTTCTCTGAGCCACACTTTCAGAATAAAAAATTGCACACTGAATTTTTTATTGATACGAAATATGTTGGGAAAGAAAAAGAAGCAACTAGCAGTGCTTGATTTATAACACAGAACACAACTATTTTATAATATGTTCATGAGACATCCAGAAAGTATAAAACAACGTAGCTACAAAAGAACATAAATCATTCCCAAAATAGAATTAAAAACGAACCTCTTACGTGTGTACCTTAAGTATGTATACAAACTTAATAAGAGGTGTGAGCTTGCTTTTTCCGGGTGATCTCATTTATATTAGGTCTAATCATGGGCTTAGCCTGGATTTGGGTTGGGGGGGGGCAGAACAGAGCTCTTTGTGACACGATTGGTCAGTTAGTAAAGTATATTTTTTATTTACAGTACTTGATTTTGGGGGAAAGCTGCTATTACTGTATCTGTTTTATTTTTAGCTGTTCTTATTGTATTTTGTACATCACCTTGAGACACGGATGGTAGGCAATTAATAAATCTTCATAATAATCCCTGGCATCTCCAGTTGGGTTGAGAAAGACTCCCTGCCTGCAGCCCTGCCAGTCAGTGTAGACAACACTGAGCCTAAACACTGAGGGGGCTTCCTCCTACGTTCCCTCTTCCACACAACTATTAAAAGCATTGCCCTAACACTTAAAGATTGGCCATCCTTGGAGTCCTGCGACAAACACTAATTATGTGCACTTATTTGTAAATTAGTATTGCTTGCTTGCACCCTTCCTACGTTTTTGACTGCAGAGTTATTTGCATGACTCCACCCTCACATCAACAACTTTTAATTCCCAGTCCCTCTGACCCCCAACAGTGCACACACCCTCCCATCATCTTGAATTTGCTGCATGCTAGGTAAAGCATTGCTCAGTAATATCTAGTTAGGGAAACAAAATCAGTGTGAAACCAAATATTATAGAAGGAGGAAAGGGGAAAGGGGACAAATGTTCATCCAGCCAAAGCCCCTCCTGGGAAGGGAAAGGGCATGACATTTTCCTTTAATGCCCTGGACGAAGGACATTTTTACAGAGCCCTTTCCTAGCGGCAAATGAGACTTTAGGTTAGGTTGGCTGGAATGCAGAAGGCAGAGGGGTTGTGCCTGAACAATGCATCATGCCCAAGGGTCGGATTTATGTGCTTTAACTGTCCAATCTCTCATTTTTTTGAGAATGCCTCATGCCCTGGTGATGTGGCTCAGCTGGCAGCCCAGGAGCCTCTGGGCTCTGAGGTTATGGGTTCAGATCATTCCTCAGGATGCTGGCTGATGCTAGAGTGGGCACCAGCAGCCCTTTCAATGGGATAGGCAGGAAAGTCTACTTGTGTTGCTGCGATCAGAATGTACAACTGCCCAGCTAATGAAGGGAATACAGCAGGGTTTCCTTGATTAACTGGGAGCAGATCACACAGGTCTCTTGCCTGCATCCAAATATACAAGATTGGGCTTTCTGGATGTCACTTGTTTCAAGAGATGAGATGGGTGAAATGCTGTAAAGGGCATGTCATTCTGAGAGGGTCATAAAAGGCTTGGTGGGTGGGAGATGCTGGAAGCCAGGTTTAAATAAACATGTCAGATAATATTATGCTATCAGTGTCAAAGTATAAACAGACAGATTCAAAAATGGGCAAAGTCTTCTCTGACTGAAGTTCAGCTCCCTGCACCCATAATCTATTGCAATGGTTTCCAGTCTGTCTGACATGGGACACACCTTCAACCCAGCTTGCAGTTTGGAAAACCCCCATTTAATTTACTGCTGCATTAGTGGTGGGGTTGATAGAAATGCTGTGTACCACCAACCCACCTTAGATGTTGACACAAACCACACTTGTGGATCCAAATCCACAACTGAAGGTCAGTATCTATAAATTCTAAGAAGGAATTCCAGGGATTCACTTCCCTCCCCCAAGTTCAGGAGTCACTAACTATTTTTGGATCAGTGGATACATTTGGGATTTTGATAAGGTGCAGTAGCACTTGCCAGAAAATGGCTGCCGTGGGGGTGCTACATAACATAAAATGGCTGCCACATTTAAAATAGCAGAAAACGAGACAGGGCCACAGAATGGTGTGGCCATGCCCTCCCATCAATATAAACAATATACCTATATCAGCTACCTCTGTGCCCTCTCAAAAGAGAATGTATTTTCACTTCTTATCAGAAGGGAGGAAGGGTATCTGGTCCTGTCATCCAATGAAATCTGGGCAAGTTTAAGGGGGTAAAATCAGTGTAGGAGAGGCTGAGCCAATGCAAATGGGAAATGGGCAGAAAAAGCAAACAGTCACTCATGCAGTCTGGAATTTGAGGGAAAATTTGCTGAGCTTTTTCATGGACACCTTAGGAGGCACTGGTAGGTACACTGGTGCCGGCATGTGTCATGCTGGTGATAGGTCACCAACAAAGGATAACTAGGAGGGATAGATTAAACTGGAAGAGGGTGCCAGCCAGGATTCCTGGGTTCACCCGTCTCTCAAAGGCTGGGAAAGAGGGGGCCAATATGGCAAACACATAGCCATTATGTCAGTAACAAGCCTATGGCACATGGCTCTGAGTGGTGAGGCTGCACAATGCCAGCATGGATGATTAGGATATAAAGGCTGTGTTAATCCCATTGAATCACAGACAGGGTAGCTGTCAGTGTGCAGGGGCCTGCTGAGTTAATGGGCTGCCAAGGAAGCCCCAGGCGCCAGCCTGTTCAGGAGGGCGGAGTGGAGAGAGGCAAATGCAGATGGATGGGCAAGGGGTGAAAAGAGTGGAGACAGAGGCAACCGTGGAGTGAGAGGAGGTGGGAGTGGGTGGGACACTGGGCTGTTGTAACCCTTCATTGCGGGTGATCTCATCCTGTTAGCAAGGAATTAGAACCCTCATTAATGCATCAATTAGACATATTAGCACAGGGGCTGGGGCTAAAAAACGCTGCCCTCCTGCTGTGCCATGTTATTAATCCCTTAGAGAAATGGCCTAGAGGGGACTCTCCTGCTGTTAGGGCATGCCCTGTCTCCCTCTGGTGACTGCCAGGAATTACCATCCCTGGCTTGCTGTGCATGCTCTCTCTCTCTCTCTCTCTCTCTCTCTCTCTCTCTCTCTCTCTCTCTCTCTCTCTCTCTCTTACACACACACACACACACACACACACACACACACACACAGTACACTAAACCACCAATCCAAGGGTTATGACTTGAAGCCCTCTCTCTCCTCCACTCCCTACTTGACTATTGGTGATTTGTTTCCAAGATTTCATTTAGCTTGCTTCTGTTCTGAAAAGAAAAGGTCTGAAGGATTCCCCTTCTACATAATGTTTACCATATTTCCAGGTAATCTTAGATCTGGGAGATGGGCAAGGTAAGAGATTTCTAGGAGTGTTGAACCTTTTTTTCTGCCAAGGGTTGCATTTACTCTCTGTGTGTGTTTGCGCGTGCACAAGCAGTGGGAAAGGTAATCCCATCTCCTTCTCTCCTTCTGCCCCTCAGCAGGGTCAAAAACTATTTCACACATGACTTCATGCTTGGTTTTTCTGGGTAGATTTACACAACCATTTGTTTGTACCACGTGCGACTTTTTGCAGTCTAATGGAAAGATCTCAACCAGAACCACAAGGCGATTACAAGAAATCACTTGTGATGCAAACAAGTAGTTGTGTGAATCCACCCCAAAAACAACAACCGGTCAGTAGGTTAATCAATGTGTCAGTGCTCTTGGATTGTGAGTTTGTTTGTGTTAGCCTGATAGCCCACAGTCTACATGTGTGTTGTACTAGTAACAAAAAGGAGACCCACATGAATCTCTACTCAGAGACCAGTAGCGGAAGGAAAACCTCACATTGTCAATACACTGAGAGCCTGAAAATCATCTAGTATCTTGCATAGAATCTTGTCCATGGACAGAGAGAAGTAGGAGACCATCAGGGAATAGTGCAGGAGATCTAGAGAAATAGAAGGGTCAGTTCTGCTTTTGAAGGGCTACAGTGCATAGAGCAGAAAGTCCCAAATGGTCTTGAGGATTTCAGACTTACATCTGCTGGGCTATGGGAGAGAGCTCCGAAGGGAAAGAGGGGAGCCGAGTCCTGTTCTCTCCAAGTTCCTCCAATGGGGAAAATAAGCCAATCCTGGATAAATATTGCTTTTCCTGTTTGTCTCCTTCTCTCTTCACTGACTCCCTTCCCTACCCCGCTATATACAGGACTTAGCCAATCCTATAGCAGGCCACAGCCAATTGACCTCTTCTCAGAGAGTCACCCCTCTCAATTTTCCAGCCCACTAATCATGACTGTTCCAGATCAGCCAGGGCCCCAGACCTGTAACAATCAGCACTTGGCATGTGGCTGGTAGGGTGCTGCTCTGTAAAGAAGCAGTGAGGGGGGAGATTGGAGAAAGACTCCTGCCAGCTAATGCTGCCCAGATTCTTATGAAACGTTTGTCCTAGGAACCAGCCTTGACTGTGAATAGCTAACCGCCAGCAGATTCTGTGGGGTTGGAGGCAGCGGAGGAAGGGGAGAGAGTGGAGGAAATTGGTGACTCTGGTAGAGACTCCGTTGCTATTTCAGGGTAGGATTCAATCATATCCCAGTAAATTCAGCTTAAACAATGAAAGCTACTTCCCCAGAAGATTGGACTTTTAGCAATATGAACAGTGACAGGAAAATGCACTGGGAAGTGTGGCTTGACAGAACTTCATCTAACCCCTCTGCAATCAAATCAGAACAAATGCTCAATACATAACTGGTGTCATCTAACCTCCTTGCAAACAAACCAGGCTGGGTGCTCAATAAACAATTCATCTGGAAGCAACCTATGACTGGGCTCCAGGACAGGTGAAAAGGAGAAAACGGAAGAGGTGGGTGGAGAGCTGGGGGTGTCTAATGGTTCCAGGGAGAGCACCCCAAACCCAAGAGTTATGTATATCTGCTGGGAGCATCACCAAGCAGGGACGGAGGAAGGGGGTGTGATGAGTGCGGACCGCCCCGGGTGTCGCCACTGAGGGGGGTGTCAAAATGCTGGGCGGCACTCACCGCGGGGCCTGTAGTGCACCCGAGCCACGCATGTCTCCTGGGAGAGACGTGGCTTAGGCACGCGCAGGCTCCGTGCTGCCCAAACGGTCCACCCGCTGCCTCTCCCTCCCAGTTGTAGGGCAGCAGGGTGGGAGGAGGCAGGCAGACTCCAGAGGCCCCGCAGTGCGCCCCGCCCTTATGGGTGGCTCACCCCGCCCTCGCCCCACCCCTGGGCATGCCAAACCAGGCGCCTGAGCGGCTTTCTCCACCACTGTCACCAAGTGCAGACTCCTGGGTCTTAGACCCTCTCCTAATCGAGAGATAGCCCTCTCAGAGCTTGGGGCTTCAGCTTCATATCCCATCCTTCCCACTTAATACAGAGAGAGAGGGAGGGAGAAAGCTGATGCCGCAGTCTCTCTCCTCCCAATGCCTCCTTTGCGACTCCCTCTCTTCTATGCTCAGGGTAGCCCACTAGCCAGCTGTTGAGAGTGTCAGCTGTGTGTGAGGTCAGACAGAGGCCAGCCATGAGCCATGCTCCTTGCATCTGGGAGCAAGCACAACACTCGGAAGACGCAGCGTGGCGACACTGCAAACAAATGACTCTGATAGTGATGCAATGATCTCACTCTGTTCCTGGGCAATGTGTGCCGAGAACAGAGAAGGAGGGGCATCTGCCACAAGCAGCTTGACACGCAAGAGGGTGTATGCTCGTGTGTGTGTGTGTGTGTGTGTGTGTGAAGACAGGGAGTTTACAGACCCTGCCTCCTTTGCCTTGTGAACAATGCAGTTCTTCCATCCCCAGAGGGAGAGAGGGTCATGCCTCAAGGGGACAGATGGTTGCTGTGGGGGAGACTTGCCAAAGACCTTTCCTCCTTCCATCATGCCTGCAGGAGAGGCAGAGCTGACTCAGCCAGGGCTGCTCATCCCTAACCCGTGATGCGGCCCTGTCATTGCTCCAGCCCACTGCCAGGGGTAGGTAGAGATGAGCTCACCCTCACCTGTTTCAGAAGGGTTTGGCAAAGAATACTCCTATTAATAAGCTGTCAAACATTTTGCTTCTGTTTTGGATCTGCAAGTAACCCTTTTATGTCTGTTACTTCAAGAAAGACGAACTCAAGAGAAACTGTCTTTTGTTTACTGGCAGCTGCAAAAACACGAGATGCCAAAATACTGGAAAGAAACTCAGTTGTCCCTTATACATTTGCAGCTTGTAAAAATACAGGCTGTGGATGTTGTAATGAAGTTACATAGGCAGTTAGGCAATTAGAGTTTGGGAAAGGTTCTTTTAAAAAGTCAGATAGACAAGATACTATCAAATTATGTAAATCCTTGAGTGTTGTTTTAATCTTAAACTGTTCTTCACCTAAGCATTTATGTATGTAACAAAAATGAACAAAAAGTATAAAGCAAAGGGACCTGATACAATATGTAAACAGGTGTTTTTAATACAATAAAAGGGTAAGCAGGTGATTATTGCTAATATGAACTGCTGCCAAAGCATAGGGTGAGTCTGAAATCCTGTTGTCTCTGCCAAGAGTCCCAGGACAAGACAGGGCAGGACTGCCTGACAGCTCACCCTTAAATGGGGTCATCTCTTTAATATATTTTTTATTTGGGTCCCAGGCAAGCCACAGTCACAAGCGAGAAGGGGGAAGTATCTGTCCCTGTATCCCTTCCACCTACTTCATCAGAACGCTTTTCTGGACTGACAAAGGCCCTCCACCTTCCAGAATTCCACTAATTCTGGAATCAGCAAGAATCTGCAGCCAGCTTTGCATGAACAAATAAATCACTTTATTTTAAGGAAATCTTAGAGTCTGCTTTCCTCCTTTTCTGGTGTGTGTGTGTGTGTGTGTGTGTGCGTGCTAGGATGTTTGCAGATACAGTATACAAAATTTATGAGCCTGCTGTGGAAATGGGCTCCTTGCACTTGCTTCACACAGACAATATTTTTACCCAGACTGGGCTCAGAGAGGGACCTCTTACTCTAGTGTGGTCACAGAACTAGGAAGACAACAGTCGCACACAGTTCCCAGCTTCCGGCTTGATTTGGAATGTTCATTTTACACTTTGTAAAAGGTAAAAGTGCAAGACACCTGCCTGCCAGCGAATGGTGTGTGCGGTGTCTGCTGGATTTGGATTCTGTGGGGGAGCTTCAAAAGCCCTTTGAAGGGGCAATTTGCTAAAACCTGAGGTGTGTTTTGTGAGGAGCAATTTTTATTTTTGGTGGGAACAAGCACAATGTTTCCAGGTGTGTGCATGAGAGTGAGAGAGAAAGAGACAGAGAGGTTTGAAAGCACTAGTTAACCACCAAAAAACTCAAAGGACACATGAAGCATAGAGATAATTGTTGATGTTTCTTTAGGTAAGGGAAATACAGACTGATGGGGGAAAGGACTGCAACAGCCACTGGCCATTAAACTGTATGACCACAGACACAGTCATTACTCTGCCCCCGCATCTCTCATGGGCTCCTTTGGGTAGGATACAAATTGAATTAGTAATAATAGTAGTATTAAAGTTCTACACACCTGGCATTGGCAAGGAGAGTGACTCCCAGTTCAATTCAGTACCAGAAATGCCAGTAAGTCCTGTGTTGAAACTCTCCTCCACACTGAGGGCTGACAAGGAATTATAGTAAAATGCAATGGAGCAGTAGTTGCCAATTGGTGGCCCACATGGCTATTGCAAACTTGATCCTTTCTTGAGAGAAAGCAGGACATGTAATGTACATAGTGACTATGACAGCTACAGAAATTAGGCAGGTGCTCGTTCCTAAATAATTCTTACAGAGGTAATAAAATGTTGTTAACAAGACCAGAAGTTCACTATTGTCCATGAAACAGCACTAATGGTAAACACTTTTGCCCATTTTGTTGCACAATCTGACATTTGCTGGTACAAATTTGCTGGATGGACTTGGCTGATTATTTGGAAAGCACTAAGGTTTCTGAGATTTCCAAGAAGTATCTGTGATGAAAGACCAAGTTCTTTTCTCACTTCTTTGTCTCCGAACTTTGTTCCATTTTCTCTTTCAAAATGTCTGTAGCACATGTCACCAGCCAAATAACAGAGCCAGCACAGCATAGCAATCTAAATAGCATAGCATGGTTACTGGGCCATGTTAAAGATCTTGTTAACATATAAAGCCCTGAATAACTCAGAGCTGAAAGATCATCTGCCCCTGTATAGACCTGTAAGATCTCTTAGATCGTCTGGAGAACATACCATACCCTACAGAATATCATAGGATGGTGACCCGAAAACAGGCATTTTCTGGTATTGCCCCTGTATTATGGAATACCCTTCCCTCTGCCATATATATAAAGAAGCAACCATCAGTTTCTTCAACTGAAGATATTTTTACCTGGACTTTTCCTGACCCATAAGATCCAACCCTGTTTGATGTGTTTTAATGTCTTGAATTCCTCTTTTATTTGTTTTTATATGCCTTTTATACTGCTGCTTTATTTGCTTTAGGCTGTCTTTTTTGTTTGAATGATATTCAAACTAACTACCTGCGGCCTTTTAGAAGTGGGTGGGATGTTTTAATGTATTTATTTCCTCTTGGTTTTTAATGTATCTATGTGGGGATTATTGTCTGGTTGGTTGTCTGGTTTTAAGTCGCTTTGGGTTGCCCTAGGCAAGATAAGGTCACTAATTTTAACAACATATTGTACACTGCTTAGAGATTTTTAAAAATATTATGGAGTTTAAAAATGCTTTTGAACAAGCCAGCAAACAAATTAATAAATATAAACATAAGCAGTGGTTTGGGAAGAAAGTAAACACTTGAGTTTCCAGAGAGCTGAGAAGAGAGAGGAAGTATGTGTAGCTGAACAAACAGATGGGATATACCTGTTCGTCAAATTTTTTCGTGCTTGAGTTGACCAATCAATTAACTTTAGTCTTTGGAAAATAGTAAGTGCAGCATGTAAGGTCCATTTTCCTAATCTGATTGCCTTGCTCTAATTATTCCCTACGGCTACAAGCCAATGGACTGGTGAAATTGACTAACCCATAGGATCACTGGTGTAGTCCATTTCTCCCTAAAGGGTGCAGTTTCCCAAGAGAGGTCAACCAGAAACAACAGCCATTTCAGATCCAACGCTTAAACCAGGAAGCACCCACCAGCGAGGGTAGGGCTGCCAACCAGGAATATCAAACAATCAGCTGCTTCTTTTTTATCTTTTTCTTTTTTGTCTCTGGGCCCGCTGCCAGAATTTTTTGTGCAAAAGCCAGAAGTTTGGGTTCACTGCCAGAATATTTTGAATAAAAATCAGTAGGATTGCATTTAACGTGCATGCTTGAACGGAGTGACCCGAGTGTGAGCACTAAGGAGCTAGACAGCTGAGCTCAAGCCCAAGCATACCACTTCACATGACAGACGGCAGAACATATGAGTGTGCTTCCTCCATAACTGACCCCACAGACTCTCTGGAACAAAGCAGGACCGGGAGATAGTGGCATACCAAACAGCAACTTGGCAATGGCAGCTATAGGGAGTGCTGATGCACGTACTTCCCTACACAACTCTACCATGCAACACACACATGCTCAGCTCACTGTATCTGCTAGGGCAGGGTTGGGGAACTGCAGGCCTGGGAACCAATTATGGCCCTCCAGGTCTCTATTGGCCCTTGGAAGTCTCCCCAGGCCACACCTGGCTGTGTTTTTACCTGGCTGGAATATGTCTTGGGATATGCCTCTTGCTTGTCTGGATGGAGGAGAGAGAGGCCAACTGCACAGAGGTAAAATTTGCATTTGTGGCTCTGTCCACTTTTGCCTCTGGACCCACCTGCCATTGGCATGTAGAACCCAGAAGGTTGCCCAGAAGGAACTGTTGTTCTTGGGCTGCAAGTCTCTACTCCTTACTCTGAGGATGTTACAAGGTATCAGATGTTGGCAATCCTAAACAAAGGAGCTGTGCAGAGCAAGGGGGTTGTGAAGTAAAAAGTTGCCCAAAGGCCTCTGGGGGTACCCAGGTGTCCCAAACTCTTCAGAGGGGGAGGGGTGCCTGCCATGTTGGTGGCAAGGAAAAAATAGGTTGTATAAAAGGAGAATTCCCTGGATACCACGATCCAGATTTGTGGCAAGCACTATTTGGTGAGAGAACCCTAGCAAAATATGCAGCAAAGTAAAGCATGGATATATAGACTGTCAGGCATTTAAAATATGTCCTTCTAAGTTCCTTCCAAAGCTCCCCTCTTCACCTAGCATAGAAAAAGGCCACACGTTTGGTATGTTCAACATTGGTTTACTTACAAACTCTTCAAAAGGCAGGTTCATGTGCTTTTCCATACTACAGTCAGGTAACATAGGCAGTGAAACCTGGCTTAGTTACAGTGGTAAAGGTTCCTAAATTATTGGCATAGGAACACAAGAAAGCCTTGTTAGAGCCATGCGGTCTGAGCTTGGAGCAACCAGCTCAGACTTCTTTACATGCTGAGCTTCTCAGGTAGACCAAAGAGGAGTAACAATAGGTCTGATTATCTAGTTCCTCGGAAAGTGAGGTAAGTCCGGCAGGGCAGCTTACTCTATGGTCTTAACCCCTTCATACATTAATTTGACAAGCATGCTGGTTATACGAGGGTGGCTATCCCACACTGTGAATTTAAAAGGTGCCCAAAGGCCCCTGGGAGTACCCAGGTGCCCAAAACTTTGGCAGGGGTGTCTGCCAGATTGAAAACAGCATACAAAAATATCTTTTCTTCCCAATGCAAAATGAAAGCATGACCTTAGATGGACTTGGAGGCCCTGGGGACATGCCAGGGTTGAGGAGAACGGAAGAGACGCATAAGAAACTTGCAT
Source organism: Zootoca vivipara (assembly GCF_963506605.1). NCBI lineage: Eukaryota > Metazoa > Chordata > Lepidosauria > Squamata > Lacertidae > Zootoca > Zootoca vivipara. Next base: position 83,170,309 of record NC_083277.1, on the reverse strand, counting down.
GCCTACTGAAAAATCTGAGTCCCAATCTCATGAGATACCTCTCCCCAATATTAGGCCAATAGCCCTGCCTAACGGGGAGGAGGAAGAGACAAGAATGTTTTTGCATGGCAGAAGATTGCAGAGAAGTTGCAAATAACCTTGCACCCCACCACCCCTTTATAGAAGGACATGCAGATAAGCACCGTCTTTTTGCTTCTTATTCTTTTTTAAAGCAGCAACTCTTAAAACCAACCCTCTCAGGACAGGGCATATATATTTTTAGAACTTTTTTATGGGCACTACCCAAGTGGACGACCCTCACAGTGAAATGTATACAGGCCTTCTACAACATCAGCTGAAGGCCAGCTTTTCCAAAGGACAGCTTGAAGCAGCGCCAAAAACCTACAAAACTGATTTGACCAAAGATCATGGAAGGACACACAAAAAATGAGCATGTGTGCCATGGGCAATGACACCTCTGCAACACCGCCTCCAGCTCTTTGAAAAGCTAGCTGCTACGCGCAGCCTCAGTCCTTTGTAGCTTGCTGTCCTCACTGCTGACTGCCAACAGCCTGACAACCCACCCTCAAAGTTCCTGGGGCCCACCATTTCGAAAACAGTGGGACTGACAGCAGTTTGGATTTGTGCTCCAAATGTGACTTTTGCAGGTTCCCTGCCAATCTGTTGTCTCCAGGTGACATTATGACATGCAGGACAGAATAGTGGGTCAGGGTGGGCAGGTGAGGATGGAGTGTATAGGCTAAAATGGTGCCAAAGTCAGGGGTGCCTGGATTTGTATTTAGGCAGAAGCATATTTGCTGATATATTGTCCTTTGCAGGGGTGAAGGAGGTAGGGATGGGCAAGGCTGGGTGGACATTGATGTATTTATTAAATTTATATCCCACCTTTCCTTCCAAAGGAGCTCAGGAGGGAAGCTTTTAATGTTTAATAGATTATTGTACTTTAATACTTCTGTTGGAAGCCGCCCAGAGTGGCTGGGGAAACCCAGCCAGATGGGCGGGGTATAAATAATAAATTATTATTATTATTATTAATTATTATTATTATTATTATTATTATTATTATTATTATTAAATACATACACAATGGGTTTTTGTTTAAAGGCGTTCTCAAACAGTAATAGTTTAAAACATGATTTCACCCATGAATTTCATCTCAGGCTTGCCACCGGGGCTGGATTTAGATGAAGAGAGGCCCTAGGCTACTCCTCTTGTGAGGCCCCTCCCCATCCCCCACCCTCACAACTAGAAGAAAATGGCAGTGTTATCAACAAAAGTGAGTGAAGCCAAGGATGATGACGAGTATTTAAAATTCTGCAATTCACAATTTCTCCTCTAAAGGACATAAGATATGATTGTTAAATACCATGGTGATTTTTAAAAATGCATCAAATTAACACTGAAAAACTTTTGCAATAACCGAACTTTGTAAATTTTTTGTGGAATAAGCATTATTTTTTAGGAAAATGAAGTTGGACTGTTATTCTTTAAAAAACCGAACGCCTGGCCAGGGCAAAGGCCTCTTATATACCTGCTGGGATTGACAAGGCATCTGACCCTCACCTGAATCTCATAACTCTCCTGATAGGTCATTTGGTCTACAGAGCCACAGTGTGGAAATAAAGCAGCATTTCTCAACCGCTGTTCCGCGGCACACTAGAGACGCTGGCTGGTGTGCCGCGACGTGCGGCAACGAGAAGGGCGATTTGCATTGTCACGTGCCTGGCGGCCACCAATAAACACCACTGACCCGCCGGAAAGGAAGCCGGCCGGGTCACGATGCGGAGCGAGCGCAGCTCTCAACAGCCACCACCACGGGAGGGTGGTTTTAGACAAACTTAAAGAAGCTGGCTGGATGAGCTCAACCTGAAACTTGCTGAGCAAAGGATTGTGCTGGCAGAGAAATCAGCGGCTTGTGAAGCCTTATTACAGGAGATTGCAACCAACACAGCAATTGGCAAGTGTTTCTTACAGTCATAATTATATAGTCAATATAGGGCGGCACAGAGTTAAATTTTTTAACTTTTTTAATGGTGGTGTGCCTCGTGATTTTTTTCATGGAACAAGTGTGCCTTGGCCCAAAAAAGGTTGAGAAACACTGAAATAAAGGATGAGATTGCCCACCAGATACCAGGCACTCTGCTATTCAAATTAGGCCTCGGTGTTTTTGTTACAATCCCCTTCTCAATTAAGTCATCAATTTTAATCTAGAATTTAATTTCTCAAAACTTTCTTATTTGTTAATTTGAGCAAGTACACTACTGCTCTCACTTCATTACAAACAGTATTTCTACCTGTAACACACTTGATCAAACCTGCTCCTCTTCCTTTCACAGATATTTTGTTGCCATTTGCAACTGTAGCTGCCTCTGATTAGTTATCATTTAACTCTTTGGGGAAATAATTAGCATCACACGTCATGTGCATGGAAGTTGCCGAACCAATTAACCAGAAGGATTACTGTTAATAGCACCAGTTTTCTCTATAACTTGATATTGCTGGATAGTTTTGATGAACTGCAAAAGCATTTTTAGTTTGCTTTCGGTTGTCATCCTGGAACTTTTCTTTATTAGTGCCACTTTGTTTTGTATGATTGCTTGGTCTGAATTTTGGAGCTTTATAATTTAGGAAGACATAGGAAGAACTGGTTGGCAAGTCTTATCAGTCGATGTATGAGCAGATTTTATTTGCTGTTATTCTGGGGTTCTGGTGCACCAGGGCTTACACCACTGTAATAGAGCTGACCAGGATGCCAGAAGGGATACAATTTATGAGCTTTCTCCATTATCTGCACAGCAGGGTCTCATAGTTGCTGGGCCTGAGTTGCCCTGCCCTCACATGAAGTCTTGGGTTTGCAATTTTGGGAGAGGGCAGGCTGGCGAGGCCCCTTAGATTTAGAGGCCTGAGTTGCCCTGCCCTCACATGAAGTCTTGGGTTTGCAATTTTGAGAGATGGGAGGTTGCCTGCTGGGGAGCGGGCAGGCTGGCGAGGCCCCCTAGATTTACAGGCCCAAGTTGCCCTGCCTTCGCATGAAGTCTTGGGTTTGCAATTTTGGGAGAGGGGAGAATGCCCACTGGGGAGCGGGCTGGCGAGGCCCCCTAGATTTAGAGGCCCTAGGCTTCAGCCTACTTAGCCTACACATAAATCTGGCACTGCTTGCCAGGGTCAGTATTCTTCAGCCACCAAATGGTACACAGGAAAGTTTTCACATTCCTCCTGAAAGCTGATCATGATGGAGACGGATCCAACTCACTTAAGGAGGCATCCCACAACTGGGTACCACCACTGAAAAGACCCTGCCACCAACTGGACAGTCCCTGGTAGCAGCAGCACCAACATCAGCTCACCTGCTGACTGTAGAGACCAAAATGGCCGGTATTAGGAAAGGTCCTTTTTTATGTACTTGGGTCCCAAGCTATTAAAAAAATTATATGCTGGTACTAACACCTTGATTGGGTCAGTTAGCTCACTGGCAGGCTTTGCAGTGCTTTCAGGACTGGTGTCACATGGTCCCATTGGGCTGTCCCACTTAGCAGGCCATCTTCAAGGGCAGTTCCACATAGCGCACATTACAGTAGACTGGGTGGGAAGTCATTAGAGCATGGGCAACTGAAGTCAGGATATCCCAGTCCCAGGATGGCTGTAGATGGGGAACCAGCCTGAGCTGGGAAAAAGCACTCCAAGCCACAGGAGCTGCTTGAGACTCCAGTGACAAGTCCAACCCACCCTCACATTATTTACCACCCATCCAACTTCATGAATGGATTCCACCCTCTCAACAGCTCACTGTTCCACCTCTCACCAAGAGGTTGGGTTAGCCACATACACCCTCTCGCTGCAGTCAGGGACTGCTGAGACAGGCCTTGTCGGCCACTCTAGGAAGCCAAGCTCTTTGGGCAAAGCCAAACTGCCCTGAAAATGTACCACAAGTAGAGACTGTAGGCAATCAATAGATGTTAAAATTCACCACTCGATCTCTACCTGGGCAGATGATCCAAGCATCTCCTCTCTCTGCTGATGCTGGGGATAGGTGCATGCTCTGCAAAGCCAAAGAAGGGCAAGGGCTCAAGGGTGTGCATGCCAAAAGCTTGTGGCAACAGCTTCCATTTTCCTTTGTGCTTTGTTGCTTAGCAGCCTTGGCAGGTTTCGCCTCTTTCAAGGCTGCTTGTGAATTACTGTGTTAAAGATGGAAAAGCAGCAGAAGGAGAAAAGATCTGCATGCAAATTTGAATCTGGACCTGGAAGGAAATATAACTCTGTTTCTAGATCACAATCTATATCCAGCCACTGCTGGTCATTGGGGAGTTGGTGAATGTGGGGATGGGCTTGGCTTCTGGAGAGGGTAGCACTGGATGTTCCCGTAGTAGTTCTGGATTATATGATAATAACACTTCTGTATCTCTCATGCCATTTTAAAAGATATTGAAACAGGAAGTTCACTGTCCACCCACAATGCAACCACAAAGCAGTTCATGAGTTCCTGCTTCGGTTTGGGGTGCCTCAGACCATTCCCTATTTGCCTCTGACAAATGCACAATCTCTTCAAACCATTCACTTTGGTTTAATATCTGGGATTCATCCAAATCCACTACCCACCCATTGTATTAATTAACACATTTTTGTATAGTTTAGTTGTTACTGCTGATATACTTAGTCAGTTGTTGTTGTTGTTGTTATGTTATGTTTTTACTGTATACTGTAAATCACCCTGTGATCTTTGGATGAAGGGCAGTATATAAATTTAATAAATAATAATAATAGTTGGTATACAATTACTAACAGTGTTTGAAATAAAGCCAGTCCACTTCACTTTAAATGTGTTTTTGTGTGAGAGAATGTTACTAAAATGGTATGCTTAAACATATTACTATTCATTTCATATTTGAAATCATTATTTCCCCCCATTTCATTATATTAACATTATGTGTCCGGATCATACTTACTGGGGGTCCACTAACTGGGAATAGCTAGTGTCTATTTTGACACACAACTATTTTTTAAAAAGCAATTAGTTTGGTAGCTGTGCAGAGAGGATGCTATAAAGAGATGAAAGATTTGCCTTGAAATTTGGATTAAAAAATTAACTCTGGATTTTAATTTAGATTGTTCATCATTTAAGCCTATAATGGATCGTTCTTTGGATCATTGTCTGCATCCACATCCAAGAACTATTTCCACCCTGCTCCTCCTGTTCACAGAAGCTGTCACTGCAGGATGCAGTGGGTTGGCACTAAGAAACTGACAACCAATCTCTGCTTGCTTCTGGTACGCTAATCACACAGAGATAGTTACTAGTACCAAAACACTTACTTAGGCACCCATTCTGTTAGTACATTGGCTGCAAACACACCACACATTTAAAGCACATTTTCTACCCCACCACCATCCTAGGAAGTGGCTGGAGCAGGGAGTAAACCATAATAGTATTGCCATTATACACAAAAGCTCCTACTGTTGCTTTTAGACCAGTTCCAGCAGCTACTGGTTGACTGACTTCTGGCATGACTGCAATCATGATTTCATATGTGTGAAAATATGTCATGCAAATTGGCCATCCACAAAACTTGTTTGTAGCTCATTATGATGTACTTCTGTTCACGATGTTATTAATAACTTGCTTCTGTTAACTATACAAAAAACCCATGTTGACTATATAAGGGGAAAATTTTTCCCCTTCTGTTCCCTTCACCTATCTTCCTACAGTCAATGTTGCAAGGCCAGTGCAAACACAGATTTAGTTGGTTGGCTATGCTGGTTAAGTTCCTTCATGGGAGCAATTTGTGGTTCTCATTCACTGTTATGCTATGTGCATTGCTTGTGCAAGCAGTTACTCTCCCATTGGGAGCTTTGCAAACTGTGGTTTCCCACATATTTTCAGTTCCACACTGAGACCACATTAGCATAAGAGATTGCCCAAGAACTATTGGTTCTTAGAAAGGATGTCGTGTTGGAATTCTAGAGAAATGAGGGTAGAGGAATAATCTTGCTAAACACACACACACACACACACACTTTCAGGTCCCTTAGATGTGGGGTTGAACTATGATCTGCTTCTGGGTCCCTCCTGTCCTGCTGGCTCAAACGGATGCATCCTTCCTCTAAGGGAGGATTGTAGCTGAGGTTGGCTTCTCCTATGACAATGCAACGAAGCAAGTGTGAAAGTAGCCTGTTCTAGTAATATTAAGGGCAAGCAAAACTAAGTTAGCTAGAGATGTGTTTTTAATTAAAGAGTCCTTTGTTTTACTGCCCCAAAAGCTTTCCCGCCTCTTGTAAACAAACTCTTTGCTTGAGAAAAAATTTCTGTTCTGTGAATACGCAGGAAGTAGTTGGCCTGCCAGGAGCCTGTTATTGGTTGCCTAGTGCTGCTCTGCTCAGGTAAATGTTTAAAGAAAAAGTCTCTATTTAAAATTAGAAACATGTGCAGAAAATACATTCAGAGTCATCGCCAAGTTACTGATTTTACTGACCACTAATGGGAAAACTCCTTTCAAAATGGAGAGAATGGCCAAGCTAAGAGTATGTCCACATTAGCAGCTTAAAACGCAGCAAGGTCATTCCCCACTTCCCCCCTGCTGCATTTTAAGCTGTATTTGCGCAATGTTTTTTGCATAAGCCAGAAAGTGCTAGGACTGGAGAGGGAAAAGGAAGAGCTGTTCATGAAATTCACAAGCCAAGCCCATGACTTCACTTGATTTAGGCAAATAATCTCCCCACTCCCACCAGACTTCAAAATGATAGCTAAGAGGGTCATCTCACAAAGTAGGGGTCTGGCTCGCCATCAGTTGAGCACTGAGGACAGATACTTGGAGGATGGAGATCTGAGAAATGTTACACTCTCACATAATATAGTGATTTCCTGCTGTTTTGAGTGTGTTCCATTTAACCAAGGACCAACTTTTATTTTAGTTTTGCTCTGCAGATGTTGCCAAAAATGGCCTCTCTATGAAGTGATATTCGGAGAGGCCTATCATGTGGTGTGGTGCAAGAGATATGAAAGCCTGAGGAGGAAATAGAGGGGGATGGGATGAAAATATTTGTTCAAGGTGTGAAATGGAAAAACTCAAAACCTGGGGTGAGAAAACTGTTGTATAAAACATTTTCTCTTTCAGAATGAGGAGTGAAATATATTTCTTAAGGCAGAGCTTGAAAATAATACTCTTACAGCTAATTCTCTCTGTTGCAAATGTGTTCTTAGAACCAATATTTTATTTTATTTGTTTTAGTTATTTATTTAAATATTTGTATATTGCTGGTCATAAAAAAATATCAAAGCAATCTTCAGCAAACCTACTTATATACAATAAAAAGCCATGAACAAATTTAAAATCAGAGATCAACTAACAATTACAGATAGATATTTTCTTAATTGCCTGCATAAGCTTGCTGGCATAGAAAATTTATCAGCAGGCATTTACAGACTAAAACAGAAGGCGCCTGCTGAATCTCAATTGGCAGAGCATTCCACAGGACTGGGGTGATGACACTAAAGGCTCAGTTTCTTGCTGCTGTCAGATGAGCCTCGCCAAGTCGGGGGACGACCAACAATGCTCCTGCTAATGTTCTCACTTATCAAATTGGGATATGAGACTGTCAGCCGTCCGTAAAGTACCCTGTACCTAAGTTCCTCAGGGCTTTGTAAATTAATACAGCCTAGCTCAGTAATAGATGAGCAGCCAGTGCAGATGTTTTATAATCTGCAAAGGTAGCATAGGATTTGTCCTTTTTATGTTATTGCAGAATGAGCACAATGAGTCAATAAATGTTCTTTTTATTTTGTTGATGTGTTTTGCATTTTTTTATGTGTATGCATTTATGATTGTAAGTCATTTTGAGACATTTTTGTAGTAAGCAATGAGTAAACGTAACAACAATAACAACAACAACAGAGATTCAGCAGGTGGGTGCCTTCTGTGCCAACTTTTAAACGCCTGCTTAAAACTTCTCTGTTCCGCCAGACCATGACCTATACCGGCAATTAAAAGGACATCCCCTACAATGGTCTACTTATGTTTGTTATTTATTTTTTTTAGTTTTTAACTTGTTCTTAACTTAATGTGGTTCCATTGTCTGGTTTTATGTTGTAAACTGCTGTGATACATCTTTATGATACAGAGGCATATCAATATTTTTATAAATAAATAAATACAGTAAAATGATACAACTCCTAACTTTGTGCTACCATTGACCATGCTAGCTAGAGAGCCGGAGTCCAAAAACACCTGGATGCCTACCACCTTGGCTATCCATAAGTGAAAGAATAGGGTTTTCCATTCTTGAATGCAATGTATAGAGTCTCCTCAAAACTTTCTGGGCCACCTACTGGTATTTATTTATACAGCACCAAATCTCACCAGGTTAACACTGCTTGTTATGTAACATCATCACTTTAGGGTTGCTGCTTTCACCCCAACCCCTTGAAGTAAGGTTTTAAAAGTCTCACTGCACCATGCAGACACCGATTCTTTGTTTCGTTACAGTAATTCCCTCCTCACCACCACCCTTTCATGGTGCCTCTGGAAGGAAGTCGCTTCACCCTGCTACATTGCTCTGGTGTGAGTAAAACAGTACCTGGAACCAAGGGCAACAAGGTCCCATGATTTGCTGAAAAGTGGCTTGGTCACATTTCTGACCAAAAAATGTGGAAGACTGTAAATCAAGACTAACACTGAGTAGAATCAGCCAGGGCAGTCCAGCGCTGAACTAATGCAGAGCTTGTGTGCATGTCAAGACTAAAAGGCATTAGCAGATCTACAGGAAGTCCAGGGCGTAGATTGCAAGGCAGGGAGGCTACAGCTGAATAAAGGATAGTGTTGAAGAAGGGGGAGGGATTCAGGTCTGGAATCACGGGGAGCAGCTGGCTTGGAGTGAGAGCATTTGCAGCATTGGATCTGCTTGGGCTTGGGAGGGGCAGAGGTTGGAAGTAAACAAGGACAAATTGTAGCACAAGGCTAGCATGGAAGAGTGGAAGAGAAAGCAGAATGCTGTACCAGCTTCATCCCCCAGACAGTGTTTACCTTGAGCAAACATCCCCCATCCCTGGGGAAATAACCAGAGCAGGGAGGGCCCAGCACAGCTCAGAGCCAGCAAAGCCCCTAATCCCCCAGCACACGGTGCACAGGTGCCGAAGGCGGGAAGGAAGGAACCAGGCTAAGCCTTAGCAAATGACAACTGCATGTGTGTGTGTGTTAATGATGCATGAACACTGAATTAAGCTCTGTGGGGCCAATGACGATCTGTTCTATAGGAATTTGCTAAAGTGGGGTTGTCAGCTCCACAGGGCAATATGGAGGCATGAGGTCAGTGTTAGTTCTATGACCATAGCTGCCAAGTTCTCCCTTTTTTAAGGGATATTCCCTTATGCTGAATAGGCTTCCTCGCGAGAAAAGGGAAAACTTGGCAGCTATGTCTACGACATCTGTTGAGCAAGTGTATCTGTTTGTGTGGTTCTGTGGTATTGTCCGTTGTTCACCCCAAAGAGTTTAAGGAAACTCCATATGGGGCTATGTATGCACCTACTTTCTAGCGGGAGGGACAGCAAGAGCAGATGAACTTTGCAGAAAGGAAGGAGTGATCAGCTCAGGTCTGAAGAAGCAGGGAGCAGCTGGTATGGTAAAGGAAGATAAGCCATAGCATATAATCAGGGTGAGTAAAAGCTATAAATGTAAGGGCTCGATGATTGGAACTGATGTAGACAGTGCAGAGACCTACAGCATAGGAGCAGGAGAGAACAATGAATTTAGCAGAACAGGGGAGGTGGGGAGACTTGGCAGCCAGACCAGCAAGGAGGAGGTTACTGTAATATAGATAAGAGGTGACTGGAGCATAGACAAGGTTTAACCACTAGCTCTAGAAAGAAAGAGAAAGGCTGTTCATGGAGTGGCTGAAAAGGGAGAAGTAGCAGGATTTGCGACAACTTGGATGTGAGAAAATGACAAAGTAGAGTCAAAGATGACCCCAAGGTTGCAAGTGGGTGGATAACAGTATCTCCAGCTGTGCCAGACAAGAGTAGGAGCAGGGAAGGTTTGGGTGGAAAGATTAAGAGCCCTGGGCTCACAGGTCTGGTTAATATATAAGACATAGTCTGGTATAAGCTGCATTCAGAGTAGAAGTATGCTTTGATTTATTTGGCCTGAGCACTAAGGTGAATGCAACACTTCTGCCCTGCCTGCTACATCCTTAGCTCAGGTTAAGCTTCCTGCTTTCCAGGTGGCACAAACTCATATCAATTTGCAAAGATTATGTCCCCCTTTGCTGGGAAGTAGCAAATGACCACCAGACCTGACCTAATAAGTGCTAATCCCTTGACCTCTCTGCTGGTTCACGCTAAACTTTGATGAGAATGTCCTGATTTAAAAACAAAAACCTGGAAGCTGCTTCTAAAAACCATACTGATATGTGATCTCATCTTATCCTGGAATATCTCTTTCATAAAAGCACATTTCCTGACACCTTTGCCCTCCTACAGTCTTGGGGCTACTTCCAGACGACCTATTTCTTGAGCATTCATCCTGATTTGCTTGCACAAAGCTTAGACAGAGGTTAGTTTATGGTCTTTATTAGCATTCGTCTTTATTAACATTCGTCTTGCGGGATGTTTCAATGCATTTCCCTGTCACTTTTCTAACTGCAAAAAGTCTGTTGTATTTTTTAGAGTGCTTTTGTTGTACTTTGGGAGAAAGCACTATAATCCATTTTAATTTTGAAAACCTAAACAGTGACAGTCTGGGTGCATGTATCCACGCTTTGAGAGGGTGGCCTACTTGGCTCCTGAAGCCCCTTAAAAGAAGGCAGGGTCAGAACTCAGCATTTTCTTGCACACAGGTGGGCCAAGTTCGGGGTGTTATGTACTGAAGTCACTGTATATAGTTTTCCCTCAGGTCCGAGGCAGTTGTTTAGTGCGGAACAGCTTTTGTTGGCGGACCGGAGTGAAGACTTGGCCTTGTGAGATGGTGAAGGGGGTGTGTCAGACGGAGCTGACAGGCATACCTTCTTGATGTTTCCCTTTTTGGAACACCGCCGACAGATGGCGTCCCTGAATCGGCACTTAGCACGGGAATGGTGGCCTCCACAACTGGCACAAGCTGATTCTTCTTTGGGCTTTGATTTAAATTTTTCGCGCTCTCGCTTGGTTTGGTGCATGTTGTCGTCTTCATCTGAAGAGGAAGTCTCGTGGCTGCTGACCTCGTGGTGCTCCTTATTTGGCTTCTTAGCGGAGTGTGGGCTGCTGGCCTTGTGGATCTCCTGGGCAGAGAGTTCAGCAGCTTCTGCGGCCGCGGCCTCCTCCATGGCCTTCTGTAGCGTGAAGTCTGGCTTAGCGAGAAGACGCTGCTGCAGACGGATGTCCTGGATTCCACAGATGACTCGATCCATCACGGTGTCATAAAGGTCCCGGCACTCACAATGTATGGCGGCCTTCCTGAGAGCAGTGATGTAATCGCTGATGGACTCCCCCTCGGCCTGGTTCCTGTGGTAGAATGCGTGGGGGCAGCAATTTTAGACGGCTTGAGCGCATAGTGGGTACAGAGCTTCCCTTAGAGCGTGCCCCATGGCATTGCCTTGACGGCTAGAAGTGCGACCAAGGCGTGGGCTGTCTCAAATACCTCGGAACCACATAGACTGAGGAAGAGACCCCGCTTCCGATCATCGGACACTGCTGTCAGTGCATTTGCTTCGTGGAAGCAAGCAAACCGAGCGAGGTACATGTCCCATGATTCAGATGCTGGTGCGAACGGCGGTAGAGGCACAAATGAAGCCATGATTCCGATGCCGATGTGGATGGCGATGGAGGGTGCACAGTGCTCTAGCCAGAACAGTCAGCTCTGAATGTGATTTCGCTCAGTGATTTAGCTCAGTGATCAGCTCATTGCATGTCCGATTCTGGCTGTGCTCTGCTGTCCTTCAATCCCACCTTCGTCGCCAGTGTTAAGTTGTGGGTGAGCAACAGACAACACAGCGATTCTCCAAACAGCTTTTTATTTGAGTCAGAACAGAACTGAACTGAAGTGCTGAGCCAGCCTGCTTTTATTGAGTCTGGCTCAAACAATGTGGCAGTGGAAGACAGGAGTGCCTGGCGTGTTATGGTCCATGGGGTCACGAAGAGTCAGACACGACTAAACGACTAAACAACAACAACAAACAATGTAACAAAACATCATTCAAAATTCCCTCCTAAAGTTCCCTCCTAAAACAACCGCCTTGGACCTGAGGGAAAACTATATACAGTACTGTATAGTAACTTCAATACATAACACAGCCCAAGCATCTCCAAGCAGCAAGTCTGGGAAAAAGCTTGACCCTTGAGAGCCTTGGCAGACAGTGGCTAAAATCCCAGGCACAGCTTCGCTGCTTTGGTCATGTGATCTGGAACGATACTAATAAATACCGGCTTTCCTAGAGATCAGAATAGATGGTGAGAGCATATAGAAAACCACTCTTATTCTCTTATGAAATTAGCTTGAAGTGCTTGTATCCCTGTTGGTTCCACAAATGTTTATAATTATGGGTACCCCCCTCCCACTCAGTTAATTTCAGTCTTACAGCAAAGGTAACAGGGTGTGAGATGAGGATAAGGATTACTTTTATTTAAATGTATATCCCCCCCGCCTCTGTTCCTACACCTGGAGTAAAGGCCTGGAGTAGCAAACAACAGGCAATAAAAAAAAAAAAAGCATATGAAAAACAATTCCAATACCGGACAGGGAAAGATCTTTACGTACAAGACTTGTTGCAAGAGAAAGGTTTTCAGTAGCCACCAAAAAGACAACAGATACGTTACTGCTGGGCAGTCTCTGATGCACTGATGGCAGCCACCGGTCCCTGCTAAACTATCCACCCAGTCTTATTATTCTTGCCAAGTAAAGTCATGCCCATGAGCAATTGTGTGAGCAGCTCTACCTCACTCCACCTCAGATACTGCCCTCCTGGTGCAGCTCTTGCTGATGAGGTGAAATTAATAATAAACAAAAAATCGAATATCCTATGCATGCAATCAGTTCCCACACTCAAATATGCCACTTTCCAGTAGCAGCAGAAAGGGAGGTTTTTATTGGATGCTGCCATAAACAGACCTGAGCAAAGGGCTGCAAAGGCACAATTTAGCAACTACTGATGAGCCCATCCTGGGTTCTCATAGTGAACTATATGGCTCACAAGGCACAGAAGGAGCAATTGGTTCCATTTCTGAAAATGATGTTTTAGATCTTTTGGAGCATAGGAAGGCCTTTACTTTTTCTCTCTCACTCTCTCCCTTTAATTCCTCTCCTGTGCTTTGATTGGGAATTGTCGGCATCTCACACCTCTGGGAGCTCATTATCTCACTAATTCAAATCAAATAGGCAGGGAAAAAACACAACGCAGAAATCCTAATCTATTTTTTTAAATAAAATAAAAAGAACCTCAAGCCCCTTAATGAGATTTTTACTCTTGGCAAAGTCCCTCAAGGACAAATTCACACACCATTGTGCTTTCAACGGGAATGAGACTGTTAAAACACAATCGTAATAATTAATAACAAATAGCAATAATTACTGAGCAGACCAATGATGGCAGATAGCCTATATTTTCAACATCAGTGACCATTTATGGCAGGGCTGCTAACACTCATCATTTTTTACTAAACCCCAGGAATTGATTAATAATTATAATTGGCTATTACGGAAATATGTAAGATTGCCGATAACTATATGCACAATGAAAATAATTACCACTTTCTTCTATGCCAATTAATTATGATAATCCATAATTGTATGTGTTGGTAATCATTATTAACACCTGTAGTGACTGAGGTTGTTGTGACAGGGATCACCAGGTGGTGCTGTTGCGACCTTCTTCTAGCTAAGGGTTCATGATTGTTAATGGGCAAGCAAGTTTCTACTCATGTGTGATGTCAGGTGGTTTGGGATTAGGCAGGGCAGGATTGACAGTTGTGCTAAAGATGCTGCAGAGCAGCTAAAGTTGTGAGGATTCAGCCTGGAGATCACAACTTTACACTGAATGCAGTGCCTATACAGTACTGGGAGAGGCTGGTGATGATCTCTCCACTCATTGCTTCTTGGGTCCTACTGCTTACTTTCCTCACCCAAAACTGAAGCACCACCTGCTTCAACAGAGGAGTAAAGAAAATGAGCAATGGTGTCTGGAAAGGAAAGAAGTGGGAAGTACTTCTGCAGCAATTTCCCCCACTACATTTACAGACAAAGGTGTGTTCTCCAGATGACACCATATTTTGCACTAAAGCTGACTTAACATAATTCTGAATCCTGCCTTGCATAATACAAAACCAGTTCCCATAACCGCCATCCATAACCAACTGCCACCACTGGAATAATCCAAATCTTACTACTTTTGCATAAAAGTAGAAAATCCAGTTTGCTGTTTCCAGGTTATGACCTTGCAGCCCTCAAGTAGGGAACGTGGCATTTCTTAAAGTCATTCTTATTAGCTGGGAGTTTCTCCAGTTCCACCTTTAGTTCTGTTGCTACCACTTAATGGGATTCTCTGCATGCAACTCCAAAGGAAAGGATGGTCCGTGCTCCCACTTTTCAGAATGCCCATTAGCCCAAACAGCATAAGAAGTAGGAAGCAGTTGCTTGTGTTTGGGGACTTCCCCTGGGTTTGTCCACCTCTGCATGTGGACAGACGACCAAAGGTCATATAATGATCAGAGCATAGCTGCCAAGTTTTCCCTTTTCTCGCGAGGAAGCCTATTCAGCATAAGGGAAAATCCCTTTAAAAAGGGGATAACTTGGCAGCTATGGATCAGAGGTCTATAGAGCTCTGAGCCAATCTTCCTAGATGAAACCAGCCAATAGCATCCTGTCCCTTGTGCAGCTAGCTACTGGTTGTAAGAGTCTCACCACCAATTGTTTCCTTGCTGAAAGGTGAAGAGGAACTATACCTTTGCTGAAGGACTGTAGCTCAGCAATAGAGCACAGGAGGTCCCAGTTCATGGTATCTCTAGGTAGGCCTGGGGAAACCTTGTGCCTGAAGCCCTGGAAAGCTACTGCCAGTGAGTATAGACCAGGCACCCCCAAACTTCGGCCCTCCAGATGTTTTGGACTACAATTCCCATCTTCCCCGACCACTGGTCCTGTTAGCTAGGGATCATGGGAGTTGTAGGCCAAAACATCTGGAGGGCCACAGTTTGGGGATGCCTGGTATAGACAATACTGAACTACATGGACCAGTGGTTTCACTCTGGATTCATCTATGCTGTTGCTTAATGTGGACAATAAGCTTACTGTGCCTCCATTAATTCTCTGATGTCCATATGATGTTCCCTTCCAAATCACTGCCACTCTTTCCCCTCCCTCAGTCTAGATTTTCTTATACATTTTCTTTTCCGGAGTATCTCTGGTATGAGAAAATCCAGAGAGATGGCCTGCCCAAGGACTAGCCCTAGGAAACACAAGAGACAGGAGCTTGTTTAAAACTATACACAAGTTCACTTTAATAAAGAATAGTTAATTCTAAACATTCCTCCCTCTTGCTCTACATGCAAACAATATATTTAGCCATAATTTCCTTGAACCACAGAAATTATCTAGTCCAACTCCCTTAGTCAATCCTAGTCAATCCTCGGCATCTCCAGGGAGAGCCGGGAATGCGCCCAGTATGAACCCCGCAGACCTGGTGCTAGTCACTGTGGGGAATATAGAAATAGATGGGCCAATGGTCTGTGTACACACCTCAGTCTTTGAAGCATTGCACTTTGGGATTGTCTAAAAGCACTTTTGGAGACATCACTTTTAAAGAGTGAAACATTAGTGAAACTTAGGCAACAACTCTCTAAAGATGGAAATATTACTGTGTAATATTCCTATGTATACAGATATACATAGGAAAAATATTATTAAAAAGCAACCTTGTTTATCATCAAACTGTTCCACCAAAAGTGCTAAATCCAGATTAAATGGGGAAGTAATACAGGGCAGCAATTTCATGAGGATGCTGCACTAAAGTTGCTCACATGAGCAGGATCAAGTCCACAATAAACGGCTGTGTTTAAGTGTCCTAAGCATCAGGACTTTTTTCAGAGTAAATATACAGAAGATCAGGCAGCAAATGCTGCAAACCAGGTATGTGTGGTCTTTGCGGGACAGACTCCAAGATGAAGTTAATGCTGCATTATAGGGGTGCTGTATCCAAGAGGGAACTGAATATCCCTCAAGGTCATATAGTGCAGAACACACATCATAGCGAGGGAGATCAGCTCATGGAGGCAGCAGCTGGGCTCCTTGGGATTTCTAAGGAGTAGGAAAATGGGCATGCAGGTGCAGCAGGACAGGAGAAAGGAACATCTAGTTAGGCTGGAGAAGGGGAACAGGAGAAGCGGAGCAGAGCAGCCATGCAGAGGAGTATAGGTCAAAAACAAGGGCCAAAGCACATGGCAGCAGAGCAAGCATCCGGGTCAGGAGTGCTGCCAAATGGCTATAATGTGAAAGGTGAGAGTGATTTAAGGTGCATTAGAGGTGGGCAGGAGGGTAGTGCTAAACAGCTGCATTTTAAAAGCCATTTTTCTCCGGATGAGGCTAAGAGATCAAAACCTTAAATATTTGTTGCTGCTGTTGTTGGAGAAGAAGCATAGACACAGGAAAGGTTCAGCAATAAAAGAATTCAATAAAATGTACACGTAACAAATGTGCATCACTAAAATTGGCAATGCATCCCTCTGCAACAACTTTGCAGCCTTACACGTTCGATTTAAGCTCCACCGAGTTCAGTTGCAGTTCTTCCCAAGTAACGTGCATAGGATTGCACCCTTGGTATGAATGGCTTGTATCCAGTGTTAGTCCTACTCAGAGTAAATCCACTGAAATTAATGGTCATGACTAGCTTAAGTTCATGAATTTCTGTGGGTCTACTCTGAGTGGAACTTAGTTGAATACAAGTCTCTGTTTCCGCCCTCCCCACTGTCTGAAAGCAATCAGTGCCCTAAATGTCCCTACTGCTCCAGGGAACTGTATGTAACACACTTGTGTCAAAAGAAAAATGGCAGGAAAACAGCCCCAAATGTCACACAGTGAAGGCCTGAGCGGGCTTTGTGCAAGAAGATAAGTGAAGCACTATTCTTGTAACCTACTTATTTGTTTCTCTAGGACAATAAGACACATGACTTCCAGCTTTCAGTACAAGATTAGTGGGGCAGGACTGGAGACCCAACCTACATGTTTCTGCAGAGCCACCCTATGCTCTACAAAGCACATACTGCAATTATTGGTATCCATGAGGCCTAATGTTGGTAGCAGTACTCAGACAGCCACTATGGCTATTCTTAGGGTAGAAAAGGAAAGCAGGCAAACAAACAAAAAACAACACTACTCTCACAATCCCAGCTGACAGTGTTGATGGGGAACTAGCTCCTCTCTCATCTTCCTGATGACATGTTTATTGAGCACGAAGTTTGCAGGGAGGTTAGACAACATCAGCTATTTATTGAGCATTCATTCTGATTTGTTTGCAGGGAAGTTAGACAATGTTGCATCAAGCATGTGTTACCCCCACCCCACAATGTTGTTCAGGGTATATGCACATATGTTTCTGTGTTTGCTATGTGGTGTGTTTGAATTCTGCTTGCTGCCAGATCGCCACACCACGAAACCAGGAGCCTCTCACATTAAATCCAGAACGAGACTAATGCAAATGTGCTGTAAATGTTGGGAACTGCTACAAGGAATGGACAGGCACTTGGGATGTCCCAACTATATTTTGTGTTTCTGTGGCATGTGTATTTGTATATATGTGGCAACTACCTTCCAGGACTAGGCATGTGCATATAGATGCATGTATATGTACAGCATGGGTGCACCCGCATGTACAGCATGGATATTAGGGTGATCCACGATTGCAGCATGCATCTCTCTCTCTCTGTGACTCGCTCTAGCGTGCTGGCAGTTCTGGGCTCTATGCACGCGCACGCATGCACACACATCTGCATACCCCTTACTCCAGAAGCCCATTAATAAAAAATGCACTCGCTGCCAGCCAGCCTTAGGCCCCAGCTCGACAGGAACGAGGCTGCTCATTAATATCTCATGGCACCCTTGCTGGTGAAGGGGAAGGACGCTGCGAAGGGGGAGGTCGGCAGCAGGTTAGGATGCTTACGCTCTGCTGAGCCTCATAAATATGGTAATAGCAGGACAGGGACATGGCTCTTGCTGGGAAGATCTGGCCTCACCAGCTTCTTCGGCCCCAACCACCCTCTTTCCTGTACAGACAGTGTGGGGAGACTCCAAATGGAACAGGTGGAACAGCCGCCTGCTAGATGCCTGTGGCCTCACGCAGGTACAAGAAGTCAGGCTGCTGGGATCAGTTCCAGGCCCCATGCAATGTGCCATCTCAGCATGTGGCAGTCCCTGTCCCCCTACCGCCTTCACTTGACTCCTGCCACTCTCTGGCCCTTGAGGGGCTGCTGGAGCTAAGCCCCAACTTTGCTTAGAATTATCTACTGGCTTTAGGTCTGGTTTACACTGGCTGGGGATTCTGATGCCAGGTTGGGATGCCAGGTTGATCCCATTATCTTCTCGCTCACTGCCTGGGCTACTTCTGGGCTACTTCCTATGTGTTATTCAGCATCAAATTAGCAAAAAGGCAATATGTGAATGAGCTGGCTTACCCAGTGGCTCAAGTACTGAAGCTGAAGTGCTACCGTAGCTATGCCACAGCTGCCACAGCCAACAGCAGTCAGATCTACATGTACATTCTCATGCTGTGAGCATTCACCTGCATTTGCATGCAAATTCATCCTCCGCAAAAATGGCAATCCTACATATTACCTCTCTAGCAACTGCACGTGGAGTGAATGAACCATATCAGGTAATTCTTCAGTAGGCAGGGCAACTGAGGCCTAGTGTCTAGAGCAGAGGTAGTCAATGCAGTACCTTCCAGATGTTGCTGGATTACAACTCCCATCATCCCTGCCCGCTAGTCATGCTGGCTGGTGCTGATGGGAGTTGGAGTCCAAGAACATCTGGAGTGCTCCAGCCTGGCTACTCCCAGTCTAGAGCAAAACATTTGGCTTAGGTGGCTTGCTGCAGCTCATAACAATGGGTCTCACATGACCAAGCTGGAGCTCTGGAAAGCAGCATAAACCTATGGGTATGTGATCGTGGAGGAGCAGGAGAAGGCTTTGTGAGAAATCTAAACACTAGGCTCTTGAAAGAACTGGGCAGATCCAAGGCATGGAAGCCGTTCCAACTCAGGAGCAGCCTCAGGAGAAAGCATGACAGACAGCTGCTATGGACTTGGGGATGATAAATGAAGGAGCCATGAGATGCTGAGAGCAAGCAGGGAGTGAGGAATGGCATGGCCACTGTAAAAGGAACCTGAGGCTGCTGCTCTGCACTGTCCTTCCTTACTGAAGCCTCCAAGTGAGCTAAGGTATATAGTGATCATTGCAGGAGGAGCAGGTGGGCAGGGGCATAACAGTCAAGGGAGCCTCAGCGTACTTTGGGCAGGAACCTATCCTTCTTCCATCCCTTTTAATTCCATAAGGAAATTTTCATGGATTTGTTCATTGCTTTGCTCAAGTTATTGATTGTCCCAAAGCAGAGGGCAGCTAGGCCTAAGTGTGTTTTGCAGGAGGAGGCCTGCAGAATCCAACCTTCCTCTGTGTGGGTCATGGTGGCTGAGCAAGCTGGATTCTCCCCAGCCCTCTGCTGTTCATTCCTCTGTTCACCTTGAGCTCACCTTGGAACGAGGGTTCTTTTGGATCAGGCATCCCCAAACTTCGGCCCTCCAGATGTTTTGGCCTACAATTCCCATCATCCCTGACCACTGGTCCTGTTAGCTAGGGATCATGGGAGTTGTAGGCCAAAACATCGGGGGGGGGCACAGTTTGGGGATGCCTGTTTTGGATCCTGACATTGCTTTAAAACTCATCTTGCATCTAGGGCCCAGATACCAAATGAGTTTTGAAGGTATAAATGCAGTGGTTCTCAAAGGGTGTGGCGTACCACGCTGGTATGGCAAGAAAGGATGGCAAGTGTGGCGGAAAGATTCAAGGGCAATCAAAGAAACATTTAAATATTTCAGTGTAGTACAGTATAGTGTCAAAATATTGTGGTTTTTTTGAATAAATTTTAGCTGCATTGTTTTATACTTTATAGCTATCCCATGATCATATTATAAAACAGTTGTGTTCTATGTTATAAATCAAGCACTGCTAGTTGTTTCTTTTCCTTTTCCAATGTATTTCTTAATCAATAAAAAAATTCAGTGTGGCGCAAGCAAATTTTTATTTGGAAAGTGTGGCCCAGAGAAAAAAGTTTGAGAACCAGTGTTGATGCCTCTCCAGACATCCTTTCTTTTGTGCATTCAGATTATTTGCGCTCATGGCGGCATCCAAGCAGTTGTACATGATCCTGCTTTCAATACTGCTTGTCCCAGCGAATGTTTTAAGGCAGACGTACTACTTTGTTTCTGATCAGTGCATGTTCCGTAACTCCCTCCTGAAATACTGTCATTTTTCATACCACAAATGTGGTGGTTTATTCTTTGCCCTGCTCTTGAGGCAGGACAGTGCAGGAGCGTCCAGGCAGCAACAATGTGGTACGGTAACACTGGGGAAGCACCACAGAACAACTAGTAAAGCAGAATGGTGTGTGGAAAATCCAGCATAAATTCACCACTAATGCACTATTATTGCGACAATGATCTGTTGCAGAAAACATCCACACACAAAAACCACCAGTCTGGAGAGGCCCTTAGTGAGGCTATTCCACTTGGCTTGAAAGTCCTATCAGCCAGAATACATAGAATTCATGATCGCTGGGCCCCTTGGAAGGTGGCAGAACACTCTGATTGACAGCGGGGAGTATCTGATGAAACCAAGCACATCGGGGAGAGAAGGAGCCAAGCAGGTAGCTAAAGAGAGTTCCCATGGGACATAGCATGAGTGGATCTGAGTATTGTTATGTTTATGTCACTGTGAACCACCCTGAAAAAGGCAGTGTAGAAATATATAATGAAAAAGGCAGTTTATAAATATTTTAAATAAAAAATGAAATAGCCTGAGTAAGAAAAGCAATGCAGAGCTGGAGATCACATGGAAACAGAGATTCATGTGCATATTAACACCCTGGTGTGTGCCCACAGCTCTAACTGCCCTCCTTAGCCAGGCACAGAGCTGCAGAGAGACCGGGAAACATGTGGGGCCTTGAATAGATGCAGGAGAGATAAATCACATGTATCCCCACAACTGCCTAAAACAGCAGCTAAGGGACTATCACAAAATGCCCCCCTCTAACTAAGGCATTTATTTAGTTCCAAGTGATCATCTGTGCATGGGGCATTACGTAGGCAGGCAGAGAAGATGACAGCACCCCCATCAACCATGTGGGGATGACCTAGTAAGTCCAGCCCATCACTGGCATCACAGTTCCCTGCTGTGCTGATTGTAACAAAAAGCAGATTTCAGGCTTGCTGGGTCCACTTTGTGTGCATTAGAGCCCTCAGACCCACTGACTGGAGCCAGGGCCCACTGACTAGAGCCTACATTACTTAGGAATGTAAAGAATATGCTGCCTCTGAGCAGCCGCTGAGTGAGCGCAGGAATTTGTTTTGAGTTGAGCTCATGGTCCTTCAGTATGAAAATACATTCTGAGGAAAGCCCTTTTCATTTTGGGCAATATGGTGGGGTGCGTTTTTTTAAGGTGGAGGAGAATAATTTTGTTGGTATTGAACAATTGGGAGATCTTGCTAATCTACTGTAGACCTTAAGCCACATTCACACCACACATTTAAAGCAGTATCATACCACTTTAAATTGCCATGGCTTCCCCCAAAGAATTCTGGGAGCTGTAGTTAAGGGTGTTGACCCCCTTCCAGAGCTACAATTTCCAGAGTGGTTTAACCATCAATCCCCCTTCACAGGGAACTATGGGGCAGGGGCGGAGGAAGGGGGTGTGGTGGGTGCGGACTGCCCCGGGTGTCACCACTGAGGGGGGTGACAAAATGCCGGGCGGCACTCACCGCTGGGCCTGCCCACACGGTCCACCCGCTGCCTCCCCCCTCCAGCTGTAGGGCGGTTGAGTGGGAGGAGGCAGGCAGACTCTGGAGGCCTTGTGGTTTGCCACGCTCCTATGGGTGGCTCGCCCTGCTCCTGGGTGCGCCGCTCCAGGCGCCCAAGCGGCTTCCTCTGTCCCTGCTATGGGGATTGTTGCTCTGTGAAGGGAATAGGGGGCTCCTAGCAACTCTCAGCATCCTTAACAAACTACAGCTCCCATAATTCTTTGGGGGAAGCCATGACTGTTTAAAGTGATTTCATAGTGCTATAAACATATGATGCGAATGTGACTTTTGTCTACCTTTTGCCCACCCGTGGATAGGGATGGATGGTTTCTTTGTTTCTTATTTTTCCAGTGTTAAGTTCAGTCCTTTGCATTTCTGCATCAGATTTTTTCATGGAAATTCATCAGCATTTTGGTGCAAATTTCCCATACATACATGCATGCATGCATGCAATTTCCTCTACTATTGCACATATTGGCATGTTATTTTTGTTAATATAAGCATTTGTATGCACAGTTTACCCTAGCATATGCATTTCTGTATACATCACTTGGCCGGTGAAGTGCACTGCAAAATTCAAAGTCAAATTTCAACAAAAGGCTTCGTTTTGCATATTGTTCCAGGAAGTGATGGACTGGAGAACAGGCGAAGTTCCAGCAGACTGGAGGAGGGCAAATGTTGTCCCTATTTTCAAAAAGGGGAAAAGAGAGGACCCAAACAATTACCGCCCAGTCAGCCTGACATCAATACCAGGAAAGATTCTAGAGCAGATCATTAAGCAAACAGTCTGTGAGCACCTAGAAAGAAACTCTGTGATCACTAAAAGTCAGCATGGGTTCCTGAAAAATAAGTCATGTCAGACTAATCTGATCTCATTTTTTGACAGAATTACAAGCCTGGTAGATGAAGGGAACGCTGTGGATGTAGCCTATCTTGATTTCAGCAAGGCCTTTGACAAGGTGCCCCATGATATTCTTGTAAAGAAGCTGGTAAAATGTGGGCTAGACAATGCTACCATTCAGTGGATTTGTAGCTGGATTACTGACCGAACCCAAAGGGTGCTCATCAATGGCTCCTCCTCATCCTGGAGAGTAGTGACTAGTGGGGTGCCACAGGGTTCTGTCTTGGGCCCAGTCTTGTTCAACATCTTTATCAATGACTTGGATGATGGGCTTGAGGGAATCCTGAGCAAGTTTGCAGATGACACCAAGTTGGGAGGGGTGGCTAACACCCCAGAGGACAGGATCACACTTCAGAATGACCTTAACAGATTAGACAACTGGGCCAAAGCAAACAAGATGAATTTTAACAAGGAGAAATGTAAAGTGCTACACTTGGGCAAAAAAAATGAAAGGCACAGATACAGGATGGGAGACACCTGGCTTGAGAGCAGTACATGTGAAAAGGATCTAGGAGTTTTGGTTGACCACAAACTTGACATGAGTCAGCAGTGTGATGCAGCAGCTAAAAAAGCCAATGCAATTCTGGGCTGCATCAATAGGAGTATAGCATCTAGATCAAGGGAAGTAATAGTACCACTGTATTCTGCTCTGGTCAGACCTCACCTGGAGTATTGTGTCCAGTTCTGGGCACCACAGTTCAAGAAGGATACTGATAAGCTGGAACGTGTCCAGAAGAGGGCAACCAAAATGGTCAAAGGCCTGGAAACGATGCCTTATGAGGAACGGCTTAGGGAGCTGGGTATGTTTAGCCTGGAGAAGAGAAGGTTAAGGGGTGATATGATAACCATGTTCAAATATATAAAAGGATGTCATATAAAGGAGGGAGAAAGGTTGTTTTCTGCTGCTCCAGAGAAGCGGACACGGAGCAACGGATTCAAACTACAAGAAAGAAAATTCCACCTAAACATTAGGAAGAACTTCCTGACAGTAAGAGCTGTTCGGCAGTGGAATTTGCTGCCAAGGAGTGTGGTGGAGTCTCCTTCTTTGGAGGTCTTTAAGCAGAGGCTTGACAGCCATCTGTCAGGAATGCTTTGATGGTGTTTCCTGCTTGGCAGGGGGTTGGACTGGATGGCCCTTGTGGTCTCTTCCAACTCTATGATTCTATGATTCTATGATTCTATGATTCTATGATTCTAAGTGTGAATGAGACAGGCTCACCTTTAAATGTGAATTGAATTGAATTCCTTCTCCATCCCTACTCTTGGTTTCCATCACAGGAACCAACTCCAGGTTGGGCACCCACAATAATATAATTGTGGGGCTGGGCACCCACAAAGTCAATGAAAAAAGCTGACAAGTAGCAGCAGTGCTTCCTTCAAGAGGAAAGCAGTTCAGTTCTGCCCTCCACAACCAGCCAGTGAGGCACTTTTCCAGGGGGTGGAGCTCAGATGCGGAGAAGTCTTTCTGCCTCTGAGTCAGAGCCGCTCCCTATGGAAAAGGGTGCCTTGCTAACAGGGGGTAGAAGGAGGAAGAGGAGTTGCCGGTGGCCACCATTGCGACATGGACATGAAACATCACATGCACACATGCAGGCATGTGCATGTGATGTTGCATGCCTGCGTTGCAGCGGCAGGCACCCACAATCCTGAGGGCGAGATACTGTACAGACATGCGCAGAAGCGACTTCCGGTGCCAGCTATGCCCGATTTCCGGTGCCCAGACATGGGCAGAGTGGCGCCGGAAATCGGTTCTGTGCATGTCCAGACATGCACAGAAGCGACTTCTGGTGCCGGGCTGCCCGTGTCCGCATGTCTGGGCACCAGAAATCGCATGCGCAGAGGCGATTTCCAGCAGCACTCAGCAAGTGAGCGAGCGGCCAGCCAGGACATTTACAGGGTATTTTACAGTCCGGGGTTGCAGCGGGAAACAGATTTAAATTCGGGGGGTTTCCCGCCAAAAACGGGAGGGTTGACAGCTATGGCGAGATAGCACCCCTGGTTTCCATCCATTTGCAGACACAATCCTTGCCTCTCCTTCTTACATACCTTTATTAGGAAGCTTGCTTATACTGAGTCAGACCATTGGTCCATCTAGCTCAGTATTGCTTATATGGACTGTTAGTGGCTTTCAGGATTTTAGGCAGCAGCCTTTGCCAGTCATCCTTGGAGATGCTGGGGATTGAACCTGGTACCTTCTGCATGCAAGGCAAATGCTATACCATTGAGCTATGGTCCTTCACCTTATTTTCTCTCACACTTAGAGATACAGTAGCCCAAATACTTCCCATCCCTTGTGCTCTCTGTCTTCAGCTGGCCCTGTATGCTCTCAGCCAAAGTGATTCCTCAAGTCCAGCCAAGCATCTGTCAGCAAGCCTGGCCTCCACACCCTCCCTTGCCGCCTTCCTCCTTGCCCTGCCTGTCTGATCCAGACAGCAACCTCCTTGGGGCAGAGACTGTCTCTCTCTCGGGCTCTGCAGCACTGACAGCATTCAATAAATGATAAATAATCATGTCCTGGACTCAGCTTCCTAGGAGGGCCTGGAGCAGCTAAAGGGAAGCACAGCAGCCATCTGTGGCTCTGCTGAAAGACGTTGCTGCTCTCTTTAGCCTTCCCACCAACCTGCTTCATCCTCCCAGACACCCCCCCCCCAAAAAAAAGGCATTGCAAGCAGAGAGCAGAAATCTAGCCTGCCTTCTCAGCTGTCAGGCAGGTCTTAGCATCCTGGGGAGAAGATTTCGACAAAAATGGATCCTGGGGATTCCATACTTTGTGATGCTTAGCAACCACAGCTCAGACAGATTGGGCAGAGGAAGGTGAAAATTGTCCCTGAAACTGCAGTGTCTATATTAAACTGGTCTCTCTCTCTTTCTCTCTCTCCCATATTCCACATCCCCCAGAATACACTGATTTGTATTTTACACACATACTCGCCTTCACACAATGCTACAATCTCCCACGAGTAACAGATTTACACTATGTCAACATTGCAATATGGTGGGTAAATGCCCATGAGAAAGAATAGGTCGTCAATTGTGTTGCTGCAGTGCAATGCCAAAACTTTACCAGACTCTCCCCGAAAGCACAACCAGCTACTGCAAACAAGGTGTGGGACAAACAGATGCAAAAATGATATGAAAAAATACATAGGCAGCTGTCATTGTAGGGAATATTCTAGCTGCTTTGCTAGTCTGAAATAATGCAGAAGGAGCGGCTGGCAGCTCTCAGATGATCAAAGATCAAAGATCGGAGACACCAAAACCCTGCTCCTGGCCTTCTGATGTGCCAGAAATTGCTTCATAGGAATATTGGAAGCTGCCTCATTCCAAGCCAGATTATTGGTCCATCTAGTGTAGTATCCTTCTGCATACCAGTTGCTGTAAACTGCAGGAGGGGACAGTGCTCCTGAGCTTGGGTTGGGCTTAAGGGTTTCCCACAGGCATCTGGGTGGCTATAGGATGCTGGTCTAGATGGGTCACTGGTCTGATCCAGCAGGCTCTTCTTATATTCTCACTGACTGACAGTGGCTATCCAGGGTTTCCAGACAATGGTATTCCCCAGCCCTACATTGAAATGACAGGGACTGAACCTGCATGGGGGCACCAATGAAGGTTGGTGACTCCCACTTTAGGGAATGTTACACAGCAGCTTACCTCAGTCAGAAAGGAGCAGTTTTGAAAGAAGGGGGGGATGAAACCCACCTATATCAGATACACACTGCTGTGAAAATCAGTGTTTGCACCTTTTGGTAATGGAGCCAGCAGGCCCACTAATTTCTATGTAAGCTGAGCAACTGGGACTTAATGTGAATATTGCAGCACAAACAAATGCATGTTTACTTGGCAGCAAAGTTACCATACTTTGTCCTGGTGTGTTTACTGGAGTTTACTCCTCCTAGGTAATGTGCATCAGACTGCAACCTTAGGGTGCATGCAGCCTCTACACACTAATGCATGGAACAAAAAACAAAAAGTTGTAAAGAAGCACCCTATATGTACATGCTCAATCATTTCCTTGCCCATATCCTTCTCCCCTAGTTTCTCTTCACTAGATGCAGGACTCCAAAACTGCCTCCGCAAACATACTTTTGCAACCTAAGAGGCAAGAGATCAAAAGCTGTGAGAAGTAGCAGGTGAGGAATGGATTAAGCATCTCTTTCTCCTCCTCCCCTCCTACTTGATCCCCTGCCCCTGCTTTTCCCTAAGAAGTTTTGGCTTTCATTACATGGGTGTGTGTCTGTGTGTAATGCACAGTTCCACCCTCAGAACCACAGCAGAACTTTTAGCACTTGTACATTAGGTACTCAAGTTGTCCATCATGCAAACACCCCTGTGTCAGAAAGCCAATTCAATTAAAAGCTTTCAACCCATTCCGATCCTTCTTGAGACTAAAGAAGTGAGTCACAGAAGGAATTTAGCTTTCCTCCACACACTCGTGATCTGTTCTGAGTGGCGGAGACTCAAGCATATACAGCTGCGCAAGGGGCCTGCCTGTGGTGGACACATACAAAAATCATTTTGTTATTCTAATTTGGCACTGTCCACAGCAGTGGGAAGGTGTTGTGGTAATGAAATCAAGCTGTGTGCTGGACAGTCTCTACTTTGAGCTTTATCTCTGCCATTTGCTCGGAGGGTGGCCTCAGGCGAACCACTTGCTCCCAGCCTTAGCAGTCCAAGGGATAATAATAGTTGCCTACTTTAAAGGGTTGCTATAATACTGGTTAAATAACATATGGGAAGCTCATCTAAAAATCAAGAATCGTATAATAAATACTAACAGTCCCTCGATACATCCTGTTTATTGTGCATTCATGGTTGTACTGGAGTAGTTATGCATAATTCCCTTTCAACCCTGTTTGCAGCTTGAAAAGTTTCAGGGTGGACATGTGTTCTGGTTTAATTTTTTGTCCCACTTTTGTTGCACTATACAAGTCACCGAAGACCAACTTCTCGTCATCGGCATCTCAAGGAATCTCAATGGCTAATGGTGAAAACAAGGCTGCTGGCAAAGAATTGTTGCCAGAGCAAATGAAGAAATGTCCCAATGCCTCCTATCCCCTCCTTCCATGCCTCCACTGCTACTAGAAACAATGACTATGCTCTGCCTCCACAGTCAGAGGCAGTAATGCTTCTGGATACCAGTTGCTGGAAACCACAGGAGGGGAGAGTCATTTTGTCTATTTTCCATTGGCATCTGGGTGGCCACAGCGAGAACAAGATGCTGGACTAGGTGGGTCACTGGCCTAATCCGGCAGGGTCGTCTTATGTTCCTGGACATGCCTTCCCTGCTTTCTTCCCCTGTGGCAAACAGTGTTGTTTGGGCTTGAAAAATATTAAAATTCCCACTGTATAATCAAGGGTTGGGGAAACTGTAACCTTCTATAAGTTGTTGGAATGCAACTCCCACCATGCCTCTGGACCATGTTGGTTGGGACTTATTGGGACTTGGAATCCAATGGCAACTGGAGACAAGGCACACATTCCCCATCTCTGCTCTGCCCCATTCATTCTGTGCTTCAATATGGCACTCTACCTTGGAATTCATATATCAGGGAATGATTCAGGGAATGAGTCAGGAGATGTGGTGATTATAGAAGTGAACAATCTTAAACAATGCGAAGCAAAAGTGACGTAAGGTGTTGTAAAAATGGCCCTCTTTGGGACTGTGCCATCAATGATGACCAACACTCAGGATAGATGACTTATCAATTCTGGTTTTTCTCAGTTTCTGATTTCTCTCAGTCTTACTCAGTTTGCAACATTTCTGCATTAAATCTATCATTATAATCATCATCATTTAGAAACAACCCCCATGCACACTTTTCTCTAATATATACATTTCTGTACACATGTTTCGGTGGGGAAACTGCATTGCAAAATTCAGAGCACAGTAGTGCAGATTTCAAAGAACAGTTGCATTTTAGTTTGTGAGTTGTTTCCAGAAAATGTGGATTAGGTAGCTTCCCATTCAAATGTGCACCATGCTGAATTTTTCCTCCCACCCTAGCGAATACACCCTTTATCTCTGGAAGCAGCCCTGAAGTTGCCAAGCTCCGAATGTAAATCACACCACCTCTCTGTTTTAATTCCTCAGTACAACCTGCATAGCTTCAATCTGTAGTCCCTTTCCGAGGTGTGAGTTTAAAGTGTCCAGTTGTCTGAGCAAATGCATGAGAATGAATACAGTTAAAACTGGCACAATAGTTAGGCACTTAAAAGTCTACTGATTTCAATAGGTCAAAGTCAAGAATATGCTTAAACACTTTTCTCTCATTAAAAGCAACAGGACTGAAACATGCTGAACTTAGTCTGGATTTTGCTCTGTATTTATGCAGCTTTCTGAAGCCAAGGAAAGTAGCCCATTTTTAGTATTATTCCATTTGAATGATTTTAATAGTGGCTTATGATGTGATTTTTTAAAAATAAAAATTCTCAGGGCTAGGATAGCAGGATCAAGCAGCTGGAGAGCCTCTTTTTATCTCTTTTTAGCCAGCAGGAAGCCACACTCTGGACTGACAATATTATACCTGAAGTCAAAACAGGAACATGCCTTAAAATGCTGTTATGTGTTTGCTGAGTGTTCTCTCGTCTTCTCCTTGACCACCAACTCTCCTTGCAGGGGACCTTCCCCCTTGCATCTGGCTTTCCTTCAGTCTCTCCTCCTCACCCACCAGTTATTGAGCTGACAGACAGGTCACCTGGGCTCAATCCCTAGCTCTTTTCCCGTCTGTCTCTACACAGGCTCAGAAAGCTCTTTGAGGCAGAGATTGTCTCTCACCTTTTGTCTGCAGCGCCTGCCAGAACAGTGTGTTGACCTCATTTGGGGAATATCAGTGCTACTGAGGACAGCGGATCACAGACTAAATATGAAATAACAGTGTGATGTGCAAGTTCAAAAAGACAAAAGGCTTTTTTTTGCTTACCTGGTATCACATCGTATCCAAGGCATCGGATATAGTTCTTCTCTACTGTCCTCAGTTGTGTTTTTCCCCCATCCTCCTTTACCACAGTTTAAGAAATGAATTGGCCACTAGCGACACTTTTCTTCCCCCTGGGCAAAAGAGATTTGGGTTGGTTATGCATACATCATGGGCCCAGGAAGATTCAGAGAGGTAGTCAGTGGGAATGCATACGTTTTAATGAAAAAAAGGTCCAGCACTAATTATAAATGTAGACCGGGGCCAACCAGTATCTTGCATTGTTTCATGGCCAGACCCTGCCTATAGCTAGAGCGGGATTGAGCAATTGCTAACATATGATCTAGAATGGCTCTAGATTATGGCATATTAAAAACAGGGCTCTGCCAGATGTTAAGCTGTTTCATTCTCCAGAGCAGAGTGGTGATTGCAGGGACATAAAACATTTTCTTAGGGGGAAACACCCAAATGAAGCAAATATGCACCTTGTGCACTGTGCTGCTTTCAGCACCATTTTGTGGGGGGTCTTCTTGCTAGGAATGGTGATATGGCCAAGCCCAACCAATCAGGGACCACATAGCAAACATGATATTAAAATGCTCTACAACCAATCAGATTTGGCTAACTCTCAGAAAGCCAAACAACAATGGTACTCTCAGAAAGCCAAACAACAATGCTTCCTGGATCAATACTGTCCTCACTCTGAATGGGCAAACAATCCCCTTTAGTTGATGAAAGTGGAATGTTTTTCTACTGTCTGAAGTTTCCATGAAAAGTCCCTCCCTTCTTACTCTCCTCTATTGAAAAATATAATAAAACACACAACCAGATGACCTGGAGCAGATGTGTAAACATTACAGTTGTCAGGATGGATTTTTCAGTCTTCCTGATAAACCACCAACCATTCTAGGCCAGTGGAAGATATTGACAGGCTTTCAAAATGGATACATAAGCAGCCAAGTTCATGAGTTTCATTGGCTTCAGGACAGGAGGTGTTTGTGGGTGTGGCCATTGGGAGGGTCTCCATGGCCACAGTTCTTCTCTGGAGCCGTAAGGACTGTGGTTGTTTCTGTAGGTCCTGGTGGCAAAAACACTGAAAACAGAGCACAGCTCTCCTCGGGGAAGGAGCCAGCTAAGGTTCTATTGGCTGTGTTCTGTCTGGCTATTTTTATCTTAACCCAATTTTAATGAATTTTACAAAGATTGTTTTATTGCATATTAACAGCCAAATGTCATGATGCATTCTCTTGGCTGGTGGCTATGCACAAAATGCAACCGGGGAGCGCTTGCTTTAAACATGTCTTCCAGAATCTTGTCATTATGTTGCATCTGCATCAGAAGAGGAATCCTACACCAGGGACCCTGATAATAAGGGGGATCGTCTCACTGGGCCATCTCAGGAAGCAGCCACAGAGGCAACCCCTGTTACAAAAAGTTTCTCAGACATAGAGGAGAGGATAAATTCCAAGGAGCCATGCCTTCTCTACCTCCTGTTCCGATAATGTTACGTTGCCAACAACCACAGATGTAGATGAATCCTCTATGGAAATTCCTTTAGTTCTGGGCATCCTGTGTTCACCACCATGCCAGATTCTGAGGCAGCAGCAGGGATGCCAGCCTTGCTCAGAAGCAGAGGCTGATCAATTCCAGGGAGGTTAAGGCTACAGTACATACATCCTGATGGCAATATTTCAGCTCTCAGTAGACTTCAGGCTGATATTGGAGCCATCCAGTCATCTGATCTTTGACTTAGACCCTACCTATTAGTCAGACTACATCTGCACCATATATGTAAAACCCTGGGAACGGAAGTTTGTTAAGGGTGATCAGAGGTGTTAGGAAACCCCTATACCTTTCACAAAGCTACAATTCCCAGAGTTCCCTGGGGGAAAGGACTGATTATTAAACCACTCTGGGAATTGTAGCTTTGTGAGGGGAACAGGGGTCTCCGAACATCTCTCAGCACCCTTAACTAACTAGTTCCTAGGATTCTTTTGGGGATGCCACACTTGTTAAAGAGGTATAATTGTGCTTTAAATGTATGGTGTGGATGTGGCCTTGGACTTGCCTCTAGCTTTACAGGGCACTGTGTCCCAGGCAGGGATGCCAACTTGGGGCCCCCACTCTGAGTACCCAAAGTCAGTACTGCACGGTAATTACTTCACAGCACACATGCTCTGGCTGCTGTTGACCTTGAATAATAAATATAATAATTTTATTTTCTTAAGCAGACTACTAGGGATGGATGCATTAGATTTGGTTTCTTATTTTTCCTATATTCAGTCCACCACACTTCTACATCAGTTTATGATTTCTTTTAAAGTTCTTACAAAAGTTCATAAGCATTTTATCGAGCATTTATCCCAATATATACATTTCGTATGCATTTATCCTAATATAAACATTTTTGCAAGCAATTTCCCTCCCCAAATATAATGCATTTTTGTATATTATTTCCACTAACATACAGGTACACACTTTCATATATGCATATTCATGCATATTTTGGTTGGAAAGTTGCATCACAAAATTTGGAGAAGTATGAATTTCAAAGGATAGCACGTAGACCAAACTGAAGTTCTCATGCGTCCCTGTTGGAGACAATTGAGCACTCTGTTTGAATGCAGGGAATGATTGCTAGCATAATGTACATGGAATCCATTGAGCACCCAGAAGTCCTACGGTATATATATTTGAAGTATTGTTCCTAAGCCAAAAATGCCATCTTCCCTCAGCATTTCCTTGGATATCATGCATTCCGAAACATTTTTGTATTACCTTTGCATACTCTTCGAGTCCATTTCAATTTATTTCCATATGTCTGAAACACAGCAGTAGCTGGGAGGGGGGCAGTCATTGATGTCTTCCCAGCAGAAGTGGTGCTGGGCTCGCTGGGACAGGGATAGTGCAGCGTGGTGGCAGTGAAGTTTGAGGAGCTCCAGGGTGGCCGCAGGGTAGTGGAGAGATGCTCTTATGATCCACTGTAACCCCTTAGAGGTTTTTGTGTTGTTGTTATTAGTAGAACTACAGCTTAAACAGCCCTCCTTATTTTGTATGCATACATTTATTTTCCTTACCCACCCCCCTCCCCAATATATAACACGTTGCAGTAATTTTTGACAATTCTATCCTGCCTTCCTATAAGAAAGAAAGAAAGAAAGAAAGAAAGAAAGAAAGAAAGAAAGAAAGAAAGAAAGAAAGATCCAAGGCAGAAATTTCAATCCCATCTCTTTTCGATAAAGATGGAAGACCTTCCACCTTTCATGGCAAAGTTTGCAAAATCCACCTATTCATTTGCACAATACTAATCTTCCAGACGTTGAACAGAGAGTTTGTTCTGACATTTCAGAGCTGGTCTGGTTAATTCCCCTCTGTCCAGCAGCCAATTCTCCCCAGCCAATGGATTCCCCCACCCGTGTCACAGAGCCATCTTCCAGCAGAAGCCTCCTCTCATACTCACCCACTTTGGTCCTTGTAAAACCGGATCAAATCTCTTATTAAATCTTCTCTGGGAGAAAAGTCACTAGACATTATTGGGTTAAAAGTGTGCTTCTTCATCAGCTGTCACATCCAGGAACTGGGAACTGTCAGGCTTGGGGCCTAGCTTGTGACAGGCTGACACAGGGTCAGGTTCTGACAGAGGCCACGTGAGCCAGAGGAGGAAGGCCTAATCCTGAATAGGCTGAAGGTCATGAACCGGACAAGGTTATCAGGAAACCAAGGGCCGGAGGGAGCAGAAGACATAGTTATGGGCAGGCTGGAGGTCAAATACCCGTCTGGAGAGGTGTGATGAGGCATCTTTGAGGAGAACCTGCTTGCTACTCAGTGTGACAAGCTGCTCAGGCTGCTGGACTAGCCCAGAGGGAAGGGATTTATAGGACCCGGTGCCTCTCCGTTGCTTTGGGAGGTCAGCAGACAATCCTCAGGCTGTGGGGCAAGCAGTGAGCACTCAAGATACTGCTGCAGCTTAGAGGTCACCCTTGCCCCACGGAGCCTAGCCTGACTGACTGAATAAAGGCCCAGAATGCTTGTGGTGCAAGAGATTAAGGAGGCTGCCATTCAAGACCCACCCACCCCATAGCACTTAGAACACCAAAAGTGATTCTTCGGGGTGGATAGGTATGGACATATATTCCCTCTCTGTGATGAAACCATGAAGGGAAGTGTCTCTGAGGGACAAACTCCACGACTCTCCATAGTCTACAAGACTCAAGCTGTGCCTCCTTCATTTCCCCAAACTGAGCACTGAACTCACATCTGAGAGGTGAAGCATGCTACCAAAGTTGAAACAAAGGACAATGGCCTCCTGTGGTGCGCTTTGGTTCCTCTCTCCACAAACACACACATATGCACCTCACCACCACTTCAAATCCATCAGCTAACATATTCAGGAGCTCTCTCCCTTCCCCACCATTGGACCAAATATCTAATTGCATCACAGAAAGAGGAAGGAAGCAGATGGTTTGATATAGCTCCATTCTCCTCTGTCAAAGCAGCTGGTGTCTCCTTGCCCTTTTTGTTCCCTGTCCCAATTCCCTCCTAGCATGGGGGAAGTGGGGCCATCACCAACACCTCATCACACAGCACTGCCATCCTTTATTCATGGGCCTCAGACACATTAGCTGTCTTCAAGACCCCCCACCATGTCCCCAGGGAACCACAGCCACTCCCCCTTCAATTAAGTCAGTAACGTATAGTTAATAATTCAAGGAAGTTGTAAAATATTCAAAGCAGTCCCGGTGGACCTCTGGCACAGAGGAGCTGGGGGCTTATTCATGGCAGGTACCTTCTCCCATTTTAAGAAGCTGTGTCAGCTCCCTTGATCATGTCCCTCTTCAGAATGAATACCGTAGTTCAAAGGATATGTCCAGGAACCCACCTGAAGTTGCCACACACACCCGTAGATGTAGGGATGGAGGAGAAATTCAATTTTGTTTGCATTTTATTGAGAAACTATCTAATTCACACTCCTTGAAGCAACAATCTGCAAATGGAAAGACAGGTATCTTTCCCAACCCAAACATACAAGCAGAGACTCTTACTTGTAAGTAAGAAATAGATATTTATTCAGGCAAATCATGGTACAGGCTCAGTAGCAGACACAAGGCTCAGGCGTCATGGTTTAGGAGGTGAGGAACAGGTGCCAGAAGTTCAGAACTGGATGGAAACGATGAAGATGTTCCAACAGCATTTAAAGATGTGGTGTGCCCTGCAAATGTCAGGATTGCAAATGCACATGCCTTTGAGGGGAGGGGAGTCTGCTCCCATCTGAGAAGGCAGTCACTGGTCCAAGGTGACAAAACTGAACCTTCCTGTTCAGGCTCCTGTTTAGTTGCTGCTGCCTCCAGTTCCTCCTCCCTTAGCTGTTCCAAGCCCTCCCTAGCCTCCTCTGAGGCTCTCTGCTGGGGAGGAAAGTGTGGAGGGGAGCAGAGCCGGCATCCCCACTCCCCCGACTGAAGTGGCTGAAGTTAGGGTGAAAAGGGAATATTCCCCATTCCTCTGGCTTAGGTTCCCACCATTTAGCCCCCACCCCAATTTCTTCTTCTTACTCTTGTATCACCACCTGCCAATCCAATCCTGATTCCAACAGCATTTCGGAGCTTGTGATACTGACCCTGGCACTTCCATACAGGGAAACAAGCTATTGGTATGTAAATTGTCATGTGTGAGGACTGCACATCTGTTATTTTGCAGTATGCTCAATCTTGTCAGTTGCTTCCCAGGACATATAATTGTAGTGAAACAAAGATGCGTAAAACACAATGTTGATATGTGATTTGTAGCTTAATGACTGCAAACTGTAATACCAGAGCTTACTGCATAGCTTGACATTTATGTTGTGTTTTCACATTGACTCATGTTATGTTGTTGTTTCCCCTCCACGTAGTAAATTACTTGACAGTAGAAGTGAAAAAAATGGCACCTCTGAGCCCTGAAAATAGCACTGAACAGCTTAGCACTGCTCTTTCTAGCACTTTGAAATAATCAAATTATTAATGGAGTAAGAAAAGTTTATATACCAGAATGGATTAAAGTGGGATTGGGAGACCTTGCATATGTTCCTGGACTACAGCCCCATTCATCCCTGAGGACTGGCCATGCTGGCTGGGGACAATAGGAGCCAGAACCAAACAACATCTGGAGGGTTGTTAGGGATTAAAACTATTGGGTGGGATTCATTTAAGGAATCCCATCAGCACATGCCCTGTGTGAGACCTTCCATTTGCACAACAGGGCTTACCCCCTCCTTCCCCCTTAGTGCCCCCCTGGTGCTCCCTGAAAGCAACACCCCAAACCTGTCTCATACAGCCAAAGCTAGAAAGTTGAGGAAGACAGCTCTGAAGGTTGTCAGTCAGAAGAACATTTCTAGGGTTGCCATATTTCAAAAAGTAAAAACCAGGACACCCCAAAAGTTGTTGAAATCCTTTGAAATCCGGGCATATGGCAGCCCTATTTACACCCCTGAAGGTGGGGCACCTCAATTAGAAGAGAATGGTGCTTTTTGAGCTTAATACATAGCCTTTATACGGTAGTTTCAAAAAGGTTTCAAAAAGGTAGTTTCAAAAAACTAGTTTGGGTCCAGTTTCAATGATGCCAAGTTTTTAGGTTTCATGCTTGGACAATTCATATCTATGATATCGTGTAAACCAGGGGTAGTCAACCTTTTTATACCTACCGCCCACTAATGCATTTTTCCTGATGGTAAAATTTCCTTTCCGCCCACCAGTGTTCGTTGGAAGGAGGATTCGGCTTGTGCCGTAGAACCCTCTACCATCCACCTAGAATCCTGAAACGCCCACTAGTGGGTGGAAGGGACCAGGTTGACAATCCCTGGAATAAACCCTTCTTTCATGATCCACCAGGAGTCTACTGATGGTCCAAAACTAGCTAACATTGCCTATTTTCATGTTTTAGCATGCCTTTTCAGAACCCCCCCCCCCTTTCAACTGATCACTTAAAATAAAATGTCCTGTGTCTTGTCCAAAAATCACAACCCTCAGACATGCAATTCTTTCCATTTTTTGTACTGGGCAATTTATCACTTCTTTCTGAATATCTGTGATGCTATAGATATCAGCTCTTAATAATTCCAGCTCTTAATAATTCTGTTACCTATTTCATGATTAGCTTTTATTAATTCTATTAATCTTATAATAATCAGACAACCTGAATCTTTCAATTAATAACACCATTTTCAAAATGGGTACATTTAAAAGCCTTATAGGGCCACAGCTTCGTCATTCCTGGATTAAGTGAAGATTAGATCTCTTTGCCACAGGGCAAAGTATTAAGGTAATTTGTGAAACTCAGATATGTATAGAAATCTGATGCATTTCAAGAGTTTAGCTGAACTATCCTATACTTTACCTTAGACCAGGCAGAGAGATTAAATTACTGCAACGTGCTCTTTGTGCAGCTGCCCTTGAACCCAGTGCAGATGCTTCAGCTAGTGTAGAATATCTACACAGGCTTCCCATTTACTACTGAGCCAGGTTCAAGGTCCTTGTATTAATTTATGAAGCCCTGCACAACTTAGGTCCAACATATCTTAGGGACCATCTGAACCCCTATTTCCCTGCTCCATAGGAGCCAACTATCAACTTCAGCTTCTTTCAGTTTATCATTTTTTCACTCTTAAGTTCAGTTCCCCACTTTTCCATATCAGTTTGCATTTTTCTAAAAAGGCCCTCATGAGAATTCATCAGCATTTTACTGCAAATTTCTCCTAACCTACACATTTTTCTATGGAATTTTGTCTAGTATAATATAATTTGTCTAATATAATACAATTTGTCTAATATAATTTTGGGGAAAATTGCAAACCAGTTCCCCTAAATTTTTGCACATGTTCTTTTCACTGTGCATTTTTATGCATACCCTGTTTCTCTGAAAATAAGACGTAGCCATAAAATAAGCCATAGCAGGATTTTTAAGCATTCAAGGAATATAAGCCATACCCCGAAAATAAGACATAGTGATAGGCGTGGCAGCAAGGCCGGCCGCGGCAGGAGGAAGAGGAGGGGGGAAAATAAGACATCCCCTGAAAATAAGCCATAGTGTGTGTTTTTTAAGGAAAAATAAATATAAGACGGTGTCTTGTTTTTGGAGAAACATGGTACTTAGTCTAGACATTTCTGTACACATTACTTGGGTGGAGAACTGCATTGCAAAATTAGGAGCATTGCAAGTTTTGAAGAATGGCTGTGTTTGGGGTGGAACTCAGTGTAGCACTAAGTGGGGTATACATACACAGAACAAAGTTTGCTCATGTAGCAAGACCTTCCTCTGCCGCTCACCTGTCCCCTGCCTGCCCACTAAACAGGCCCGGCTCTAGGTGTAGTCCTGGTGGCGCAGGGTGCCAGGCCGGCAGGGGGGGCGCTGCACGGCGAAGCCGTGTGAAAGCCGTGCTGCACGCTGCGAGGGCAGGGGCGTCGGAGCAATCTCCGTGCCTCAGCACCAGGGCGCCCGACCTGCTCGAGATGGCCCTGCCGCTAAACCTGTTCAGGGGTCCCCAAACCCCCCAGAACAGATTTGCGGAGCAGGGCCGTCTTAAGCATACCTGGCACCCTGGCACCGTGGTGTGACGGATCCCTCTGGCGCCCCCACCCCGCCCCGTTTCCCGGCACGGCGGGCGCAGCTCAGTGCACAGCTGCCGCCTGGAGGGCCGGAGCCCTGCGCAACCCAGCCTGGCCGTGGGGCCGGCCCTGGGCCAGGGGGTGCTGCCCGCCCCCGTTGCGACGCCCCTGCACGCAGCGGAGGCAGCCCCAGGCCCGCACGCCTCCGGAAAGCAGCCTGAAGCCGCTGAACAGCTGAGAGGCGCACCTGGGGCGGCCTCCACCACGCCTCTCAGCGGGCGCAGTGGCGCCCCTGGTGGCCTGGCGCCCTGGCACCCCGCGCCACCAGACCCAGGCCTAGAGACGGCCCTGTTGGGGAGAATGGTTTGGGGAGAAGTGGAGGAGAAAGTCCTGTTGCATGAATGGACCTCGTTCCGTACATGCAACAACTGAGTTAAAACCTGGCCCAAGTGCAGATTAGGAAGGTTTGCCTTTAATGCAAACTGAATTGACTATCTCCCCCATCCCTAGTCATTAGGTGGTTAGCTTTGATTGTTGCTGCTACTCTATTAATAAGATAAGTTGATGTTGCCAACAAGTAATCTGCTATTCTCAGATAGTGCAATTCTTCTTTAGGGAACTATATTTGTATATATTTTAGCATACAGCAAAATCAATTGATTTCTTGAGAATTCGCAAGGAAATTTGTTGCACACTAAGCCAGAACTGAATTAATCATTATGCTGCTTATGTTACTAAGTAATGTCCCAACCATACTGGGGTCTCTACTGGAATGCAATTATTTTTGTGTAGAGAATGGGTCTGTGTGGGGCCCTTTAAAATTCTTCTCAGTGACTGTTCCTTGACCACATGACAAGAGAATTGTGGCATTGTTCCCAGTTGTAGAGACATTTTAAAATATTGGTAGCTGCTCAGCATAAAAAGCAGAGTGACTGCTCTCTGTAGCACTCCAGATTTCAGGTAAAAGATTAGCAGGACAGGGAAAGAACTTCCATTGCTTTGTAATGGCTACTTCATTCTATTTGTTGCAGAGAATCATGCTGCAAATCTATCATGGCAATGTTGGGTCCCATGTCACAGTAGGCCAACACAGTGATATAACTAAGGTGGCAAATTTGGTTTTCAGCAATTAAAGAATGGAAGTCACAAAAGCCACAGACTTTGTATACCAATAAAAATGCAATAGTAAACCACAGTACTCAGATGAGAATTCAATTGTGAAATGAATTCACACTGAGTACTCAACTAGGTGTGACACTGGAGTCCCTGGTCTGATTTCCTGCATTAAGAATGTAGCATATAATAGCCTCACCATCCCTTAAATTCAGACTGGAGAGACTGAAGCATGGGGAAGCGGAGAGGTGACCCCCTTACTCCCAGCACTGTCCCATCACACACACGCACACCCAGTGAAAATTTCACCTATAACTCCTGTTTGACCCATTCTGGGAACTTAACATGTACACAAGCGAAGAGTCTGGGTTTTTATGCTTTCTAGCTTCTGCTGTAGCTGGCAAACTTCTTGTCTCAAAGAACAAAGGAACTGCTATTAGCTTAGTACAAATATTTTCCTTAGACAAGTATCTTCCACACATCAACCTTTAGAAAAAAAACTACTGCTAATTTGTGATCTTTGATTCTTAGCTAGATGATCATTCCAACCTGAGAAGCTTAGCTGTGAATTTACAAGGTCATAACAAGGCAATGCAAAATTCTGTACCAAGGCCACCATCCCAAAATCACAAGAGTGGAAATTATAAAAGGTGTTTCCGCAAAATATGACCAGGTGTACGTTGCAAGAAATGGAATCACATGCTGTGAATCTCAGGTTCAGTCCCCTGGGATTTAGCGTGCTATCTCCTTCCTTTTTTGGCAGAAGGTTGCAGTGCAGTGCCCTCTTTATTTTGTGCAGAGTCAGGTAGGGATTGTATAGAAGTGGGAATGCTCAGGAAAGAGACTCTCACCTGCTTCCTTGCCCCACTACTCTGCAACAGCCCTGCAGTGTTTTCCTATCTGGTAGATTCTGCCACCACTCACTTCATGGGTCACTTGCAGCCCCAGAAAAAGCAAAAAGTGAGGATGTCCCTTTAATGATTAGAGTTGGGGGTCCTGGCTCAGCACCTCTTGTTCCTCCAATCAGTCCCTCACAATTCACACAGATTGTAAAGCCAGCATTCCAGCCGCCTGTTTTTCCCTGAGAACAGAGCGAATTCTTGGCTTTACCCACTCCTGCCAACTGTTCGTTGATCACTTGCAGTTTTTATTAATCAATCAATTAATTATAATTGCTTGTTGTTGTTATTTCTTCATTGTATGTTCTTCCAAAATGAAAATCCTCATCTATTCAAAGCTGTTCTTCCCTTCAAAAGGTTTAGGCTGCTCTATTTAATTTCATCTTCGTGCACGTGGTCACTGAATGCACATTTGATGAGAGGCTGCTTTGCTCTTTACTCATGTTATTGCAATGAAGTAGCAACTACTCCATGCTTTGACTGAATGGATGTGAATTTTTCCTAGTGACTCACCTGTTGCTTTGCAGAGTTTCTTTAAAGCCACAAAGACCATCTATGGGCCAATAAATCATGGCATATGCCCCCTACGCTCAGCAGACGGTAACACACTTCTAAAAGATAAAGAAGCTATTGCACTGCGCTGGAAAGAACATTACCAACATCTCCTTAACCGCAACTCCCCCGTAGCTGCTGAGGTTCTCTCACAAATTCCGCAAAAACAAGTTAGAGATGAGCTTGCAGTATCTCCAAATCTGGGAGAGTTGTGTACAGCTATTAACCAAATGAAAAACAACAAAGCCAGTAGACCTGATGGGATACCTGCCAAAATCTTCAAAGTGAGTGGAATTGAACTTACACAACAACTTCACAAGTTCATCGAAAATATCTGGGAAATAGAAGAAATCCCAGCAGACTTTAGGGATGCCAAAATTATCAATCTCTTAAAAAAAAAGGTGACAGAACTGATTGTGGAAATTGAGGCATCTCTCTATTAGCTGCGGCCGGCAAAATTCTTGCAAGGATCTTAGCAAACCATCTGGTAACAATATCCGAGGTGACCCTTCCTGAATCCCAAAATGGTTTACGGCCTTCTAGGGCCGTAACAGTGGACATGATTTTCAACGCTCGACAGCCTCAAGAAAAATGCAAGCAAAACCAACCCCTGTATATGGAATTTATTGACCTGACTAAGGCTTTCGACACTGTAAATCGTAATGCCCTGTGGACTGTCCTTCTGAAAATTGGCTGCCCAGATAAATTTGTAAACATCATTCGGCTCCTCCATGATAATATGACAGCAACAATCACAGATAACAATGGCTCTCAAAGTGAACCATTCACTGTGGGATCAGGTGTTAAACAGGGTTGT
This sequence comes from Zootoca vivipara, assembly GCF_963506605.1. Classification (NCBI taxonomy): domain Eukaryota; kingdom Metazoa; phylum Chordata; class Lepidosauria; order Squamata; family Lacertidae; genus Zootoca; species Zootoca vivipara. The sequence continues at coordinate 83,128,529 of NC_083277.1, read as the reverse complement.
GTTATTGCCCCAACTCTATTCATTATTTTCATTGCCATGATCCTACACTTTGTCGAAGGGAAACTCCCGACCAGAGTAGAAATCATATATCGAACAGATGGAAAGCTCTTCAATCTGAGCAGGCTGAAAGCAAAAAGTAAGGTTACCGTAACTTCTGTCATAGAGCTTCAGTATGCTGATGACAACGTAGTGTGCGCATGCTCAGAGGATGACCTCCAAACCACCCTAAATATTTTTGCAGAAGCTTACGAAAAGCTTGGCTTATCACTCAACATCCAAAAAACCAAAGTGCTGTACCAACAAGTACAAAATAACCCTTCTGCAGTGCCACAAATCCAACTCAATGGTGTAACATTGGAAAATGTTGATCACTTCTCCTACCTAGGCAGTTACCTTTCCACAAGGGCCAACATTGATGCCAAAATCCAGCATCGCCCAAGCTCTGCGAGTGCGGCTTTCTCCCGATTGAAGTGCAGAGTGTTTGAGGACCAGGACATTCGCAGGGAAACCAAAATGCTTGTTTACAAAGCTATTGTACTACCAACATTACTATATGCTTGTGAAACATGGAGCACTTATAAACACCATCTCCAGCTCCTCGAAAGATTCCATCAACGGTGTCTTGGAAAATTTTTACACATCACTTGGGAAGACAGGCGAACTAATATCAGTGTACTGGAAGAAGCAGAGATCACCAGTGTTGAAGCAATGATTCTTCAACATCAACTTTGTTGGACTGGTCATGTTGTGCGGATGCCTGATGATCGTCTTCCAAAGCAACTACTCTATTTCGAACTTAAAAATTGAAAGCGTAATGCTGGTGGTCAACAAAAGAGGTTTAAAGATTGTCTCAAGGCAAATCTTTTAAAATGTAGTATAAACACTGACAACTGGGAAACACTGGCCTGCGAGCGCTCCAGTTGGAGAACAGCCTTTTCCAAAAGTGTCATGGGCTTTGAAGAAACTCGATCTCAGGACGCAAGGGAGAAACGTGCTATGAGGAAGGCACGCTTGGCAAATCCACACCTTGATCAACTCCCGCCTGGAAACCAATGTCCCCACTGTGGAAGGATGTGTAGATCCAGAATTAGCCTCCACAGTCACTTACGGATCCATTGTTAAAACCGTGTTCATGGAAGACAATCTTACTCGGCTACGAGTGATCGCCAAAGAAGAAGAAGATGATTCTGGGGCAAACACACACTGTAGCTTAGCCCCTGTGAATCTAAGCTCTTGGGTTCTGTTGCCACCTACACCTGAAGCTGCCTCTTTAAATTAGATGCATTTCAGAATATTCTTTTCACATTAAAATTCAAACTTTGACAAATTCCTACTCAGCTGTCAAACAAAAAGAAAGATAAAATATTTATCTACACCTCACCATTTCTGGGACAACTGCGTTGGAGTGGAGAAAGATGAAGGGGAGATGAAGTAGCTATGTAGTACACAGCCAGGGTATATGCATCTGTTGGCAGAGCTGTGTTTTATATTTTAGCATGTGCATTTATTCCTGTGTACTCTGGGCATACCATGCCTGTACAGTTGAATATATTATCTGTAACTATATGTATCCTAGTTATTCTTTATGTATGTGTGCTTGTATTGATCAGCAATGGCATATTTTGTTGTGTATGTGTGTGCACACGCACATATGCGATGAGCTATGCATTGTGCCGGAATTAAGATTGCTGGAAGAAATATCAACAACCTCAGATATGCAGATGACACAACCTTGATGGCAGAAAGTGAGGAGGAATTAAAGAGCCATTTAATGAGGGTGAAAGAGGAGAGCGCAAAATATGGTCTGAAGCTCAACATCAAAAAAACCAAGATCATGGCCACTGGTCCCATCACCTCCTGGCAAATAGAAGGGGAAGAAATTGAGGCAGTGAGAGATTTTACTTTCTTAGGCTCCTTGATCACTGCAGATGGTGACAGCAGTCACGAAATTAAAAGACGCCTGCTTCTTGGGAGAAAAGCAATGACAAACCTAGACAGCATCTTAAAAAGCAGAGACATCACCTTGCCGACAAAGGTCCGTATAGTTAAAGCTATGGTTTTCCCAGTAGTGATGTATGGAAGTGAGAGCTGGACCATAAAGAAGGCTGATCGCCGAAGAATTGATGCTTTTGAATTATGGTGCTGGAGGAGACTCTTGAGAGTCCCGTGGACTGCAAGAAGATCAAACCTATCAATTCTGAAGGAAATCAGCCCTGAGTGCTCACTGGAAGGACAGATCCTGAAGCTGAGGCTCCAATACTTTGGCCACCTCATGAGAAGAGAAGACTCCCTGGAAAAGACCCTGTTGTTGGGAAAGATTGAGGGCACTAGGAGAAGGGGACGACAGAGGACGAGATGGTTGGACAGTGTTCTCGAAGCTACGAACATGGGTTTGACCAAACTGCGGGAGGCGGTGGAGGACAGGAGTGCCTGGCGTGCTGTGGTCCATGGGGTCACAAAGAGTTGGACACGACTAAACGACTAAACAACAAACAATACATTGTGCGTACAAAGTAAGAGTAATTACGTGTCAGAAAGTGTTTTATGTACGGAATAAATGTTCTTAAATATGTAATTTTCCATATAATGTTTCTTTGTTTGCTGTCTCTTGACACAATCTATCTACAAAGCACCAAATGCAGTATTTGCACAAAGCATAATACAAGATGCACATTTGCATGTGCTACTGCAAGAGTGTGCATTGAGAACCTACATACCGTACACCATTCCCAAGAGTGAAGGTATATAAGCCTTTTATATGAACTGCACAATACTACATGATGCACATTCCTTTATTATTTCCCCTTACACTGCTGCATTAAGGAATTAGGTTGTATGGGTGCACTTGTCAATGTAATACACCGTTGCCAAGGGTGTAAAGGTTAATTACTATTCTGGCAGCAAGGATAATCATGAGACTGGACTAAGCCAAGCAGTTAGCATAGGGGTATCCTTGGAGAAAGTTGCCTGGGCACTTCTTGTGCTTTTAGCAGGGCACAACAGTGTCCTAACAAGCGCCGTAAGTAGTTGCTGCGCCTATAGCCCAGAATGGAGCTGATGAAATTACACATGGTTTTAATGGTTGTAATGGTATTGTTCTATTTTTTGTTTAAAGTATGGGTGTTTCTATTTAAACATTTGTGCAACTGGTTTATGAACTTGCAAACTGATTGGAAGTGGTATATAAACTAATAATAATAATGTGGTTTATACATTAATAGTTATAATAATAATAAACAATGTATACAATGTGTGCATGGAACTATTGAGATTTTACGATGCCTGAAATCACCAGCATCACATAGATAAAATTTAGGAGAATCTCAGGTCCCCCCCCCCCCGCTTGGTTTTTGATGTTTTCTATGTAAAGTTGCAGCAGAAAACAAGAAAATATATGCTTATGGGCCATCCAAAAACCTATTTCTGCTCTCCCCCCCCCCCCGCCAGAATTTCAGGATTTTTAAAAACATGATTTGTGGCTTGCCATTCCTGGTAGTTCTCTCCCCCCCCCCCGCTCCCCCTCCCAAATAAGAGTATGCACAAATGGGCAAAGTAGGAAGACAGGCAGGGTGGTTCATTACGCACAATGCAGGCTGTCATTAAACGCTTCTTTGCTATTTTTTTCCTGCTGAGAGTCAAGGTTTCTTGAGGAAAGCAATATATAAAGGGGGGAGGGAGAGAGAGAGAGAGAAATGAGATGGAATGATGGAATGGCAGTAGGAGAGGGAAGCCAGACCCATCAACCACTTAATCGCTGGATCATAGAACTTGGCCCATCCATGGGGGGAAATGCGGGAAAAGACTGGGGGCACTGTTTGTCAAAAAAGGGGAGCAACCCACATCTTGCTGGGGTGAATGATGAAACCGCCACTGATTTCATAGAATCATAGAGTTGGAAGAGACCACAAGGGCCATCCAGTCCAACCCCCTGCCAAGCAGGAAACACCATCAAAGCATTCTTGACATATGACTGTCAAGCCTCTGCTTAAAGACCTCCAAAGAAGGAGACTCCACCACACTCCTTGGTAGCAAATTCCACTGCCGAACAGCTCTTACTGTCAGGAAGTTCTTCCTAATGTTTAGGTGGAATCTTCTTTCTTGAAGTTTGAATCCACTGCTCCATGTCCGCTTCTCTGGAGCAGCAGAAAACAATATTTCTCCCTCCTCCATATGATTTGAATGGATCAGAGCTGCACTCTAGTTAAATTATATTTTAACTGCATCTGCACTACAGCTTTATCACACATTTTGCATTTTATTCCACAAATAATACAATACGTAAGCAATACATCGGTTACAACATTGTTGATGGACATCCGATTATGTTATGCAAAACACTCCTCCTTTATTCCTGCATTGCAGGGGTTGGACTAGCTCACCCTTGGGGTCTCTTCTGACTACAATTCTGTGATGCAGAGTGAAACATTTTCTCTGTGATGTGTGGGATTATCTGTCATATCACCCTGGTGGAATCTACACACATATAAAAACCATTCTGAAAATTCTTTTTTTAAAAAAAAAAAAACCACATTGAATTTTCCATAAGGCTCGCCATCTCCATCTAGTGTCACATTGTATATTGCACTTAAACAAACTTTAAAGGATTTATTTGCGACTGTATAGCTGAGTCCCCTTTCTTAGGGCTGGTTTATAAAGTGTTATTAGTCAGGTTTGGCTTTGCCCACCTCCCACCACTAGAGAACCTGTTGGGTTCATTTGCCTTCTACATCACACTGGAATTCTGCACTTCCTCTTCCTTGCCTCCATGTCCCTTAAATCTGCCATGTTGCTTCTTACCTTTTTCTAGAATGTTGTACAGGTACAAGCCACAGAAGCAAAAGCACACAGTAGCTGGTCCAGCACTAAATAACATCAGTCCAGCCTCATACCTCACCACCTTATTTCTGCCCTTCCCTCAGTACGTCTACTATGAACAAATGGGCCCAGCATGTAGCTATGTTCATAAAGCCCATGCAACTTCACTTGATCTCCCTTATTCGGCAGTTCCTCATGACCAATGAAGGTTGGTCTATTGGGGCAAACGGGGCACTGCCCCACCCAACTCATTCTGCCCTTAGCCAATCCCCGCCTGCCTGCCTACCTTCTTACTTAGATCCTACCCAAAAGGTAGCACTGGCTATCACCATGTAGCGCTGTTAGAATTTCCTCCAAGGGCACATCCTGCATGGACCGAGTGAGAGGTTTTACATTCGTTTGCAAAGGAGTGTGAAAAATTGCCAGAAAGGGTGAAGGGGATGTTTTTCAGGGGTGTGTGAAAATGTTTGTTAAATCCCAACGTTGAGTCGGTACCGGTTTGTAACAATTAGAATGTAAGTTCTGCTCTGTGCAACTGTAACTTTATTTTTCTCCGAGTACAGGGTTTAACATAGAAATGGCTCTAGGAAGCCTTTTCTGATCAAAATGATGCTGCAGCGCTAAGTGGTAAATCTTCGGTACAATTAGCACCACAAATACAAAGAGTTTCTGGGTGTATGGCTTTTCTGAATACTGCCCCTCCAGAGGCATAGATGGTCTTATTTAGTAGCGTAGGGCAGTAAATGTCCTTCTGGCAATACTTTGGCCTACTTCTGTTAAGATTTTCCTCCCAGCAATCTCGCTGTTTAATTGATGCATACCAAGGAGCAAGTCTAGAAGTCCCGATAAATGCAAGTTCCTTCTAGGCTTTCATTTCAATTATTCTGGTTTTCAACTGCAATTTAGCTGATAGAAGCCTAGAAGAACCTGAACGCTGAAGTAACCACGAGAAGAAATAAGCTGGGTTGCTTTAGACACTGATAAGGATGTCTGTAGAAAACGAAAGCTTTGGGAGTTCGGTATCGTCCATAAACTAGAGTTTTAACTTGTCGTGCTAATCCTTGCGCTGGCAGCAATAGATAGGGCAGTTCACCTGACTCCGCTCTGCACAGTAGGACTAGAAACGGTAGGGGACAAACCCTACAAGTAGGGACTACGGCTGCAATCCTAGATACAGTATAGGAAATGACTCCTGAGCGACCATTTATCAAGTAGTTCGCTTCTATCAGCTGTAGCCTAAATAGTGGCTATTTCGAGCACTTTTAGCCTGCTCTTCATTAAAAATCCCAGAAAATCTAAAACTAACAACAGGAAAACTGCAGAATACTGGATACTTCTCAATGTTCTTAACCAATGACTTGGATAAATAAATAGGCCTTCAATAGGCATCTAAAAGCCCAGCAGGGTTGGCACCAGCCAAATCTCTGAAGATGACAAGTAGCCAATCCATAGTTGGGGTGCTGTGATTGATAATACCTTCTCTCATGTTAACACATATCGCAGACTAGGTGGATATGGGGCTGTTAAGAGGGTTTCTCTACCAGATTTCAGAAACTGGGTGGGTTCATAGGAAAGCCACCAGCTCCTTTGGTCATAAACTGTGTGCTGTCAACAATAAGTTTTTAATGTAAGAATTTAAGAAGAGCCTAGCTGCTGGATAGTCAAATGCCCATCTATTCCATCATCCTGCTTCCAGCACTGGCCAACTGGAGATCCCTGTGGGAAGCTCAGAAATAGGACAAGAGGGCAATAGTCTTCTCTCACAGATGATCTGCAGCTAATACAGAACAGTCGTGATGACTATTAGCCATTGGTAGCCATGCCCTCCATGAATTTGTCAAAATACCCCCCTTTAAAGCCATCTGAGCCATCTAAACTGTTTTTAATATTTTTAAATTGCTGTAACCTGCTATGGGGCCTTATGGAAATTTTGTGATTTCCCCAGGAGGTTTCTTTTTCCATGGGAATATCATCTAATGAAGATATCTTCTTGCCACGAGAAGCCACACAAATTTGCACAACTGCAATGAAAATAGATAGTGAGAGTCAATGGAGTGTTAGTAAACTGCAACATCTTTTACCGGCATGAAATGCAGGGAAGATGAAAGCAATGCAAATCAGGAGTAATTACATTGGATTGGAAATGTAAATGAATCAAAGGTGAAATAGTTACCACTGAAATCAATATGGGAGTAAACTTAGATACAATTATACTTGGAAAAGATACACTCTTTATGACGTCTTTGCTTCCTGTTGTCTCCTTTGTTTCCACTTAGAATCTCCAGGACATTTAGAAATAAATGTACATTTTTAATTGCATTGTGATTGGTTTATGTGCTGCACTGGAGGTGCTGAGTTCAGATGAACTGCTAAATTAGAGATGCTTTGTATGAGAAGCCTAGGGAACAACATGGGCTGGGGTGTTGTTTGGGGGTGGTGGGGTTGCTGTTGTTGCTGTTGATTTTATGTATCGTTATTTTAGACCTTGTGGCTTACATGGAAATTGTTTAATACAGTTGTGTATTTTTTTGCTATTTGATTTATTGTTTAGGACTATTTTTGTTATGTTGCTGTTATGTATATTTTCATATTATAATTACAGGTAGGTAGCCGTGTTGGTCTGACGTAGTCGAAACAAAATAAAAAAATTCCTTCCAGCAGCACCTTAAAGACCAACTAAGTTTTTATTTTGGTATGAGATTTCGTGTGCATGCACACTTCTTCATATTATAAGCTGTCTTGAGCATGGTTTGAACTGTGGAAGGGCAGCATACAAATAAAATGTGGGTGCAAAGACAGGGCTTTGCTAGCTGGTTTAACAGGTTTAATCAGAAGTAAGTCCCACTGAGTTGTAAAGTTCGTTCTGAGCTCTTTGCCCTGTTCAGGTGTCGGGGGGGGGGGGACCCACAGGTCAAATAATCTAGGAGAGACTATTGCATTTCCACAGATTGGACCATTCATTGAAGGGAACTACTAGAGTCAGTTTGTGTCGATTGGTAGTAAAGAAATGTTATTACAGCACAGTTGGTATGGGGAAAAACTATCACAAGGACCCACATAGTGCCAATGATCAAGAACTGTTGCTTGAGTTGTCAATAGATTTTCAATGTTGTAATGCAGCCTTCTTTAAGATATCAGCACCTCTAAGTTGAAAAATTGGAGCCTTCTGAAAATGCCAACAACTTCAGAATATTAAACCACATGAAGGGCAGCCCAAGAGATGAACTGCAAATGACTAACAGATCATGAAGCTCCTAATGCACTTGTGGATCCAGGTGTTTGAAGGTTTCCGTGACATTATTGCTTAGCAAAACATCTGCACACTTGCCAAGGAGCTACAAATTGAATGGGGACCACAAGGGGGTGACTGAAGCATCTGTCCAGTCTCCACTGGCTATTCCTTTCCAGCTGGCAGCTGGCATGGGCACAGGGTCCAATATTGCCAGTCAACTCTCCTGTGTGACCCAAAGACTCCTGGCAGAGGAGAGGTGGAATGCAAATTGGCCTGCCATCCTTTGGAACCCAAGAATTGCTGAGGTCAAGCAATCTCTTAACAAAGCAGAGACAACAATCCAAGCTGAATGATAGTCACTGGGAGTCATCCCAGCCAGTCTTTATTTTGCTCAATAAATAGATGGTTGTTAGTCTCATTTGGTGCCTGAGATCTAAATGTCTTCCCTCAAAGTAGTGCTTCTGTTGCAGAGAAAATGCATATTCACAGCATGCAAATGTCAATGTCTGATTAGTATGAAAATATGGCTTCCCCCCTCCCTTCTAACCAACACATCCACTCGATTGTAACTGCTGCATGGAAGGTGGTTATTCAAATGTCATGGTGGGCGTCTATGGAATCTAGTTTGCGTCATCTCTAGTGCCTCTTGCCTTTTCCATGATGCCCTTACCGTGTTGTAAATTTCTTCATTTGTTCAATATTGGAAATAAATAAAAATTATTTAATTAATTATTTTGTGTCTTAGAAGGCAATGTGTCTTTCCAGCACAGGGGCATAATCATGTTTTCAAGACAAAGTAAAACACAGAAGAGGAATATGGCCACCCTCTCACATACATCCAGAATTTCCTGGACATATCCAGAATACTACTGTCTCTAGCAGTGCCTGTGTGGAAATTGGTGAAATGACTGGGAAAATCTGGACGTATGGCAGCCCATGTCAACAGCTTTGGGCAAAACTTTAAAAAAAATCACCCCTCCCCCCATGTCAACAACTTTGCCAAAACAAAAACAAAAAAAACAAAACCTCAACAACTTTTCTGTCTGGATTTTCACTGTTTGAAATATGGAAACCCTATCACAATGATGCTTATAAAGATAAGATCTACGGTAGTATTACCAGAGCTGGTCTAGAGATAGCATGGATATGGCAATTTTTAAAAAAGGCACATGCATTTTCAACTGATCAGAAAGGTCCTATGAGAGAGCAAGGGGAGAAAACCAAAGACAGCAATAATCTGGGCAATTCCCAATCCCTACTCAGAATATTTCAACCAAATTTATGCAGTGAAATATGCAAAACAGTGGCGGCTTCTTGCCACAGTTTAACCAACCCCCAAAAGGAAACAAAGAGAAAGGGTACCGGTAAATGATAAAAGGGAGCTACAGCAAAGCCATCTTGTCTGGGTTTGACATAAAGAGGTGCTCTGTGGTCTAAAAATTAGGAGGGGTTTCCCTCAGCTGTGCAGGGACTGTATAAACTGTCTCATTAAAAAGGTTGTAACAAACCAGGCGGATGCTGAAAATGGAGGCTTTAGGAGATACATGAGTTCTACAGAGCTGCCTGGCACCAAATCATGAATTGAGCAGGCTCAAAGGCAGGTCAGGGTACTAAAGAGCACTTCATTTTTGCTGGGAATCTGCCTCAGGATTTGTTTTCAGTGCTAGACTTGAAAGATAGCAAGAAGTGCCACTGAACATATGCAGGATTGCCTTCCTCTCAACTCTGAAAGGCGGGCTGTTTTCATGTGGTAAGAGGGGTTTCCAACGTGTGGGGGCCCAAGTGTGGGGTGTGGGTGGGTATTCCACCCAGCCCTAAGCCCCAGCCCCTTGCAAAAGGTGCTGGAATAAACCAAAATTGAGCCAGGTATCATTGTGGTATGTTGCCCCTGTTCCTATTAAGTTCCCACCCTGGACTTGGTCTTCTGTGATCTGGCACCTGAACTGTTTTGACTGGTCTAATTCCCTCCTTTGTCAGCTGGCACTTCCACAGGGTATTTCCCACCCGGCGCTAATCTGCCCCACCCTCACCCCCTGAATTCTGGGGTTCTCTTCAGTCTAAACCCCAGCTACCCCCCAAGAACCATGGTCTCCCCTTCTCTCCTCCCACCTCCCCAGGAAGTTACCCAGGGTCTGAAAGCTTCACATGAAATCTAATCGATGCCAGACGAGCTGGCTCCTTCCCTGCCAGGCAGCTGTGCAGCCAATTCCCGCACACTCGCCTGCATAGCAGAGGGGAGGGGGGCATCCCCCGCTGCCTACGGAGAGAGCCTGGCCGTGGGCTATTTGGAAGGAGTTAAACCCATGGGCAGGCTGAGCTGAAAGGGTCAATCTTTTGTCAGACGGGGAATAAGTCACTGCTGCTATTATCTGATGGAAAAGGTGGGGTGGCCTAGGGGCTAGAGAGCACAGCATTAAGGGACAGATGTTGCAAGTCCTTGTTCTCCTCCCCCCACCTCCCTCACCCGACTCCTTAGGATTACCATCTTGCCTTTCCAGGTACTCTTTGCCCCAAGGAGATGTCCCTCAAGCCCAGCCTTCTTGTAGGGTGATGTTCACAGCTCCAGCACCTCATAATGTGGACTACATTTCTTAATGTAACCCTTTTGGTGAGAATGTAAGACCTGCCAGATGCATTGCTTCAAAACTCCGTGCAACTCAGTCTCATGTCTCCGTGAGCGATAAAATAGCAATTTCATTTTAATGTTCATTTGCCTTATGCTAGACTATTGCCCCAAATTGCCTTCACAACTGCATATAAGAGAGGAGGTGCACCACACTTCACAATGACAGCACAATCCTAAGTGTGTCTTCCCAGAAGAAAGTCCTAGGTAAGCAGGTATAGGATCGCAGCCTGGTTGCCCTCCAAAGCTGACAAATTCAGGGACATGCAAGGTATACTGAGTAGCTGGTGCACCCTGCTTAGAAAAAATCCACTGAGCCAGCAATCTGGAAGAAAAATATTGGTCCTGGCCCAGATTGAAGCAGCAGCACCACCATATGGTGCTTGGCCCATTTTCAAAAACCCAGCCTGTTACTTCTGTCAACAAAGTATGGAGCAATGACCACGAGCCAAGCACACGTACTGTTTAATGTCTGGAGGGTCATTCTAGGCTTCAGGAGGCCTAAGGTACTGTTTATATCTGGTACTTCCCAAGATATATGACTACTACTAATAATAATACCTAGCATTTATATAGCATTTTGGAAGGCTGACAATGCTTCATGTATATTATCTCAGCTAGGCTTGGGGCAACCTTGAAAAGTAAGCTGGGATTATTATCCCCGCATTATAGAAAGTGATGAGGATGACAGATAGTATTTTGCAGAAGACCACCTGCTGAGTTCGTGATAAGGGTCAAATTTGAACTGGGGACTCCGTAACCAACCTCACCAAACATTTAAAGCACACTTGAAGCATATTTAAAGCATGCGGCTTCCCCCAAAGAATCCTGGCAACTGTAGCTTGTGAGGGGTGCCGGGAATTGCAGCTCTGTGAGAAGTGAAATACAGTTCCCAGGATTCTTTGAGTGAAGCAATGGGCTTTAAATGTATGGTGCAGATGCAGCCTTTGTTATTTGTTTTTTTGTTTGACTGACGGATTGAAAACCTTGTTGAGAGAGTATCACAGGATTCTTTGGTCCTCAGTCCCCCATGAAAGGGACTGTTTCTTGTGACATGTGGAGAAGCATTGTACTTGCAGGTTTGCCCCCTTCAAAGGGCAGGCTGAGGCATCTCCTGGTGAGTAGATCTGCTGATAAGTAAACAGACAGGCACACAGAAGACTGGGACCCCATGAAGTTCCTGCGGATTTACTCACAGAGATACACCTCATATATGCCTTTTGTCTGTCGTCTATTCCTGTTTCAGACTGCACAAAGAAGAGCGCAGGAACAGGGGAAGGAGAACCAAACGATGTAAAATGAAGCTGGGGCAATGGTGGGGAAGGCACCTCATACCCATAGGTCACATACACGCAGCAGTTCCTTATAGCCACATCCACACCATAGATTTAAAGCACATCCCCCTGCCACAAAGAATATTGGGAAGTGTAGTTTACCCCCACAGAGGTGCAATTTTTAGCACCCTAAACAAACTACACTTCCCAGTATTCTTTGGAGGAAGTCATGAGCTTTCCCATGTGCTGGGTGTGCCCCTGGCAAGGGCCTGTCCTGCTGGATGTATTATGGTGTGTGCTGATAGTATGGGTGACTGTCATTAAGCAATGTGAGCCTCCATGTTGCCGCTTAGTGATATATATTTTAAATATTTTGCAGAGAGCGCTCAGTGGGGATTCAGATACACATTTAAAACATCAAAATTAAAGGAATAGAGCAAGAATTATTAAAGTGGAAGGCATGGGGGAGGGCATTGATTGTCTTCCAAGTCTACAAGTTTATTATTGGAAAACAGCCCTGGTGTGTGAAATAAAGAAAATCATCGCCCATCTTCCAATTTCCCACAGGAAACGTGGTAATTTCTCAATAAGAAGACCACAAAGCGGAGGCTTTCACTAAAAAATAAAATAAAAAAATTGATAGGGAGAGATGCTTTCCTCCCACCCGTCTCCTTGTTTCCCAGAGTGTCTCAGCAGCACCCTCTTGTGTTCGACCACGGAAACTGGGTTTTGCCTCTTCATCGGTTGCCCCAGGAGCTTCTTATGCTTCGACTTTTTACATCAGCAAGAACGGTCAAGGAGAAACCCAGCCAAATACAGGTGTCACCAAAGCATCTAAAGGGGCACACCCAAGTCTGAAATGTGAAACTTGAAGAGCTCCTGAATCAAGCGACCCTTCTGAGATTTCAGCACATCAAGGAGAGATGTTTGGTTACTAGAGTCCGTGTCAGTCAAGAAGCTGAGACTGTGGCAGAGCGCTGTTACCTGGTACATAGACTGGAGACACAGCCTAAAAAGTGGGATCCTGCACAGCTGTCTTTGAGGCCTGTAGCAACAGCCCCATCTCATTAAATTCATTTCTGTTTCTTGCTGCAGTGTAATGGTCCTCTCCTAATAACAGGCTATCTGAGGATATTTTTCTCCCTTCGACACTGCCAGATCTCTCAGGAGTCTAGCGAGGCCATGGCTGAGATGTCAGGAAGATTGTGGGTGGGGACTTGCAGCTTGGAGACATACTGCTGGGCTCATCTGCAGAAGGCAAGGGCATCAATGAGCTGGAACTGGCAGCCCAAAGATGGAATAGCGGGAGATTAGATGGCATCGGAACAGCAACTGAGAGGCTGGTGCTGGGCTCTGGTGCCTTTTTACAACCAACTAGATCAGTGGTCATTTTTGTTTGTTCAGAGCACTGAGCACCCTGAGAGGAAATGTTTATCTTCATGCAGCAATTGCTACTCTTCTGGAAAGAGGATGGGGAATGTTCATGTTATGGTGGTGAACTGGTTTTAGCTGCTTGGTGAAAGGGTTTGGAACCAAGTCTGCAGGATACAATCCACAGCTGCTCTCCTCTGTTTCTTGAAGGTTGGCTAAAAGTGCTTCTCCGTGAGGTTCATTGAGGCCAAATGAAGTCCACCCTGGGCTGGGGCGACTTTCAAGTGAACCTTGTTTTCTAGGATAGGGTAGCTAATGCACGGCACTCTAGAGCCTGTTGGACTCCAAGTCCCATCTGTCCCAGGCAGTGTGACCAATGGTGAGGGATGATGGGACATCCAGATAACACCTTGTTGGTCACCCCTCTCCTAGGTAGTGCTTCTCGCTGAGCCTCTCCTTGGTACTCAAACAACCTGGAACCCAAACACTGCAAACCTGGAAGTGTTCCATTTTGCGAACTTTTTTTGGAAGCCGAACATGCTACGTTTTGAGTGTTACGCTGAGGTCTGTCTATTTTTGCTATTTATTTTGTGTTTTTGCGGCTTCTTTGTTTTGTTTTTGTGACACTGTGGAACCCAGTTCAGCTACTGATTGTGTGACTGCAGTACATTGTTTATTGCTTTCATTTTATGACTCAATGGTCTCGTTAGATAGTAAAATTCATGTTAAATTACTGTTTTAGGGGTTGCTTTTAAAAGTCTGGAACGGATTAATCCATTTTGCATTACTTTCTATGGGAAAGCACGCCTTGGTTTTGGAATGCTTTGGTTTTGAAACAGACTTCCGGAACGGATTAAGTTTGAGAACCACGCTACCACTGTACAAGGATTCTGTTTATTCAGAAATCTTCATTAAAATATTGGGAGATTCCTAGGTCACCTGATGGGCCTGTGCCTCTAGTTTTCACCACCAAGAACCCTGCATGTTATCAAGTCCCAGATGTAGATGGGCCATCACACAGCCCTCCCCACTGTAGACCATAGCTGCCAAGTTCTCCCTTTTTTTAAAGGAAATTCCCTTATGCTGAATAGGCTTCCTCGTGAGAAAAGGGAAAAACTTGACAGCTATGCTGTAGACCATTAACAACAGTGCAAGCTCCTTATTAACATTTCCCCTGCTCTCACAGATCTTTCCAAAATGGCTCCAAATTGACATAATTCCAGGCTATTAGTGAAACCAACAATCTGATTGTGTTGCAAGGCTGTGGCTAATTCTACCACATAAAGGGGCCTCTGCCAAGGTGTGGGAATGCTGTGCTACTGAACAAGGACAAGTTGGACTGTAGTCTGGGAAGAGCTGGGCTTTGGGTTTCATCTTTCACTTCACAGTCCCTTTTGCTATATTTCGATTCAATCGCAGAATGAAAATTCAATCAGTTCTTTCCAAATTGCTTCAGACATCTCTTTCTTGCAGTTCCAAAGTACTTGAAACCCTGAAGCACTGTGTGTGACTCTTTCTCAGTGTTTCCTTGATGCCTTGCCTGCATGTCCTGCCGCTTGTAGATTTGAGGGTTTGTACAGGTGGTTTGTGGCACAGTTAATGGGCCTTTGGTGAGTGCCATGGGCATAGCCAGAAATTTTGTTTGGGGGGGCAGAACCGACATAATTGGTCAGTGATTGGCCAGTTAGCCATGCCCATGGTGAGTGCCTCTCTTAAATGTGCATATTAAATGATGGGGTAAACATCTCTCCTCCAAGACCTCTATTAACCCATCATATTGGGATGGATTCCTTCCAAGGACTTTCATTGTTATTTTCCTTGTTTACTTAATACTCTGAGAATTAGAGGTTTTCTGTTGCTTGATGCCAGAGAGCTGTGAATTCCAAGGAACATAGCTTCTGTTCTACTTTTAGTCTGGTGCCATGTTTTTGCAGAGAGAGCGCCTCCCCCATGCACATTCCTCTCCCGCTCTTTGTCACATTCTTTATGCTGTTACTTCCTCAGCCCCCCTTCCATTAGTTCCTTCCTTACCCTCTCCCACTCTTTCTTCCCCTTTCTCTGGTCTCCAGCACTATAGTGGATGTTGCTAAGGAAGTCTGACTTGCACCACACAGCATCTAGCACACACAAGCAGGAGCCCCCGTTACTTCTCTTAGTGATAGCCAAGATGCCACTTGTTGGAGGTAGGCAGTCACGCGGGTCAAATTTAGGCACACCTTGAGAACACTCAGCTCTGTGCTGGATTGCAGCTTCAGCCTTCAATATGCGTGCTTCAATGTTCTGTTGTTCAAGTGTGCTGGGGTGGGAGTGCTTTATGTAGCCGTACTGGGCATGTGGGGGAATGCACGAATGCCTAGGAGCTTCCTAACATGCTACCCTCTCGTTTGTGGTCAGATATTAATTGGTGTAGACCATCTGCTATCTAACCACTTACCTGCAGACATTACAAGCCTGTGGTTTCTCTCTCTTGACGGGCTTTTAGCCACAAGCAGCTTTGCAGGGATGTAAGGGATTTGAACCATATGTCTCGTCACATGCTCCCTCTTTATTAAAAAAAAACCCAAAAATGTTTTTATATATAAAAATATAGATTTCTAGTGTGGCCTTGTTGTATTTTATTGTTGAATTTTGATATTAAGCTCCCCAGGCACCAATTGGCATAGGTAGGGGGCTATATAAATAACATAACAATTATGATCATTACTATGACAAACACTACACAGGAATCTCAAGGTTACTCTGGAGATAAGCACGATTATTTCTACCATTAATATAATAGGAACACACCATGGGAGGATGCAAATGTCTCGGTGAGAGAAAGGGTTTGTGCATATGGGAGGCTTATTTTCATGCTGTTTCCTTTGGGCGTGCATGTGTGGAACTGTGTGGGTGTGCAGCAAAAATAATCTGCTGGGGTACCCAGAGGAAAGGCTTACTTTTCTCTGCCGCATAGTTACATTTTTTATGCACGTGCCAATACACATGTATGCATACACAAAGGTTTCTGTATATGTGGATGGATACCAGTTGGCACATGTCTTATGCTAGGTCGGTCTTAATCTGAGCCAACTGGGAACTTCTTGGAGCCCTTCCACTGTTCTGCCCCCTAACCAAGTCACTCCCAGCCTAGATTCATCAGCACAAGTACTGCAGCTCAGATAAGGATGACTCCTGCTCTCTGCTGGTGGGACCAGGACACTGACTTCATTGCCATTCCTACCAGCCAGCAGCTGGGAGCCAAAGCATTGGCTCTGACAGGTTTGACAGCTGAGATGCAATAAGTGTGTTAACCCATCAGGGACATAAGGGATGATGGATGATGGTGAATAGATTTCCTTAGCTTACTTACCTGGAAGGAAATCTAATTGAGATCACTTTAACTTATTTTGGAGAAAACAGGGGTAGGTGTGGGCTAAAACTTGCAAGAATCCCTCTCAACAGCCCTACATTATGGTAAAAGGCAGATCTGGGGGTGGGGGGTAGAACACAAATGCATAGGTTGTCCTGACCAATTCCTCCCCACCTGCATAGCACAGTAGTTGGCAAACCTAGTATGGATAAGTGTTGATATCCCTCCATGTTTGAAGGTCGGCAGATGGAGCTTGAGAGTGAAGCTGCAGCTGGGCTTAAGAAGGTATAGAGTGCCTGAGCACAAGGCCATGTGCAGCTGTTGGTCTATTAAAACCTCTAGGGTTGAATCCTATGCACACAGGCATAGCGTATTTATGCCCACTGAAATCAATGCTCATGGATGTACTCAACATCAGATTAAGTGGTAAGGAGGCCCAAACCTTTGTGTGTACAGTATATACATTTAACTCCATAGGCTCCATAAACCTTCATCTACAAATCTGTTTTGCTAGCAAAACTGTAATATTGCTATATTGTACTGCATGCTTCTAGCCAGAAATGCAACTGTTAGTCCAAAGAAGGGATGAGGGATTCATAGTGATTTGTCCAAATGCTGATCAGGGAATTTAAGCAACAGACAGTGACCCACCCTGCACAAGCAGACCTCATATCTTGTTGAGGTGTAGTTGCGTTTTGAGATTAAACTGCTCTTTTCTTAGGCCTGATTAAAATCTGTCCTTACAGTTACAGCAGATGGGTGCTGTCACCTTTAAGTCAGGTTCCCCTGTACTGACTTTTGCAGTGCTAGTATGCCAGTATGGTAAGCACCCAGACCAGAATGTCTTGGTGTTCTGATACTGTGCATGCAGGGGACAGCAACCCAATTGAATCTGATGCTGGGCTGTGTAATTTCACAAGACCATGTTTCGTCTACATGTCCCACTACTAAAGCCCATCTAAAGCTGAAAAGCAGCCAGCTTTTTCATAAAAAGATGCAGATAGTAGAATACAACCCATAAGGCTTAAGAATACACTGAGTTACACCAACGCAAGGATTTCTGCTTTGGAGAGTTGGGAGAACCCCTGGAACAGATTTAGGGGGCCCATGAGAGAATGTTCCATTGCACAAACAGAAATCCTTGCAATGACAGAACAATTGCTTTAGAGCTATGCTGCAATTCCACCCTTTGTGGAATTAGCTATAGCAATCCCAGTTGACAACCCTAGCATCTTTGCCATTATCTCTATGCCATCTAGGCATGTACACACTGCTTGGAGGGTTTTCAGTATTTATGAGGGACACTTTTGTACCTCAAACTAATATTGCAGTCAAGGAAAGCAACACACTCAGTGGCCCTGCATAATCACTTCATTCCTGGCTAACAAGAACTTGCAAGTGAAATCCCAAAATCCTAAACCATAGTTTGAACCATAGGTGAAGAAATTTGTGGCCCTCCACATGCTGTTGGACTACAGCTCCCATTATCCCTGACCATTGTCCATGCTAGTGGGGGCTGATTTGGAGGGCCACAGGTTCCCTACTCCTGACTTAGGCTATCTACACGTTAGTGTCTTAAAACACAGTGAGATCACACATACACCTCACAGTTTAAGTCACATTTTATGTTGCTGTACATACCAGAGAGAGGGTGGGGATTGTCATCACCTGATGCACATTATCAACTTGGTTGCTTCACACCTGCGACACACATCGTGGCTTCACATGTCAGCCATGGGAGCTCACTAGAATCAGAGTAAACAGTAATGTGTACACAGCCTTAAACTAATAAATCAATAGCCATAATTTAACTATCAAGTATAGCAAGGCAATATTAAGTTTGTACTATCAACCAACTTAAATACAAACTTGCTATACTTGTCAGGAACAGATCAGCAATAAAACACCTGGTGTCAGTGAAGTTAACTCTTTATTCAAATAAACCAAAACAGTGTATGCCTAGAGATAACAGTAACTCCAGTAGGTCTTGCAGGGCCATAGCTAGGGGGTGGCAAGGTGGGGCCCCGCTGTGGGGCGCAGGCCGAGGTGGCGCGAAATTGTTTTTAAAATATGTCCATAAATATGTCTATAAATAAAAATATTGATTATTGCCTCATAATAAAAGGTTTTAAATTGAATTGAATGGGGGGTTGGGGTTGGAGGAGAGGTGGAAAGAAGAGCTAATTTGTCAGTGGCTAGGGGGTGCAATCTGGACAGTTCTGCCAGGGGCGCAAGATCACCTACCATGTTTTCCCCAAAATAAGACACTGTCTTATATTTATTTTTCCTCAAGAAGACACACTATGGCTTATTTTCAGGGGATGTTTTATTTTTATTATGCGTCCAGCCTCGCCTCTTCCTGGGCGCCCTCCAGAACTGCGCCTATCACTATGTCTTATTTGGGGGGGTATTGTGCAAATGCTTAGAAATCCTGCTACGGCTTATTTTATGGGTATGTCTTCTTTTCGGGAAAGCAGGGTAGCTACGGCTCTGAGGTCTTGCCCCAATGAAGTAGTTGCAAGGACTGAGGGTCCCTGCCTTCCCTCTGCTCCCTAAGAATCTTCCTCCCCCAGATCTTTCCCAAGCAATCTCAGACTTGTCTTGTCTCTCTTTGCTCTGCCTTCTTCATTTCTCTCTGTGTTCTGGGAAACCAGCGGGGAGGTGAGCATGTCACAGCAGGAAGGAGAGACCCCCTGGCTTCTTCAGCAGCCTGCCCCCACTCCTCTCCAGCCTCCACTTCTGCCTGTGATTCTGGACTGCCCTCTGCCATAGCCTCTTCTTGCTCACTAAACCCTGTTGCCTCTTCAGTTTCTGACATCTCCCAGTCTGCCCCATCTTCTCCCTCTGACCTTTCATCATCAACCCACCACCAATCCCCTGGCTCTGAGTTTCCTTCCCATGGGGGTTCCTTTGGGAGCTCCTCAGCTGGTGGCACCTCCCACCAGTCCTCTGCATCCAGACAGTCCATGACATCTTGATAATCAACTTGTGGCTACTGAGCTATTTCTCATCAAAATATGGTATACGCCATTTATAAATATGCTCCACAGCAATTTTGTGTACAGTGGTACCTCAACTTATGAAGACGATCCGTTCCGCGGCCGTCTTCGTAAGTCGAAGTCTTCAGTTGTCGAAGTGCCCGTTATGCGCATGCGCCGACCGCGCGCACCGCTTCTGCACAGGAGCAGAGCGGCGAAAAGACTTCCGGGGTGATCGACTTCGGAAGTCGAAACCTTCGGAAGTCGAGTCGTTCGGATGTCGAGGTACCACTGTATATTTGGTACTAGGAGCTGCCATGCCTAACACAGATATGATGTGATACTGCGAAAACAAAAGGTATTGCAATTACTGAAAAGACAAGAGTTAAGGAAAAGTTGAGGGCTGACAATAGGACGGGGGGGGGCACTGGTGGCCGTGGACATACAGCCAGAGAAATGGTGCTGCTCATATACTCATAAGGAAGCAGAGGAGGTTATAAAAATGCTACCTTGCCTTGTTTTAGGGTAGCATATCCCGCCTCCCCCCTGGGGATGGCTCCACATCAAACATTTAAGATCCATGGCTTTCTTCAAAGAATTCTGGGAATTGTAGTTTAAGGGTGCTGAGAATTGTGTCTCTGTAATGGGGAAAACTAAGGGACGTGGGGGGCACTGTGGTCTAAATCACTAAGCCTAGGGCTTGCCATTGGAAGGTCAGCTGTTTGAATTCCCATGACAGGGTGAGCTCCAGTTGCTCGGTCCCAGCTCCTGCCAACCTAGCAGTTCGAAAGCACGTCAAAGTGCAAGTAGATAAATAGGGACCGCTCTGGCGGGAAGTTAAATGGCGTTTCCGTGCGCTGCTCTGGTTTCGCCAGTAGCAGCTTAGTCATGCTGGCCTCATGACCAGGAAAAACTTTGCGGACAAACGTAGGCTCCCTCGGCCAGTAAAGCGAGATGAGTGTCGCAACCAGAGTCGTTTGCGACTGGACTTAACTGTCAGGGGTCCTTTACCTTTAGAGCACTTTTTTTCTTAATGGGGGAAACTACAGTACAGCTCTCAGGAATCTTTGCGGGAAGCCATGTGCTTTAAATGTAACATTCCTTCTGTCGACTAGGGGCCTTCCTAGACGGAAAAAGGGAGACAGAAGCTACCGTAGTTGCAGTAGCTTCACCTCAGATTTGCTGCGGAGCGGCGGCAGTTAGTTGTTCTCCTAATCTGAACGTTCTTCGAAACTCTGCAGGGATTTCATTTATTAAGCCAGTTTACAATGTTAAAACTGATCTGCACGTGACGTGGGACTTTTAGGCTTGCCAAAGAACATTTCCTCGCCCGTCTTTCAAATTCCTCGTTGGCTCGGTCCCTTAATAACTCGCCAAAAGGCGCCAATTGGCCGCCTGCGCGTTTTGAGCGCGCAGAACGGAACAGGCAGAGCGCGCGCTGATTGGCGGTGGGCGGCGAGGGTCAGCGCGCGCGAGGGGAGGAGAGGGGAGCGGACAGAGGAAGACTCGGAGTCGAACGCTTATTGTTTAGATTTAGCTCCCGCCAGGGACAGAGTCGGGAAGGCGGATTGGCGGAGGGAGCGGTGGGCGTGGCCGCGCGCGAGGAGTAGGCGGGGGAGCCGAGGCGCGAAGCTCTGGGGTTGGCTGCGGCGTCTCCGATCGCCGCGCGGGGATTGGTGGCTCCGCCGTTCCGTTGTTAAGCCGGCGGCGCGCGGGGAGTGGGCTTTCGGCGTTTGGGCTTGAGAGGGAGAAGGAAGCAGGCAGGCGGGCGGGGGGGGAAAGAAGAGATCTGTCATGGCGCGGGTGTCTGTCCTGGGAGTTTCGTTGCTGGAGAATCCGAGCCCCTTCGGCCACCCGCTCCGCTTCCAGGTGCAATTCGAGTGTGGGGAGGCGTTGCCTCACGGTGAGTACGCGCGGGGGGGGGGTAGAAGCTCCCGCGCCAGGAGCCTTGTTCCCCAACCGACCCTCAGTCCGAGACAGGTTCCGTCGCACGAGGCGGCCGCCCGCAACCGACGCCCAGGAGCCCCCCCCCCTCCGCCCAGGATGGCAGGGCTGTGTGCACCACCACCACCCCGCCTCCACTCCCGGGGCTTCCGCTGTGGCTTTATTTTGCCAGCCTGGACCCGGCTCTCCACACGGGCTGATACGTGGGCGCTATACCTTCTAACTACCTTTATAAATAAAAATATAGCTTTCCGAACATGGTGCCTTAAGTTTTTGGCCTGCAGAGACTTAGCAGCTTAATTGGGTCGAGGCTGCTCTTGATATGTGTGTGTGGGTGTGTGAATGTATGTATATTTTTGTGTGTGTGCATATATATATATATATATATATATATATATATATATATGCATATATATATGCATATACATATAAATACACGCGCACACACACACACTTCAAAATGCCTCCGGATGTGGGGTGTCATTCTGACCATTCTGCTGAGTGAGGCCTTGGCCTCTGCCAGGAAGCCCCAGCCGGCAATACTGTTGGTCTGGGCAAAGAGCCAGTGTGGGGTGGAGATTTGGGCTGAGGAGACCACGGTTCAAATCCTTACTCAGCCTGGCAGCTCCCTGGGTGACCTTGAGCTTGGCATCTAACCTACATCACAGGGTTTTTAGAAGTGGGATGGGGTGGAGAGCTATGCATGTCTCATTTAGCTCCTTGGGGTAAAGGTAGGATTTAAATAAAATAAAATAGCATTGGCTGTTTTGGGGTGAGGGTTGTTATACACTGTTGGGAGCCCCAGCACAGGCCACGTCCTGATCTCAGTGCCAAAGCTTTGTGGGGACAAGGTGAGACCAGCAGAGAGCTCTAGAATGAATTCCCATATTCCCCGCCCAATAAATCATAGGCTCTCTATTTGTTCCTATAGGAAGAGTTTCTTGAATGCCATAGTGGGAGTGCAGCTGGTCATTAGCCAGTAGTAAGCCTGGGAGATTCACATGGTTAACAGCTATGCCTTCCTGGGCATTCATTTAGAGTCAGTAACATGGCAAAACTAGGAATTGTACTCTATAGAGTTGGTAACTTCTTGTCTGAATTCTTTCAATTTCAGTTGAATGTTTGTTGTCAATTTCTTATGGTGTTTAATAATTATTTACTAGATACTGCAGCTGTCTAGTGGGAAATCATGAAGGCTGGTCTGTTAGGTCAAATGGGGCAGTGGCCCACCAAACTCAACCTGCCCTCAGCTAACCCCCACCTGCCACTTGCATCCTATCCAGGCAGTGGCACTGGTTATCATCTTGCTTCTCCTTAATCTGTTATCATTTCACTACTCAACAAGGATGAACCTGGGGGCAAAACTAGAATAAGTTGACTACCTGTCATTGGCTCTCGCCCTATCAACTGTTCTTCTTAGAGAATGCGAAAGTCCCTTTATTCTGTGGTACCATTCTGCCTACTCCTTGGTACCATACCAGTCTCTTCCCCTACTATTCCCTTTCTAATTGTGGATTCTGGATTGTTAAATTGAAAATAACTGCCTTCCTGACTTCTACTCCTTGGTGATCTTCCACTACATTGGATTGTGTGAAGCAAGTTGGACTTGGTTCAGGACTGCTTTGAAGGAAAGTTGCTGCTTCTATCTCAGGGTAGGAGTGGGCTAAAATGTCATTGTGGGACATTGTGATAAATCTGGCTTTCTAAATGGTTGTTCTCTTGGAAGTTTACAAGGTGTGTCATTTCCTTAACCTTAAATTTAGGCTACTGATTTTCTTATGAGCAGCAGGCACAAGTGCAAATCAGGAGATTACTAAATTATGGCCCTCTCCACAGAGAAAAATTGTAAGTCAGTAGAGTAGCTTATCATGCAGACAGGTTTCTATTATGCATAAACTTGGGGAATTGCATGCAAGAAGGGGAACACTGCCATAAAATATAGGTGATCATCTTATTCTTACCTTATCATTTCACGTGCTGTTATTTTTATTCCACCGTTTTCTATACAACCATGAAATTTGGTATTGGGTGCATAGTTCAGTATTCCGGGAATTGCAGTTTTTGTTAGAAGAACTGAATGTCTAGCCTTACAGGTGGAAAAGATACAGAATATTTGAAAGTGTTTGGGCAGTGCTTGGTGAAGTTTCAGAAGTTGCAAGCAGGGAGTCAGCTGAGCAGAGCAGATAGGCAGAGGGGCACGTTTTAATGCCAGGGCTGTAGTGGGGGATGTTGACTGCCCTGGTTCCCTCAGGGATAAGTTGCACATAATTTATACATCATGCAAAGTTTTGCCATTGCTTTTTTTAAAAATAAAGCACAGGGCCTTCACATACATTATTAAGACCAGACTTCTCTTAAGAGTGTTGAGATGGGGAGAACTAGAGGTACAGAAAATCACAGTGAGATCCTTTACTTTGGGGGAGGATCTGTATGGCCTTTCCAACTTAGGAGTAGCTGCAAGTTTTCTAAATTTAATAACCTCTGTGGACAGATGCCAAAAAAGCGCTACCTGCAAAGTAGTAAAGTTTGTAGAAGACACATGAGAGTGAGCTGCAGCATAGGATCAACTTCCTATTTCAGATTCTAATCTCCTGTTAAGAGAAGTTCTTTCTTAGCAAAATGCCAGGACAGCAAAGAAGAATTTCTGGTGAGCAAATGGGGATACCGTACTTTTGCACATTCCTCACAGCTCCTTATAGTTTCTTGTTGCTCCTGATGATTGCTCCGTTTGCTAACATCCCTTTTGACTTGCATTGTTTTTGGCACAAAAATGTGGAACAGTGGACTTTACTGTATTTATTCATGACCTTACATCGTTGGATACAAGTTCTTGTTAATTAGCATTACTGTTCCATGTGAGAGTACTAGCCTTCATTGCTGCACTAGTGGTCTATCACAGCAGATTGTGCACAATATTTTCTGACTTTTGTTTAATGAGATGATCCATAAAGGTTCAAGACAGAGATAATAGCTAACTGGAAGTCACAGCAGATTTTGCATAGCAGATTCTTCACCCATGGTGGGAGCCTTTGCCTATCTGGCTTTTCTAAAGAAAAAGAATTTAAAACTCTATTTGTATATTTGCATTTAATTGCATCTGCACCTCTTGTTTAGAAAAAGGAAACAATGTAAAAAAAAACCTTTTACTAATCTGCTCCAAGGATTGTGGTGAGGAATCTTGACATTGAGATTATGAGTGATGCCCACTACTGGTTTATATGGCAGATTTTCAGACCTTGACCTGGAGAGAGAGAGAGCCATCTACACTGAACACTGAGAGTGCTTCCATATTGAGCCCATTGCTTTGCAAACATTACATCAATCTTTACCCAAAATTTCCCCATCATTGCTTAACAATATGAACTGTGGATATGAAAAGGGTTTTTTTGAGGCACTGGAAAATAATAGAGGTTATTCAGCCCCGCTCTTGAACTGGTGTACATATTCTCTAAACACTGGTGCTAATGGTGTATTTCAATGTATTGGCTTTCTGAAGATGAAGGGAAATTTCCCTCAATACGTCTAGGATTCTGGTGCCCACACTCTTGCCAACTGCATCCCTGTTGCTTTTACCTTTCAGATTTGGAGTGGAAGATCATCTATGTGGGCTCTGCAGAGAGTGAGGAATATGACCAAGTTCTTGACTCAGTGCTGGTGGGACCTGTTCCAGCTGGGAGGCATATGTTTGTGTTTGAAGTAAGTTTAGATCTTTCTCTTGGAGAAGGATAGGAAAGATAAGCCTAAGGGTCCAATCTCTAGATTTTTCTCTTTAGATTCAGACAATGGAGAAAGATTGACAGATTCATTGGAAAGGGACCTCCTGTTTCATTTTTAAGCTTTTTTATTTTCATTTTCCCTGATAGAGAAGTGATTGTTACCTGGAGAAAATGCACTAAAATAAGTACCATACAAATAAAGTTCATTATTAGCATATCCCTATTGTGTGTGGCTAGAGTGCTATTTAGGTTGAGAAAACATGGGCTACATCGGTCATGAAAAGTCACCTGGTATTGCTATACTGATATGAGGACATGGAGAGAGAGTGGCGTATGACAGCCCTGCAGTGTATTCCAGTGTTACTCAGTGTTTGGGGGGAATTGCAGCTTGAGTTCACCATGATTGCAAATGAGTAAATGCTTTTCCACCCTTTATGGGAAGACAGGGATTATTGAAAATGAATTGCTGATGATGGTATGAACACATAAATGTGTTAATATCAAAGTCTCAAATCCTTTTTGCTCAGAAGAAAAAAAATGTGGCTCTTTGACCTGTGCTGATAACATTGCTGTAGTAATTACAGGGCATTGCTGCATTCTGGAGTGGTACACCTCTTAACAACATACAGTAGTTAGCCAGTGCTTTCAGGATAGCAATTCTTGTTAGAACACTAAACTAAGATGGAGGCTGATTAAATTAGTGGCCCAGTTCCCTGGCTTTGGAACTGCAACTGCATTGCTTACTTGCTTTCAATTTGTGCTGACGTACCATATAACTCCATCCTTGGCCTTTCTACCATCTGTAGTCTAGCTTTCTTTCTCCAAAATATTTTTACAATCATGGTGAACTGACTTTAGGATAATTACCTGAATCTTTTGCTTGGTTTTCTGAGACTACATATTTTTGTTGCTTGTCTTTGTTGTTGCACAACACTGAAATAAAAAAAAGCTTTGATTATGAACTCCAGTCTGTTGGCATTTCATCTATAACTGTATCACTTTGTTCCACCAACATAAGCCCATTCCTGGTTATATACACCTCAATGGATCTTGAATGAGGACTCTGTAATATTCTCATTCAAGATTGGACCAGGCAGACCTAGGTTCGAATCTCCACTCAGCCCAGAAACTGAATGGGTAATTTAAAGTTTAAATATTCTTCAAGAATTGCAATGAGGATGAAATGGAAAAGCCTCAAGCATGCTGTCCTGAGTTTTCTTTTAAAGACAGGCAGGATGAAAATGTCACTTACCGTGTTTTGCTGTTTTCTCTGCAGGCTAATGCCCCCAACCCTGATCTAATCCCTGAAAGTGATGCTGTGGGAGTTACAGTAATACTTATCACTTGTACCTATCTGGGCCAAGAATTCATCCGCATTGGATACTATGTCAACAATGAATATATGGATCCTGAGCTAAGAGAAAACCCACCCCTCAAGCCAGACTTCTCCCAGGTGAGACACTGATCTGATAAAAGCAGCTTGTCCATCTTCTTGGCCTTCATGAAGGCCTGGGGACCCTTAACAGGATGCAAAGCAAGGCAAGTGAGGGGTGTGGCTTGGGGAGATACCAGATAGCGAGACCTGGGAGGTTGTATTTGGCCCCCAGCCTGGTGGTTCCCATTTCTTTTGGGGAGTACAAAATCCTTGCAAGGCCAGAGTAGTAGTAGCCTTTGAGACTCAGTCACTTTGCAGTGTTGGAAAATGCTATGCAGGGGGAAGGTAGATGTTATTTGGGATGACAATATGAAGCAGAAAGTTATACAATGAGTTCAGCTCAGTATTAATTTATTGCCTGCATTCTGAATAAGACAGTGCATTTTGACCAGAAAGCTGTGGAGTGGGCAGCCCTTGTGACATAGAATGGAGCTTTGATCTCCCCCCCCCCCCCCGGGGAGTTATAGCACAACTTAAAAATTCTGCTGTAGAATAGAGTGGTGATTATGGCCTGCTACAGCTGCATTCAGATAAAACCTTGTTTGTAATTGCATCTTCATCATATTATGTGCTGATTGATGTGGCTGCAGCAGAGTAGTTTGAGGGAGCTTTAAATCTCAAAGAGAAGATTAATGTGTTTAGTGAGGTACCTACTCAGCTCCGTGAGTTGAGGGGACATTGGTGATTCCCTCCTGGGAAGGTTCATGCTCTGACAAAGGGCTTCGAAGCATTGAAAGAAAATTGGGGTTACTGAGTCACAGCAGCAGATTTTAAGAGCCTATGGACTATAGAGTTTGGTTCAAGTCTTGTTTGCCATTTTGAAACCCAATGTGCAAGGTAAGTAGGTCCCCTGTACATGTCAAAAAGTAAGGATTACCAATCTGAAATAGAATTGGAAGGATTACAGATATAAATTTTCTCTTTCTGTTGTCATCAAATAAAATAGTGTTAACTTTTAAAACCATTTTTTACTTCGGTTACCCCTCTCCTTTCTTGATATTGCTGCAGGAATTGAGTATCTGTCAGCCTAGAAAGTTGATCCAAACACAAACCTATGTAACTTTTACCCCTGTTTTTCTTACTTCCAGCTACAGAGGAATATCTTGGCATCCAACCCCAGAGTCACCCGTTTCCACATCAATTGGGATGGTCCTAGAGACCAGATGGACAATATTGAAAATGTAGACCCAGAACCTGATAGCTTCCTGCCTCCTAGCTGTGCCTACATCAAAGGGTTGGTCCATTCCATGGGTCTGCAACCAGAGAATTCCATGGACTGTCTGTGATCCAAACACAATAATGTTGAGGACCCAGCGCATTGAAGAGCAGCTGACAAGTTTTTGTGGGACATGTAGGAGGGATTTGGGATAATGAAGCAACTGATATGTCTATGGAGATTGACAATTCAGAGTCCTTTTCGTGTTGGGATTTGTAACAGATCTACAGGTCTGTTCTGTCATAGAATTTCTTCATTGATACTTGGATCCTCCTGCCACTGACCCTTGACAGGCACCTAGTCAGGCTGCATAAACAAGAACCTTGTGTTTCCCTCATTTGTTCCAAGTCTCCAGAAGGCTGAGCAACGGGAGCTTCCTTGTTATTTTGAGCACCCATTTCCTGGGAATCTAGCATAGTGGGTGCCTTCTTTTCAGGACAGTTTTCTGTTGCAACACAGTTAAGTTTTGATGAGTAGCTGCTGGCAAAATAGCTAGCAATTGCAGTCAGGTCTTGATGCCTCTCAGGAGTTGATAAGCCTATCCCAATTTTACAATCTGTGCTTAGTAAAAGGTGATGGATGATGAGATTTAAGCTGTTCAATTTACCTGTTTGCACAAGGGTCCCAGCACTGGTTTTGAGAGCTCCCTCTTTTAGCTTGCACCAGTTGGCCGCCTTTCTACCACTGACCCCAAATCTGCCCAAGGCCACAGTGAGCAGGAATTGCATCAACTCCTTTAGACAGTGGCTAAGTTTACAAATCCCTCCACAGAGGAAACATGCCTTTCTTCAAAAGGCCTGCACTTGTGTGGTTATTTTTTCTGGCCTGCCTCCAGTCCCACACCTTTCTTTTCTGTTATTACCTGCCCTGATATTTGATCTCTCTGTTTCTCTCTCTGGTATTTTAGAGATGAACACAGCATATAGGTGTTTGAAACATTTTTGCATTGTATGTCTGACCAATAAAACTTTTTGGAATAAACTATTTTGTGAATTCTTAAGTGTTATCTAGTTGGTTGAATACAGAGAGAACCTTATTAAAGATTTTACTGCGAGGGACTACTCATTTTGGCGAGGTTAAAAAGATGTAGGTAGAATTTGCTTCCTTAAAGCAGGAGTGGCAAAATATAGTTGTGTGCAGTGTTAAAGATCTGTAAGACTTAGAATTGTAGAGTTGGAAGAGATCCTGAGGGTCATCTAGTCCAACCTACTGCAATACACCAAGTCATGCCACCTAAATCTGTCCTGACCCTCTGGACCAGAATTAGGGAGGGTGCAGGGCACAACACTTGTTGTGCAAGTGTAAATCTTTATGCTGATGGAAAGAGCAAGTTGGATACCACCCCTGATGATGGTCACGACCAGATTGCTATTTTCAGCCTTCAGTTAATATAGTGTCATAGGTTAGTGTCATTTTTATTTTTTTATAAAATGTAGGTTTAGATCAGATATAATGCCAAACCATGTTCTACTGTGTGAGTGAGTCCTCCCTGCCCAAGGAAACTCAAACCAATGCCCCAGGAAAATAGAAAAACAGTAAAACGGTAATATAACTGGTAAGACAGTAATGCAAAGATGAGAAAAGTATCACTCCAGGGGGGAAAGCGCCAGAATAAAATGCTCATCCAAATGTTTTAATAGCATACTTAAATATAAGCAAAACACTATAGTGTCCTGCCCTGGACCACCACTAGATCTTGCCTCATAAAGAAAGTACCTGCTACAAAGCACCCCTTTCAAAATGGCTTGAAATATGAGTAGCCATTGAACTGCAGAGATTCTCTTGTGTGCCAAGTAAAACTTGCCTGGTGTTCCCAAATTCCAGATAAGAGTAATTGGTTTACCCCAAGTCAATGGATTATCAAATAGACTGAAGTTGGAATTTTTAGGGTTGGTTGACTCATTTTAACTGATTTAAATACATTCATTTTTCATGGCTGAAAGGTTTTCAACCTGATCATTATTCAGCATGTATAGGTCTGTGGCAGTGTGGTTAAAAGTAGCTTGTGAACCAGTGGCACAGCACCAATACTATGAAGCTCAGTTACAGGTTTGTTTGTTTTTTGGTGGCACCATTACAGTTGTGGAAATTGGTGGAAACTTATCTTAGTCACGATGCTTTCTGCAGGCAGTTGCATAAGCAATAATTCATGGATCAAAACTTAGCTGAAAACAAATGTGTGAGCTGGGGTGCTTAGGTTAGAAGAATGAGACTGATCCTTGAATAATCTCTCTGTGGAAACACTGGGCCATAGGCGTTCCAGGATTTTCCTGGACGGCCCTTCACTTGCCCCAAGCCATTCTTGTAAAGCTGGCTGCACTTTCTTTATTAAACACCTTTTACATGTGTGTCCAGGTGATATACAACATATGTTTAAAACTGCTTTAAAAAATTAGGGTTGAAATGTTGATAACCAGAACCTTGAACATGGTCCTGCAGCAGGTAGACTGCCAGTACAAATCCTGCTTCTGGCAACCAGTACAACCTCCATTTTAAGGAGTTTGTATCTGTGGTCCTTTCTCAAATTCTTGGGCCAAACATGGCAGGAAACTTACCTCTTGCACAGATTCAGGGATCCCTCTTGCCTGCCACTACTGTTCTTCCCATCATAGCTTCAAAACTGGAGTTAATTTTAGCTCATTTATAAACTTCAGCTAATCTAAAAAGCAATCTGCTCAGTTGCTAAAGCTGGCTATAGAAAACCAATTTTACTTGTGCACTGCAGTGTGTGGTGACTTCAATTTGCTGTTGGATGCGATTCAAGAAGCTGAGTATAACAAAGCTCAGTAAACCTGGGACCTGAGTGTTCCTAGGCATCTCAACAGCAAGGTTTCCTATATGAAGGATGGAAGTGGTTTAGTTTTCGTCAAAGCAATAAAAAAGTATTGACTGGTGGATCTTGCTCAGGTAAGCTGGCACAGTCCTTAGAAGGTTCCTTGGAAGGCATGAAATCCAAGAAAGCAAGCTAAAGAGGAATAAGAGGGCTTGCATGGAGCTCTCCCCCTTTATTCAGTACAAATGGGTAGTGTATATCTCTCAGCTTTGCCTAAACATTTCAGCTGCCCATTGCAGGTGGAGGAAAAAACTTATATAATGACATTATCCACCTACCTTTCTGCCCAGAGAAATGAAAGTTTTTTAATAAACTGGACCATCCTTCTTGTAATATGGAACTTCCACACAATTGCATATTGGTGCTGTTCCTGTGTGAAAATGAGGCAATGTAGTCCCCATCCCTTGCAGATGACCATAGTGCTTGGAGACAGAAAGACAGGGCATGTATCCACAGCAATTATCAGAGAAGAGGTAACCACTGGGAGGAGAGCAGAGAGAAGGAACGCCATGGTGCATCAGCACCAGCAAAACCAGACACCAATAAACATGTCTCTGCTGTATTGATCTCTATAGCCATAGCAGGCACTATAACTCTCCAATGATTTTAATTTACTCCCATGACCCACACTTCCATTGTGTCTTCAGGAAGACGGATGTCAACAGTCCCCATACAAGAACCTCATTAAAGCATATACAGTGGAACCTCGTTTTTTGAACGTAATCTGTTCCGGAAGACCGTTCAACTTCCAAAACGTTTGAAAATCAAAAAGTGAAAGCGGAAGCCTCAGTCATAGCTGCCAAGTTCTCCCTTTTTTTAGGGAAATTCCCTTATGCTGAATAGGCTTCCTCGCGAGAAAGGGGGAAACTTGGCAGCTATGGCCTCAGTACAATAGGTAAACTCAAAACGGAAGCTGCATGGCACTTTCGGCTTCCAAAAATCATTCGAGAAACCAAAGCAATTACTTCCAGGTTTTCGGCATTCGAAAGCCGAAACATTCGTCAATGAAGATGTTCAACAACTGAGATTCCATTGTATATGAGTTGGGCCTGATGGAGACCGACAACTTTGGAACCCCTTAGTTTCCTGATTTTTCTTTAGGAAACAGTGCAAAATACTCCTTTAGGTTGCTTTCTGATACATAACAGGGATCTCTTGATTTGCACTACAGTACTTATAGCTTTAATATTCTGTGCCAATGTAACTCAAATACTGTTCTCAGTACCGGGGGGGGGGGAGGGGGGCAGAACGAGCTCAGCCTTGCCAATAGTCTTGACAACAGAAAAGGCGTGGGCTTTCCCTATATTTGTGTTCTCCTGAGGGATAAGAACCTGAGCAAGAAACACTCTTATCATACCTTCTTTCCTTGTCAAAGAAAAGGAGAAAGGGATCTTTAAAATCCTTTTCAAGGTCACCTTTGCTTTAAGCTGTGTCTAAATGAAACTCCCCTCTTGGCACAAGAGGATTTGAAAACTATATATGAAAAAGTACTATTCCAGTTGCATGTTGGGATGAGGGCGAGGAAGATGTGGAGGGGAACATTGAGCGCTTATTACAAATAAACTTATTTTAGTCTATGAGCTGCAACCACAATACCAAGAAAAAGCAAAGTAATGTTCAGCCCTAATAGTGCTTAAGGACAGGGATGTGGTTTTATCTGATGGGCAAATATGCAGCCAGGTGACCTGTAGGAATCTGGACTCTTCTTTTCCTTTTCCTGGCAGGCTTACTAAGACCCAATCTCCTTGAATCTGAGTACATAGTTTGCAGATGTTTTTCCCCTTTGGGGGAACAGTTCAAACCCCCAAAGGTGCATTGTACCTGAGCTTAAGGGAAACTGCAACATATAACCACTGCATTACAATACATGAAGAGATTTGGCACTATCAAGTTGTGGACTGGTTTTAATCACACAGCATGTGATTGGTTTACCAATGCCAGGATGTCTGTGTTATCAACATGACTTTGTGTGTGTGGTTGATTGCCGCTGTTACATACACTGCGTTTTTCTGTGTTCTCTTCTGATTTCACTGCAACACCCCTACCAACTTCAGCCATATATATGTGCTTGCAACTCAGGATAACCCTTCATGTATCTGAAGTGGGCTGTAGACCATGAAAGTTTATTTCGTAATAATTGCATCTCTAAGGTGCCACAGGACTCCCTGCTACTCTTGCTGCAACAGATGCATGCATCTACTCCTCTGGAAATTGTAATAATGCTGTAGGTAGAACTTGGAGTCATTTCAGCTGCATAGGCTTCCCTCCCCTTGAAAAGGGCAGCAAAGCAGGCTTGGACAGCTTTTACTTACATTTCCATGTGCCCTAAAGAACACCAATGTGCCCTTCTGGAGGTAAACCCTGGCCCTTGAAGGGGAGCATTAACCAGAGCTTTTTCTTCCTTCTTTGCTGCCCTGTGTGCTGCACTGAATTTGAGGCTGGGAGGTTCCCTGTGGTCTCAGAAATGCCCCAGACTCAAAGACTGTCCTCACTTCCTGGCACCAACTGTTCACATAACACGTATGCTGCTCCACGATCCAGATATTTCACAACAACAGAAGGGAACCTTACAGCTGCACAATAGCTGCCTTTGTTGTGCTTTGTTTAATCTCCTCTCCACAGGGAAATAAAGCTGATGGCACCAATCCAAGTTTCATAGTCTGCTGTGGGCTGGAGGTACATCCTTCTCCCTTTTAATCAGATGTTTATTTAGTACATCAGTGCATGGCCCCACCACTGCAATTTGCTTCATCTGCTGTTTGGCAGCGTCCACGGCAGGAGCCACATCTTCTTCTAAGCAAACTCTGCCTCATTTTTTATCTCTTTGACATCATATTACAAGGAGAAATCATCATGTGAGCTCAAAGCAGAGATCTACCCAGCCTGCCCTGTTTATTACCATCTGGGCTCCGGTTGCTCATCAGACACTCTCCACCCTTAAGATTCCATAATACATGCACAGTTCTTGATGTAGGTAGGCAAAAGGAAAGCATAAATCATAACATTGTGTGCTGCTTGTGAAGTTCTCTGGGGTGCTATTTATGTTATACAAGTGGGATAACCAGCCTATTATAACCAATATGTTTAAGTCTAATTAATGCATGAATGGGTTAATACCACAGAGTAAGCTGTCCTGCCAGGCTTAGACATGCCCACTTCCCTTACTTTGGGTAATCAAGCCTATTATTCTCCAGTCGACCTGAGAAGCTCAGCATGTCAAGAAATTTGAGCTGGCTGCTCTAACTCAAACTGCATGGCTCTCACAAGCCATTATGGAGTTCCTATACCAATAATTTAGGAACTTTCACCACTTTGTAACTAAGACAAGTTTTTCTCATGCAGCCAAAATAGCTAAAATTAAATGCCGTATTTTATCCCTTTCATAGCAGTGGATAAAACTGCTACTTTTGAGCATCCAGTTGTCAGTCACGTCCTGGACAGAATAACTTTGCTGTATAAGGAAATCTAGTACGAAGTTTTTAAGCTGAGGTTAGTGAACTATCAGGGATACTGTAACGGAGGATTTCCTGGTTTGGCCTGGGGGTCTTCGGCAAAGTGAACTTTGACATCCCTTCCAACCAAGTATGATTTTAATATGTGTGTATCAGGGTTCAAGTGAAGCCAGGACCCACTCTTGAAACCTAGTTTCAGTGCCAGGATCATGACATTCTTGGAATATATGAAGTACACCTCCATGTAGACTATTGGTGCTGGATTGCACTAATTCAAGTATAGTGACCAAGTTTTTAAATAATCATCTGGAATGACACTTAATTTTCTTTTTGGATTGCAAGTGTAGTATGGGCAATTTCAGCCAAGGATCCAGAAATCAGAGAATATTGGCAGAAGAAAAAGTTGCTGAAACATAGGGTTCTGTATAAATTCTTGCCCTCTAAATATGATCCTTATTATCTGTTTCAAGCCCCCAACACCCTATTTTATTATTATATTATATTATATATTTTACACATCTATAAACTGCTTCACAGACAGAGGCCATTGAAACAGTCAGTGTACAATTAAAGAATCACACTGGTACTTCGATAAGCACCTGCTCGCTTATACTGTGATAAGGTTTAGGTTGCAAAGCTTAGCACATTTAATAGGTTGTAATTCTCCCAGAAGTCTCTTCTGAGCAAGCATGTGTAATGTTGCATTATGAGTTTCCCATTAAAGGATGAACAACTTTTTCATGGTGCTTTCTGCCACTTGAGGGATAGAAATAGGGCCTCATTCTGTTGACCACACAAGAAATAAGCATGAAAGGTGAAGGTGAGGAGAGCATGGAGAAAAAGTTAAGCAAAAGCAAAAATGGCTAAAGCATTAAGAAGAAATTGAGTAAAGCATGAAAAAAGTATTGGTCATGATTACTATGTCAGTAGTGAAAGGGTGGTGAAAGAGGAGAGCGCAAAATATGGTCTGAAGCTCAACATCAAAAAAACCAAGATCATGGCCACTAGTCCCATCACCTCCTGGCAAATAGAAGGGGAAGAAATGGAGAAAGTGAGAGATTTTACTTTCTTGGGCTCCTTGACAGCAGTCACGAAATTAAAAGACGCCTGCTTCTTGGGAGAAAAGCAATGACAAACCTAGACAGCATCTTAAAAAGCAGAGACATCACCTTGCCGACAAAGGTCCGTATAGTTAAAGCTATGGTTTTCCCAGTAGTGATGTATGGAAGTGAGAGCTGGACCATAAAGAAGGCTGATCGCCGAAGAATTGATGCTTTTGAATTATGGTGCTGGAGGAGACTCTTGAGAGTCCCATGGACTGGAAGAAGATCAAACCTATCCATTCTGAAGGAAATCAGCCCTGAGTGCTCACTGGAAGGACAGATCCTGAAGCTGAGGCTCCAATACTTTGGCCACTTCATGAGAAGAGAAGACTCCCTGGAAAAGACCCTGATGTTGGGAAAGATTGAGGGCACTAGGAGAAGGGGACGACAGAGGATGAGATGGTTGGACAGTGTTCTCGAAGCTACAAACATGAGTTTGACCAAACTGTGGGAGGCAGTGGAAGACAGGAGTGCCTGGCGTGCTATGGTCCATGGGCTCACAAAGAGTCGGACACGACTAAACGACTAAACAACAACAACAACTGTATCAGTTATCGCTACTGAGACACTTGAAACAGTACTACAGTAGTTCACTCTTAGAGGCACTTGAAAAATTATTATGCCCTGTAATTGTCTTGCCTTGTTCATCTTCCAGCACCAGTCTTTAACATACACATATCTTTAGTGCATAGTAAAGCCCTGTAAAACCTCTGAGGTTCTTAGGTTATGTGCCCTTCTGCATTCTGCATAATGCCTAGCAGGTTAGTGGTACTGTGTTAACTGTCTAATTGTAACTTCCAGAGAGAGAGAGAGAGAGAGAGAGAGAGAGAGAGAGAGAGAGAGAGAGAGAGAGAGAGAGAGAGAGAGAGAGAGACGGGATAGTTTATTGCAGCAAAAACAAAGAAGAATCTTGTGGCATTTTAAGGCTATCATAATAAGGCTAGTATTTAAGTAGCATTTGTCATGGTGACAGCTGCGTCCTACATTGCCTCCAAGGCTGTTAACAATTGCCAAACAGTGAAGTGAAAATGTAGCCTAGACTCTTCATAACGTTTACGTTGGTTACACAACGTGCTCAGGAAAAACCCTGGAAAAACCCGCAGACTGTGTATGTCACAAAATGAACAACTATCAACAATATTTCGGGCATCAGATTTATTACATAAGTTCAGCTCGTTATATAAGCTCTGAGCCCCCCCCCCCCAACTTCAGCCAAGATTGGGAAAACCTGTCATTCTACGGAAATTTAGATAAATTAGGGCCAAACTAGACGGAGAAACCTCTGAATTCACTTTGCCCAGCCATTGTTTCACACGCTCACGTAGCTAGAGACATAGAAGGTGCAAATGCACTGTTTCCCCCCACCCTCCAGGCCGAGTTTATGGGCGTGGTAAACCGTCTACATCAGAGAGCGCTCCGGGTTAATCAATAACAAGCATAAACGTCTCAATTCATTCAAAAGATGACACAGTCTATATTCATACATTAACCGAAGTGCATGAACAAAGGGGTAGTCAAGGACTGTCATACGTTAGTCCAGGTGCACAAAGCAAGCTGGTGAGCACAAGCTCAGCTGAACGCCGATTCTTATCCGAGCATCGCTTTGTCAGGCTCCCGCCCTTCAAAAATGAATGTATTCCATGCTGGTCAACCGAGGACAATAGCTTTGCGCAGCAGCGAACCCCTATGCTCGCTGCACAATGGAATCCCTCTATTATTTATTTCTATTCTAAATTCCCACTGGAAGCATCAAACCCCACGCCCGGTTCCCCCTCTCCCCGCTTCATCAGGAGACGCCTCTTATTGCTGCCCCTCCTCTTCCTCCCTTTACAATGGACATTCTTCGGAATTAGGAAAATCTAAATATTCTAATAATAGAACCTTGAGCCCCCATCTCTCGGCCTAGCCAATTAGCGGATCCACACCAGAAGGGTGGGACTATAAATCTTCCGTTGGCCAATCACAGAAGCCGGTGGAAGCGTTCGGCTTCAGCCCGACACTTTTTGCGCAAGAAGGAGGGCGGGCGCGCTAGAGGAAGCCGTCACGGTCCGCAGGCCAATTGCGACCGGGCCAATTCAGCGACGGGACCAATCGGCTGGCGGCAGCTGCGCAGGCTAGCCAATGGCGCACGCGCGGGGAGGTGGCGCCGCCGCCACCGCCGCTACTGCCGCCAGGGGAGAAGGGGGCGGAGGCGACCCCGGTCTGGCAGGGGAGGGGGGATTGGGCCTGGCTGGGCCCAGCCGGAGCCTCCTGCCACCTGCACCGAGAGAGCGGGGAGAGCGCCCCCTCCCCGCGGGCCCTGCCCAAGCCCGAGCCCGGCCCCCGCCTGGCCATGGGCAACGCGGCCACGGCCAAGAAGGGCGGCGAGATTGAGAGCGGTGAGTGCGCGGCGGCGGCGGGAGGAAGCCGGGTGTGGGGAGTGGGGGCCGCAGTCAGGGAGAAGCCGAGGCAGGAATTGGCGCCGGACCTCCCTCCTCCCTCCCGAAGCGGTGAGTGTTCTGGGGTTTGCGGGGTGCCGGTTCCGGAGAGTGGAGGAGCAGCGGGGGCGTCGCCGCCCGTGAAGCCCGCTCGGGGGGCAGGACACCCTGTCTTCTCACCAGGTACCCCGGGCCGGGAGTGGGGGTGTTTCCCGAGCCAGGCCTTTGTCTTAGCTTGCCGTGCCATGCTTATCCGAAATGGGGGGGCGGCGGCCAGGTGCCTCGTTTGTGGGACACCTGGCTGGCCGGTGCTGCCGGTGGACTTTGGGGGCGATCTGGCTGGTCTGTCTGCCGCGCTCTCCGGCGCCCCCGCCCTGCTTCCCCTGGGAGCCTGCGGGTGCGCTGCCTCCACATGGAGTGAGTCCCCTTGCCCTGGCTTCCCAGCACAACCCATTCTTCACTTTCGCCTTCCCCTCCCTAGAACATTGCTTTTAATGCTTTCTTCGATTTAGGCCCACATGTGCTTTTATTCGGGGAAGGGGGTTTCTAGCATGGAAAAACGGGGTTTTAAAAAATAAATAAATTGGCGAGTTGTTTTCTGCCTCTGGCAACCCTTCCTCTGGTTGTGCTTGTGCGCTAAAAACCAGATTGTATTGACTTTGCCTGTATCTTGTAGGTTAGTTATCCTCCCCAAATATATCAAACAGATTTAAATACGAAGCGTAGCATTTTCTCTTTTATCTGAGGCTGCTTAGTTAACAGTGGCTGGTACCGAATACAGTATGTGCAATGAAGCTAACACTTTGCTATTGCTTTTAGGCAGGTATGACAGGTTCCTGTTCAATAGACAGCTCGCCCTGTTAAAACACAAATGGAAGGCTACTTAATTCAGCAGAGACAGACGGATGTGTCCTCTACGCCCCACCCCCCCAAAGGAAGCTGCAGAATGGAACTGCAAACTGGTCAGGCAGGGCCTCAGATGGAAAGACTAGCAACAAAGCAGGAAGTATGTGTGTAGAGCGTACCTAGATGGAAAACAGAGAGGTCTGCTTGGATTGCTTTCGAGGAAGTGGAAGGCAGGATTTTGTAGCCGCAGCAGACTTGCAGAAGAGTCAAAGAATTAATGCTGGAATAGGACCTCATGAAAACTATTTAAAACCCCTTTGGGGTTCTTTCATTTTACATGTCTTCTTTGGGAGCATGTGGCATGCAAGCCTGTTCAATTAAGTCTATGAGTTTTACCTGGCACATTGCATACAAGCAGTGGGTGTGCAAAACTATGCCTTTTCTTCTGCTTTGGAGAATTCAGGTCATGTTTCTTTAGGACTAATGCATCTCATAACCTTATTTTTATACCAGCATCTTTAACAGCTGGCTTGGGCTCAGTTACAGATAAAAAATGTGAAACAAAGTTACACTGCAGGACTCAAGATTTCTAGGTGCTAGTACTATTCTTTGAACATGGAATTGTCCATCCTTAAAAGCTCCCTCAAAAGAGAGAAAGTATAGGGGGGAAATGTATGAAAATGGCAAAGGGAAGTGCCAGGGTTTGGCACAGAAGGTTATCTCCTGGAATAAGAGAGCTCTCAGACTTCTGCTCCATGTTCTTGTCCCAGCATGTACTCCTAAATCCCTTCCCAGAGTTGTGGATAGGATTCAGGAACCTTGACTTCTTGCCCATTATTACTCTCTTCCCTTCCCAGCTTTTTTTACTCTGTGATCAAAATCCCATTACTGTTTAGACTGAGGCTAACCCTTTCCCAAAGAGATTATTACACTTAGTAGCTGTATGGCAGGATTATATCTGTGGCTTGTAATGATCCCTGTAGAAAGAGGAAAGCAAGTGTATTAGCAAGGAAAACATCACTGCCTTACAGTGTTTTAACGTATTCGTTGTTCTCAGCACTTCATTCATTGTCAGCTGTTAACAGTATCCAGGATTTGCCCAACAAGACAACGACAAAAATCCACCAACAGCCTACGAATCAATATGGCTAACCTGATCCAAAAACATCCACCCCACCCCACTCATACATGAAAACAAAGTTCACCACAGCCAATCACAAACAAACAACCACACCCTAGGGCAACCCCAACCTCTCTCACCACCAGAGGAACACAAGCAAATAGTAAAGAGAACCTGCACAAGCGACGCTGACACAAAACCCCACACATACATTAAGTTAAATAGAAACATCGCAACCCACCCCCACCCTCCATGGCCCGCTCCACCTCTTACCCCCTTTTCTTCCTAATGTAACACTAATGTCGCAACAAATGAAACTGATCTGTAGAAAATGTAACTTGAAAAAAGAGACATTGCACATACAGGTGCTGGTACTTTTGTAAACCAAGAAACCTTTAATAAAAAATACATTAAAAAACAAATAGTATCCAGGAATTTAGGGACTCTGTACTAAGAATGAGATGGACCAATATTTTGGACTTCCTGAACATCAGAAGCCTGATTGATACTGTTTTTATTAACCACAAAGATAGCTATTGCCTAAGCAA
Source organism: Zootoca vivipara (assembly GCF_963506605.1). Lineage (NCBI taxonomy): Eukaryota > Metazoa > Chordata > Lepidosauria > Squamata > Lacertidae > Zootoca > Zootoca vivipara. The sequence goes on along the minus strand of NC_083277.1, from coordinate 83,088,257 downwards.
GAAAACTCAACATTGTGTATTAAAAATAAGTTGTGCAAATTAATATTTTGGGAAGCACAGGTAAATGAGTGACATAGGGTAACATGAAGTGCTAGATTTATAGGTACTTGTACATGGCTTCGATGATGGCTTCAAAAACGCATTTGTAAATATTAACTCTGAAGGACTGAAACCTACTGTTATATATTTAAAACGTGGATTTATCAGCAATCCAAATATACTGCACCATATTTGAGTATGTGGAATCTCAGGACATGCATAGACTCTTAAGTTATTTTTTATTTAGGTAAATTTATACCTTGCCCTTCTATTGTGATCATGGTACTTAGAAGTGGAGTTTAAGTCAAGATAGGGAAAATTTAAGGACACTTTCCTTAAAATTGTCTTGAGTAGTTGTGATTGAATTCTAAACATCCTTCAAAACTTTAGCCTGATCATCAGATTTAACATACATGCATGCATGTCATCTAATAAATTGATGGTTGTACCCAAAGCCCATTATAGTTTTAATGCAATAATACAGAACATATATTCATAATACAAAAGGACTGCCAAGTTCCTGAAACACACAGTTTCCCTTGTATCTCTCTGAGAGCTCTAATTCTAATATTACTTTGCCTTTTAAAAATCCAATTTACCAGCATCCCTAACATAAGAAAGACAAGTTCCCAGATACACCAACAAACACAAATCCAGCTTTATTTCAGATTACACCTCTGAACCACCACCACAATTTATAGCAATTTTATCTTAACTCATTTTTCCTGATTTTTAATTTTATTTTAATTTTGCAGCCAGTGTATAGAGGGCCATTATGTATGTTATGTCATTTAAAAGAAACAACTGTGTGGGCCTGCTTGCTTGTGTGAACAAAGGTTTCAGAAAGCCATCTCCTCTATATAAGGGGCAGGCTAACAGATAATAAGTGATGTCTCCCACCTGACCATAAATACAAAGTCTGTATACAAGACCTTGTTGTAGTCGCCATCCAAGACTGTGGTGGGCATCACTTGGAAATGCAGCTCAATAAAGGCATTTCTTAAGGAAACTGGTGAAAGTTCAGATACAAGCTCTAAAATGCTCTTTTTTCAAGAGTGGGTACCAAGGGGGAAAATTTGTGTTTCTAATTAGTTGTAGGTCCCTTCTGGATTCTGTCCAGAAGATCCAATCCCTTAGTTGTCATCTAGTCAAAAAGCTATTTCCTAGCCTTTGCAACAAATGATTTATTGGCAGTTATAAAATATTACAAAGGCTATTTTCTCAAGTAACAGCATGCATTATATGAGCTCCATTAGGTAAAAAAACTTGAAGGCTTCTGAACACTGGCTTGTGGGCCATATGCTCTGTGGACCATTATACTCTGCAGAGAATAATCCAGTTAGCAACTGAAAGAAATTTAAAAGGGAACAATAGTAATTATTAATTGTTAAATAGGAACTTTAGCACACTATCCACATGATATCCAAGCAGTAAGGTTTAAGTTGTGGGACTTTGAAGGAATACTTGCATCTGCCTTTCTGCCTGCAGCTCTCCTGGTATATGTGCAGCAGTTGGAGGTGGGCTGCCTTGCAGTTTTCTAGTCCAATCTGTCCCCTTTTGTTGCTTTCAACAGATCTGAGGAGCAGACGCAACATTAGACCTGTGCCTCTATTGCTGATGCATGGAACCTCTTTGCAGATTTGTTGTTTGATCCACAAAGAAACTGTGCTGATAATTTTACTCCCAGCTCTCATTTTTGGCAGGATTAAAAAGGAAAACAAAGCATGACTTCAATTAAACAGAGCACATCTTTAATTAAACAATCCAATATAATGTATGTGAAGCTTTTATGTGAAGTGCACTTAATAGAAGCACTGTTTCTTTTTATTAAATTGGACATCCAGGTTCCTGTGGCTTGGCTGTTAGGCTCTGTGTAAAATGTCTATCATGGAATTTCTGGAAGATAGATGGATCAAGTAAACTTCCTGCCTACTCCAATGAACTCAGAAGGAGAACAATTCTTGTATTTATGTAGCCTTTGTAAAAAAAACAAAAAAAAACATGACGACTTAATTATTGTGATTCTCTTTCATTGGCGGTTTTAAAGTTGAAACTAGATAACAACTACTACATCCTACCTTTCCTTCAATAAGTTCAATGTGGAGTACATGGTTCTTCCCCTTCTCAGTTTGTCCTCACAACAACCCTGTGAGGTAGGTTTAAGTTGAGAGGCAGTGCCAAGCCCAGGCAACTTTGTGACTGAGTAGGGATTGTGCAACATTACATGGAGGTCCTTTCCAGCTCTGCAACTGTCTGTTTAAAACAGAGGTGCCTTAGGTGTGCCATCCATATATTGTTGGACCCCAGTTCCGGTCAGCTTCACCTATCTGAATTAATCATTTGGTGCAAATGATAAAAAGATTTTAATAGGCTAGCCAACAGATCTGGAAAAAATGCAAATACAGTAGGCCCTGCTGTTTGTAGCCACCTGCCAAACGTGAGTTGACTTAGCTTCCTGAGAAGGCTCTCAAATGTGGATTGGAGTGCAATAGGGGTTACTTACAGGAGCAGACACTCCTTGAGGTATTCTGGTCCAAAATGCTTGTCAATTTTTTCTCAAAGAAAATGTGGCTATATAGGTATCAAAGCTGTGGCTGACACACTATTGGTATGGTAAGTAAATATAAATGAAATGTATGGGGAACCATGGATTGCTAAACTGAACTCTTTCAGTTGCATCTTAAAAAATAGTCCAGTAGCACTTTAGAGACCAACTAAGTTTGTTCTGGGTATAAGCTTTTGTGTGCATGGACACTTCTTGGTATCTGAAGAAGTGTGCAGACACACGAAAGCTTATATGCAGAACAAACTTAGTTGGTCTCTAAGGTGCTACTGGCCTATTTTTTAATTTTTTATTTCGACTGCGTCAGACCAACACTGCTACCTAACTGAATCTTAGTTTCCCCAAAAACAAATCCATATGTTTTTGGTGCGTTCTGTTAACACAGATAATAGTAATTGTGATTCAAAAACATTTCTGCTGGAGAATGGTGGCAGACACAGATCATCTGAGCTTCCAATAAACGGTTGTATCCAGTTCAGCCTCTGGGGCAACAGAGGAGTCTGCTTTATCTGACCAGAAAGGGGGTGAGGTGATTTATTTATTTTTTGTAAATTCCCACTTCCTCCTGAGTCTGCTATGCTGTTCCAAGGGGCCTCCAGGGCAGGCACTGGGGACAAGCAGCTGTGTCCACAGTTAAAGGTAGGTTTCCTCTTCCATCACTCTCTCATCTTTCTGTTAGGCAGTAAGTTCCTTGCGGCTGGGATCTATGTTCTGCTCATTATTCTGTTCATTGCCATCAACACTGATGGAACTATATTAAAAGTAGGTTCCTTAATGTCAAGTTTCGGAAAATCTAAGCCCCCGTTTAAAAGCTGCGCTTTCCTGTTCGTTCCGCATAACTACCTACACCAAAGGCAGAACTGATGATGGACAGCTTAGTTGTTTAAAGCAGCTTTTTTTTCCAACCTGGTGCCCGCTAGATATTTCAAACTATAGCTTCCAGCATTTGCTATACTGGCAGAAGCTGTTGTGAATTGTAGCCCTAAACATCTGGAGGGCACCAGGTTGGCAAAGGCTTAAAATCTAGCTGGTATTAGAAATTGAGTTGGTTCATCTCACTCTGCAGATCTGTGACTCTTGGCTTTTGTGAAAGTGATATGATTTGCCTATGATTTCTCTACTGTATATAAAGTGGAAGGAGTTGGGGCTTCTGACCCAGTGAAAAAAACCCTATCAGCATGTACTCATCTGATTATTATTATTTTTAAAAAAATTCTTTTGCTTCTAGGAAGCCTGCAGTTTGGGTGAAGAATGTGAACACAGAGTCCCTGTAAACATACTAAAACTAAGAGAATATGCATTGGTTTTGTGGTTAAATTTTGTTTCCTTATATGTCTTCTCACCCTCAAAAGGGCCTCCAGGGCCTGCTGCAACCTTCAAGTGACAATAAAACAAATTATAAAACCAGAGATAATTTAAGATCAGCCAAGAAATCAAATTCACTGCTGGTTGTAATCGCAGCAAGTAGCAAAAGAACTCCCTGGAGTTTGGGAAAGGAGTTAGGAGTAAGCTGTGATTACCGTAAGAAGTTTCTTCAGAAGATGCAGACAGGAGAGGAAAATGTAAGAAACCTTTATCTGTGTACACTCTAAAAATATGAAACTATTTCCTTGCCCATGTAATTGGCACTCCGTTCTTCCAAGGTTGCGAACAGGCCCCAGCAGTTCTTACTCTCCTCATTAGGTTCTCCCAGTTATGTGACTGACGCAGTCTTCAAGGAAGGGTTTGATGTGCATGGGATCCCAGATGTTTTAGGGTTCTTGGTAGGTTAAAAGTGTGAGCTCGCACCGATGATTAAGATGAGAAATTGGAGCTCTATTAAAGATCAGAGTAAACTAGCAGGAACTTTGGGTAAAACGAGGTCAAACCTGAACTTACAAAGCCAATAATGGACTTTGAAAGTTTTGTGCCAAGGGTGGTTATTTTCTGTGAAGAGGTGGTATGGTAGGTAAAGGCTAATAAGGAAGCAACAACTGTTCATTTGTATGAGTAGCACAGTGTTGGGAACACTTCATACCTCACAGAGTAAAGGTTCAAGTGGTGGAACTTTTGCTACATAACTTTGAAGTGTCTAAGCATCTGTTACATAGCATGTACACACCTGAGGAGTCAACCAAGGCCGTTCCTTGCCATGTGCATAGGTGCATGTAGCTGTTTCAAACAATGTGTCCATCCTGTGTAGATCATGGATGATCTTCAAGAAACTACTATAACCCCGTAAGTCAGAATTCAAATTGCTGACATCATGAATTGGGGCCCTGCTGCACCTGTAAGCACTCATTGATCAATGTAAAAAATCCACTCTTCTTTGCAATCAAGATGGCTGGTTTAAAATGTGTTTAAAGAGTAATTTACTGCCTTAACAAACTGGAGTATGAACGCTGAGCAACCTTTTGTACGTTCCTTTGTAGAATCCAGGGATGATTTCACACTTCTTCTAGCGTGTGAATACTTCATAATACATAGCATTTAGATATTAGCCAGCTCTTAAGTTGCTTGAAGCATCTTAAAAGCAAAGTGCTGCCCACTTCATTCTCCTGAGTAGGGTAGTCAGCACGTGTTTCTGGCAGCATTCCTGTGTTTTTAATGAAGATATAATTCCTTTTGTGTACCCTGGCACTTCCAACATTCAGCATCTAGTTCTATTTTTATGAAGGGGAGGAAAACTTCTCTATCAAATTTCTCCACATCGTACTGCTAGATCAGTCTACAGATAGATACAGATTGTGGAAATTTGATGGACGCTCCCTCTGCACCAAGACCACAAGGCAACAGGATGTCCATGCCTGGGGAAAAGAGAAAAAGAGCTTGGCATGGAGGCAGTGGAAGAGTCAAGCGTGTCTTTTAGGCAGTCAACTCAGGAGAAAGGGAGCATGAAGCTAGTAGCACAAAGACCAAAAACATATCCCAAATCAGAAGCAGGATTTATAAACTGTATAACCCCGACCCCATTGCCAACCCTCTCGTTTTACACCTCTCCCACACCCAACCCCTCACAACTGGATCACCCCCCCCCCAATATTGCAAAAACAAAGAAACTTCCTCTCCCTATCTCACCACTTCTGCTTCATTTGCAGATTTCCTTCTGGCAGCAGGAGGGAGAGGGCATAGTTAAACTACATGCTGTCACAAAAGTGATGGCCACCAACTTTAAGGCTCCTGGTCATGGTGGCTGGGTATAATCTCACATGTCAGAGGTGATGTGCTTCTCAATACTGTTTGTTGGGAAGCACAAGGGGAGAAAGTGCTGCTGTGATCGTGACCTGATTGGATATACTGTTCAAGAGAACCCCATTATGTTTAAATGGAGACGGAAGCTGTCTAAATGACAATGACAAGCTGGCTTGAGTGACTACTGCCTCTTGCTAACTTGTAGCATGCTGTAAACCTTGGTGGATAAGTGAGGGAGTATTACAAATTAGTGCATTTGTAGTTTTGGCAGGAATAGGAGAGTGGTTTGGGCATCCACAGACCAGATCAGGCACGTTCTTCAGCCATGATACATTTAAGACTATCAACGCCTGGCCTGTGGAATGTTTTCTGGCAATTCTAGTTAGGAGAACTAATTTGAAGTGTAACCTTCTGTTGCCCTGTGGTTCAAGTGTGGGATTGTGTTGTGAGCCATTCCACTTGTAACGTTTTTGCAAAGGAGTAATGGCTAATAATTGTATTGATCAGGTTAGATAAGATTTACAGGCCAGGGCCTTATTGTAGCACGATGCAGTGATTGGGTTTTGGCTCTTTCCTGATGAATTTCTCGTACATGGAAGATTGGAAAATACAAATACAGTACCCAGTCTTGTGTGTTCGCTATTTATTTAGCAGCTTTTAGCCTTGCTTGTTTAGACTTCAAAGGTCATTTCAGTTGACAGAATTTATAAACAAGTAAAAGAAAACACAAATAATTAAGAGCAAAGAGAAAATGCAACCATTGGACATGCCACTAACCCAGACACCCTCCTAAAAATTGAGATCTTAAACATTATACTTTTGAAAGCTGATGCAAGAGTTCGTTAAATGCATTCCCTAGGAATAGTGTTCCTCATCCTACCGCAACAAACAAGGGAACTGTTAAGCATTGCTTTTCCAGTGTCCCCAAGGACATAATAGTGGTGGTATGCCTCTGATAACTTTGGCTCAGGGCTTTAAATATCAAAAATATACTTTGATGTGTGCTTAGAAGCACAATGGCAAACAGATGTAATATATTGTCAGCAATCTACCCCCATTAAGAGCTTTGCAGTTGTATTTATTTATTACATTTATATTCTACTTCTCTAAGGAGCTCAAAACAATGTACATAGTCCTTTCATCTTTACCCAGCCCTTGCCGTTATCTTCACAACAACTTGGTCACTAACCCAAGGTTAGTGCTTCATGGCTGAATGGGGGTTTGAACTTGGATTTCTGTAGCCTGGACATTCTAACCATTACACTACACTGCCCATTGCCCACACATAACATGGCAGTTAGGTATAGCTGACACAATAACATATACCGGTAGTTTAACGGTGCTGAACGAAAAGGAAAAAAATGGATGCATTTTGTGCCATCTGGTGGCCATTTATTTCCTACACTAGTGAAAAGAGTACAAAATAGTGTTATCCACTGCATCTCTACAAAACTGGGTGTTGTGGCCATGCATACTTCTTTGTACTTCAGTTGGAGAAGATGATCTTGCTGTAGATGGATGCTCCCACACTACCCTGATGGAACAACGTAAGAGAATCGTGTAGAGAAAAACTAAAAGAAGAATAAGTTTTATAAAGACATGAATTCTAAACACGGAAGCAGTGGCGTGCAGTGCTATTTTTTTTGTAGGGGAACACTTTTGGTCACAAGCACCAGCTTGTGAGGGCGAATGGGGGGCAGAACCCTCCTGGGCTTTGAGGAGGCGGCGCCAGGCTTTAATGCTTTAATACTCTAATTTACCGGGAACATTTAGGGGACTAGCCTAGTCCCCCTACTCCACTCCCCGGAAGCTAGTGAGGTTGGGGAGTACTGAGGGCCATTATAACTGAAGTATACCTGAAGGAGCGTCTCAGCCCCCATCGTTCAGCCCAGACACTGAGGTCCAGCTCCGAGGGCCTTCACTGCAAGAAGTAAGGTTACAGGGAACCAGGCAAGAGCGCCTTCTTGGTAGTGGCGAACACCCTCTCATCAGATGCCAAGGAAATAAACAATTTTCTGAATTTTAAAAGACTTCTGAAGGCAGCCCTGTTTAGGGAAGTTTTTAGTGTTTGGTCTTTTATCGTGTTTTTAATATTCTGTTGGGAGCTGCCCAGAGTGGCTGGGGAAACCCAGCCAGATGGACAGGGTATGAATAATAAATTATTATTATTATTAAATATAACTCTGTTCGGTCACCTAGTTTTGATTTGTTATACAAACTTGAACGAAGCAAAACAGCCAATCGGCTGCGGGGCAGCAGGCCTGTGCGCTGAGGGTTCTGTTCTGGCCACGCCCTCCTAGTTCTACAGGAGATCACTGGAGATCAGACCAGGCAGGCCCGGGGCCTGATGTGCTCTGCTCGTGTTTCTTAAAAGTATGTGCCAAAGGCAGGCTCCTGGGCCTCGGAAGGGTTTGATCCTTACTCTTGTTCTTTACAGGGTCTGGCTTTAGGTCTTTTTAGTGGGCTGCTTCACCCCACCCCTCTCTCTGCCCCTTGGAGCCGGTCTCCCAGAGAGCTGGCAAAGCGGTAGTATGGATTGGGCCTTCTGGGGAGCCGTAGGTGAAGAGAAGCCATATTCCAGACTGGCAAGATGGAGGTCGGAGGTGAGGGGGAGTAATAGGCTGGGTAGCCAGGGGAGGAGAAGAGGCTCAGAGTCTATGATGCCAGCCCTCTTAGGGGTCCAAGGAGGGTGTGTTGTGGCTTTGTCTAGGGACGGGTAGCCCCGGTCTTCACTGCAGGGGAGGGAGGGTAATGTGACAGGATTGGTGGAGCTGAGAAGTAATTATTATTATTATTTATTACTATTATTATTATTATTTATTATTATTTTCTATTTATTATTTATACCCCGCCCATCTGGCTGGGTTTCCCCAGCCACTCTGGGCAGTTTCCAACAAAATATTAAAATACAATGGTAAAATATTAAAATACAATGGTAGAGATATTTCCCACTCTTAATGTGAGGTGGCTTCCGTTTGTGCCCAATTGAGGGACTTGGGAAGGTGAAGAATGGCTTTGGTGTATTTAGCTCTACCATCTGGCTTCTGCAGGCTAATTTAAGAAAAGGTAGGCCCTTTGATTATAACATGCTGTTTGGTCTAACTTAATCCCATCAGGTTACCTTTCCCTGTCTTGGCTTCTTGCAGGTTTGCACTGTGGCAGGTCAGAACTAGTAGTAATGCAGGTTTACGTTCCTTAAGGGAGAGGATTTTTATTTCTGTTAGGACAGTTTGTACAAGGCCCTAAAAATCTGTGGTTACTGTGGTTTAGAGTGGAGCGTGGCAAGTGGCTAACAGAGGGAACGTCCACACTTTGGATTCCTATGGTGAATTATTAAGAGAGAGCGTTATTTGTTAGGGCTGGTTGATGGTCCTGGAGCTTATTGATTAAATTGTGATTATACATTAATGTGCTGATTGAAACCCAAACTTCATATTGAGATGCTACAAAGAGGTAGGTGTGTTATAGATAAAATGCTGTTGAGAGGGATGCCTTTTCTAATAATTGGAGGGAACTGGAGATGTTCAGTTTTTCTGGCTATGTGGGAGCCAGCTGAAGTTAAATCCTTCGAAGACAGGGGTCTTCTGGCTGTGTTGGGATGACATGGGGTTGGGGGGCCAACTCCCATCTCTTGCGGGGGCTCAATTAGTGCCAGCGGCTTCTGTCAAGAGCTTGGGTGTAACCTTTAACGCCTCCCTTTCCATGGAGGCGCAGGTTGCAGCCACAGCTAAGGTGGCATTTTTCCGTCTCCGCCGTATTAAGCAGTTGGTCCCTTACTTTTCTCACCCTGATCTGGCCACAGTGATCCATGCGACGGTCACCTCCAGGCTTGATTATTGTAACTCGCTTTACGCAGGGCTGCCCTTGAAGCTGACCCAGAAACTCCAGCAGGTGCAGAATTCTGCGGCGAGGCTTCTTACGGGGTCCCTGCCATGGGACCACATTAATCCAGTGCTTTACCAGCTGCACTGGCTCCCGGTGGAGTACAGGATCAGATTTAAGGTGCTGGTTTTGACCTTTAAAGCCCTATGCGGCTTAGGACCCTTGTACCTACGGGACCGCCTCTCCTGGTATGCCCTGCGGAGAACCTTAAGGTCCACAAATAACAACATTTTGGAGATCCCGAGCCATAAGGTGGTTAGATTGGTCTCAACTAGGGCCAGGGCCTTTTCAGTACTGGCCCCGACTTGGTGGAACGCTCTCTCACAGGAGACCAGGGCTCTGCGGGATTTGACATCTTTCCGCAGGGCCTGCAAGACGGAGCTTTTCCGCCTGGCCTTTGGCCTGGACCCAGTCTGACCCCTATGTTCTCCTCTCTTATGATTTTGATTTTGGCCATTTTAAAACGAGGCTGCATTGAAAAATTTTAAATTTAAATTGTATTTTAATCTGTATTTTAATTAATCATTTTTCTTTCTTTTATGTTTTATTGTAATTTTATTGGTGTCAGCCGCCCTGAGCCCGGTTTTGACTGGGGAGGGTGGGGTTTAAATAAAAAAATTATTATTATTATTTCTTATGTTAAGCATAGAATACTTTGCTAATTCTCCATATAGGGAAAGTAGTACTCTGGTGCTATGCAGAAGTAGGCTGTGAAGTTTGAGCTCTGCGTAATGTAGAATTAGGCTTTTCTAGAATGGAAAATAATGTTTGTGGTGTCTTTGGCAGACTGGACTGGGAATCTTGGGAAGGCGTGAAGGTTATATAAATGAAGGAGAAGATCGTTTAAGATGCAAACGGTGAAAATAGGGAAAGTGCTGTTACTCTTGAAAAAGGAATCTATTTTATCTTCTAGTGAGTTTTGTTTAGGGTGTGTGCAAAGAAAAAACAAAGCAAACAAAACTATATAAAGGTAGAAAACTTCTGGAAAGTCAGACTTTCATAAGTTTTTTTCTTTTTGTTATACATCTTAATCTCAGCTCCTTTACTATGGTTGTGCAGTGTGGATTTTTATTTTATTTTAATGGCCGGGAGAGAACCCAAAAGATGACACAAGCACAATTCTCAATTTTGTTCAGCATCAGGGCCATACTGAAAATCTTTAACTGGGGTCACCAGTCAGTCATACTTTGGAGCAGATGATCATTACATGGAAGAGTCACCAGCTAACTGAATTTGGCTTTTACAGGCTTAACTGCAGTAGAGTACCCTGTTTCCCCTTTTTTAATACGTAGTCAGAAAGTAAGCCATGGCAGGGTTTTTAAGCATTTGAGAAATATAAGACATACCCCCAAAATAAGCCATACTTCCGCTCCGCGGAAACCAACCCCCACAGGCACCTCCACTCACAGAGTCACTCCATGCAGCTGGCACTGCAGGAGCGCGATCAGCTCTGAAGTGGCGCTCCAAGAGCTCCGCTTAACAGCTGATCGCGCTCCCGCCTTGCTGGCTGCATCCCCGCGCTCCGCCTTCTCGTCCATCGCCGCCCTGCCGCTTCTGTGCTTGTCGCCACCGCTGGGCTCATTGCTTCTTCCTTGCCTGGCCTGGCCAAGGAGCTTGGAGCGCCTTGCAGCGGCAGGCGGAGCGCCTGGCCCGGCCTAGGATGCCTGCTGCCCCGCCACCCGGAACCAGTGGCTGCTGCAGCGCCGAGCACTCAAGAGAACCGAGCATCGCCCTGAGCCAGCGCCCTGAGCTGTAAAAACTGTACCGGTAATAAAAAAAATAAGACATCCCACCGAAAGTAAGCCACCCTGTGTTTTTTTGAGGAAAAAAAGTTATAAGACGGTGTCTTAAAAAGGGGGAAAGACGGTATATGTGACCCACTCATGTAACTTTCCATGTGATGTACTTGTTTGCTTTCAGAAGCAGACTCACCGGGGTTCACTTCAAATGAATGGGTACCTTGTGATACAGCTGTATTGCTTGGCTTGGTGTGCATTCAGCTTCCAACAGCCAACGTATGAATAGAGTGCTGAGTGGAAGGCTTTATGCACCCTTCAGTGCTTACTCTTTATTCTTTTTAGCATAGGTTGAGAGGTAACAGGTTGAGAAGCATTACTTAATTCCAACTGTGCTGCTTCCAGTTCGTGATCTGATCCACCATCTGCGAAGTACTTCAGATGAATGGAAAAGTTCAAGGGACACTTGGCTACAGAAAATAGTTTTGAGAGAGAGAGATGTGGCCCAGCACCATTCCCTGTGGTCCAGCCACCAGAGGGGGGTGTTGCACATGGTTTCTAAAGATGGTATAATGCTGATTGGTTTGCCAGTTTCAGAATGTCTGATTCGAGCATCTCTTGTTACCAATTAATGAGAAAAACCATGGGGTGTGTATGTCACTTGTAATTGTTGGCAAAGTGTACCGTTTGTGCTCTGTGCTCTTTGTTCAGTTATTACTTGGTTTGGAAAATGGTTGACGATACCTTATCTGTTTCTGCATTAATCACAAAAGACATGAGCATAGGAGACGCCGGTGATCTCAGAAGTTGCTTCAGTGTGGTAAAATGTGTGGAAGTGCTAATGTTGGAGTTGTAATATGTGTTACTATGCCAGAAAATAGTCATGTTGTCGGAGATCTCATTTTTGCAAAGCTCTTAGCACATACATGGGCCTCTTGAGAGCAAACCTGTGGCTTTACAGCTATATGGTGAGAGAGGGTGTGAAGTACATATAAGGGAATAAGGTTTCAGAAAGTGGAACACTCATTAGCAATGCATTATGTGTAGAGAGGTGCTAAAATATGGCAAACAGTCAGATCCTAACAATGTGTACTTTGGAAGTAAACCTGCTTGATGCAATGAGAAATCCTTAACA